>NC_051323.1:67168517-67471954 GCF_015220235.1 Choloepus didactylus
CTTTACTTGTTTTATCCTAGTTCTCACAACAGCCCTTTATGTTGGTAGGTGATAATTATTATCCCCTTTTACGGATAGGGAAAGCAAGACAGAATTCATAGAGCTAGAAACCCAGAGCTGACTTCAGAGCCCAGTCTCTATAACCTACTCCACTATTCTGTCTTTTAAGATATGCATGTGTGAGATAAAAAGAAAAAATGAACACAAGAAGCACAAAAATAAGCCATACTTTTTTTTTTTTTTGAAATTTAAAGTGGATAGAAACAATCTTATAATGACAATCCTGTTTTCAAAACTCGTTTGCTGAGTTTTGTGCATTAGTCGTTTTCTGCAATGGGGACTGTTGCTCTTATAGAACTTAACTGGATCCTGACTCTTTGTAGCCTGGATTTGATGAACAACTTGATTGCAAAATGATGACCTGGGGGACATCTTTGGAAGTATTGCAAGTGTGTCCTCCATCTTCACCTCTTTGAGGCAAAACTCGGCAACTTTCAGCCGAAAGTCAAGCTTCAAAGGCAGACAGCAAATAATACATGACATTTGTGCCGGTTTGGATGTATTATGGCCCCCAAAACACCATTATCTTTGATGCAATCTTGTGTGGGCAGATGTATTATTGTTGATTGGACTGTAATTCTTTGATTGAGTGTTTCCATGGAGACGAGACCCACCCAGCTACAGGTGATGACTCTGGATAATTTCCATGGAGGTGTGGCCCAGCCCAGTCAACATGGGCCTTGATTAGTTCACTGGGGCACTGTATAAGCTCAGACAGAAGGAGCGAGCTTGCTACAGCCAAGCAGGACACTTTGAAGAATGCACAGGAGCTGAGAGAGTAGCTGCAGATGAGAGACAGTTTGAAGACAGCTGTTGAAAGCAGACTCTTGCTCCAGAGAAGCTAAGAGAGGACAAACACCCCAAGAGCAACTAAGAGTGACATTTTTGAGGACCTGCAGCCTAGAGAGGAACGTCCTGGGAGAAAGCCATTTTGAACCCAGAACTTTGGAGCAGATGCCAGCCCCGTGCCTTCCCAGCTAACAGAGGTTTTCCAGACACCACTGGCCATTCTCCAGTGAAGGTATCTGATTGCTGATGTGTTACCTCGGACACTTCATGGCCTTAAGACTATAACTGTGTAACCAAGTAAACCCCCTTTTATAAAAGCCAATCCATTTCTGGTGTTTTGCATTCCAGAAGCATTAGCAAACCGGAACACTGCAATGGGCACCCTTCCATCAGTGCTGGGCAAGTTAGGGACACTGTGAACAAATGATACGGTTCCCTGCGGTAGGGGGCTTGGGATCCTGACCTGCTCTTTTATTTTTTTAATTAGATTTTATTGAGATATATTCACATACCATACAGTCATCCACAGTGTACAATTTTTCACAGTATCATCATATAGTTGTGCGTTCATCACCATAATCAATTTTTGAACATTTTCATTATTCCAAAAAATACAAATAAGAATAAAAATAAAAGTAAAAAAGAACACCCAAAATATCCCATCCCCCCATCCCCCCTAATAGTCATTTAATTTTTGTCCCCATTTTTCTACTCATCTGTCCATACACTGGATAAAGGGAGTGGGAGCCACAAGGTTTTCACAATCACATGGTCACACCATGTAAGCTATATAGTTATACAATTGTCTTTAAGAATCAAGGCTACTGGGTTGCCATTCAACAGTTTCAGGTATTTCCCTTCTAGCTATTCCAATACGCTAAAAACTAAAAAGGGATATCTATATAATGCATAAGAATAACCTCCAGAATAAACTCTCGACTCCACTTGAAATCTCTCAGCTACTGAAACTTAATTGTGTTTCATTTCTCTTCCTTCTTTTGGTCAAGAAGACTTTCTCAATCCCACGATGCTGAGTCCAGGCTCATCCCTGGGCGTCATGTCCCATGTTGCCAGGGAGATTTACACCCCTGGGAGTCAGAGCCCACGTAGGGGGGAGGGCAGTGAGTTTATCTGCAGAGTTGGCTTAGAGAGAGAAAGGCCATATCTGAGCAACAAAAGAGGTTCTCTGGGGGAGACTCTTAGGCACAATTATAAGTAGGCTTAGCCTCTCTTTTGCAGTTACAAGCTTCATAAGGGCAAGCCCCAAGATCGAGGGCTCAGCCTTCTAAATTGGTAGTCCCTAACGCTTGTGAGAATATCAGTAATTCCCCAGGTGGGGAGGTTTAATATTTCCACATTTTCCCCCAGTCCCTCAAGGGGGCTTTGCAAATACATTTTTCTTCTCTGCCCAAATTACTTTGGGATGTATCAGGACTTCACACTAACCTGTGCAAACCAACCAGATTTCACTCCCTATTCAAAGTTCCATGTAATTATGGTATTTGAATAAACTGACCATACAAATCAAATTACTTAGTGTGCTACAGAAAATACAGATTTTGCACCAAATAAACATCTCTTCCTTTGGTCTCACAAAGAAGTTGAGGTTTTAAAACACAGTCAATATCGTCCTTTACCTTTTAGTCTGATTTGCCTTAGTCCTAACCAGATCAGCTTCATTCATATCTCTAATTGAGGTCTGATCTCTTTTTCAGCTTTTTTAACAGTTGCTATATGGGGTAATACTGACATTCAGAGCTGCCAAACTCTAGCTCTGAGTCTCAGGTGTCACACAGATACCTGAAGTTCCAGAGACTGACACAAAGAGCTCAGCATCTCAGAATTTAGAGATAACCCTTACAACTCAGGAATAGATGTGACTGCTGTAAGAGCTTACAATCTAGGAACCTTTACAATAAGCCTTCCCCTGAGAACCTCTGCTCTAAGACTCACTTCTCAGAGTTTGCTCATTATGGTCAGTCCATATTACTGAGGTGTTAAAATATCAGTCTTTTCTTTTCTGGCTTCTTTCACTCAAAATGCTGTCCTCAAGGTCCATTCACCTAGTTGCGTGCCTCACAACTTCATTCCTTCTTGCAGTCGCTCACTATTCCATTGTATGCATACACTACAGTTCACCAATCTGTTCATCTGTGGATGTACCTTTAGGCCACGGCCATCCATTGCAAGTCGTGAATAATTCCGCCATAAACACCAATGTGCAAATGTGACCTGCTTTTAAAACCTTTCCCAAGCCTGATGCAATCCAGGGCTTAATTTTCCACATGTGTGTTTTTTAAGCTGGCTAGACAACACTGCGCAATACATATTTTTAAACTTTAACAAGTTCTAACCAGCCTTGAAAACCGTAGGGTGGACAGGGCCAAAAAACAGGTTACGCCTCGGACACCTCATTAGTGCCTCAGGGTAGGGCCCTGTGGGGCTCATTAGGCCCTCACAGGGGGTCCTGACCTGCTCAGAGCTCCTCCCCGTACCAGAGCTGCATGAGGTGAAGGGATAGAAGTGCCTTCCTGGGCTGAAGAGACTCTCTGAGGGCAGCACCCGTGACCTCTCTGACATCCCTGGGTTGGGTGCCCACAGCTGCCGAGCTCTGGCTCCCTGTGAACTCGCTTTCTCCTGGGGGCCATGGCCTGGGGGATGGACCCTTGACCTTCCCTGCGTTGTCGGCACAAACCAGCCAGCTGTCGGCCCATGTCCTCAGACCCAGCAGGCCCAGGAGCCCTTTGGGTGGCAAAAGAACAGTGGAAAGCCAAGGCACGGGATGTTGCAGGCACCATTTCAGAAGGTTTTGAGAGGCCTTTAGTAAGCGGTGTTGGAAAAGCTGAGTGTGCGTGTGTCTGTCTGTGTGCATGTGTGTTGTGGGGACAGCTGAGGGCCCGGGTTGGTTTCCGTGTATCCCAGAAAGAAACGTAAGGCTGTACAGTTGATTTCAGAATTTACGTTAGGCAGAATGGGAATTAATCTATTGGAAAATGACTGGAAAGGCTTTCTCCGAAATGTGCACCAGGGATTTTGCTTAAGAGGTAGAGAATGAAGAAGGGTTAGCAGAGGTGTTCCTCTAGATGTGATAATAACACACACACACATACACACACACAAACATTCTTGTGCCCCTCCCCCTCCCCACCCCCCAACAATAACAAAGTCTTTTATACTTTGGCTTCAACTCCTCAGTGAATTTCAACTTCAGCAACTTGCCCAGGTCCCGCCTTCAATCCGGTTGCCAGCAACACGAAATCAGAATCTGGGGAAGATAATCCCCACAAAATTATGTTCCCCTTGAGGGGGGAGCGGGAGGGAAAATGTTTTGAACTTTGTGAGGGTGTATTTTTCATATAGCACACACTGCACATTTATAGTAATTTTCATTAAAAAAGAAAATAGCCTCAAGCTTTGCATTTGTTTTAAAAATCAGATGTTGCTCTCTCAGTTCAGAGCAGATGCTGCCTCGGCAGTTTTTAGGGAGACTTGCCACCACGTCCCACCCCACCCCAGTAAGAAGGAACATTCTCAATTCATTCCATGGCCTTCTCTCCACGTGTCCCCTTCAGGGCCATCCATGCTGCCATCCTCACCTCCTCCTGCTGCTTCAGCGCACCCTCCCCACCCTCAGCTCACAGGGGTCCTAGCACCCTAGGGAGGGGGTGGGATCAAGGGATCCAAGGACCCGGCCATCAGAATTCCTAAATTGGGAGGCCTTGGAGCAGCAGTGTGGGAGAAATGGAGAGGAGATGGGGCTTATATTCAGACTGAATCCTTTTTCATCCGACTATATACTTCTTTGGAGTACTTGGGGGACCAAAGTCTCCCAATTCAACCCCCCTGCTCTCATCCCTGGTTCCTGGACGTCTCTCTATTAACGCGTTTATTGATATTTCCATTTCTTTACTTAGCACAAGGTCAATTAAAAAAAAAAAAACAAAGGCAATGCCCTTGAACAACATGGGCACAGCTCAGTGACTCAGGGGGCTGCGTGGCAGAGGCCGCACAGTTGACTCTAAGAGGCTCTGAGCAAGGCTTGCTCTTTTGAAAAACCAGAAAATCAAACCTCTAGTCCTCCCTTAGACACATATCAGTAGGAGAGTCTTAGGCCCCCATTGCTCCACCTGGAGTAAATGCCTTCTGCACCAAGGCAGCCACCTTTAGGGGACAACGAAAAAATATTCATCCGCAGGTCTGCTGGGTGGGGTGAGGTCACCTCTGGGTTTAAACACCAGAGAAAGCATGCTTTTTAAAAAATTTTTTTATTTTATTGAGATTGTTCACATACCATACAATTATCCAAAGATCCAAAGTGTACAATCAGTTTCCCATGGTACCATCATACAGCTGTCCATCCATCACCACAATTTTTTTTCAAGTTTTAGAAATTTTTCATTACTCCAAAAAAGAAATAAAGACAAAAAAAGGAAACTCAAATCCTCCCATACCCCTAACCACCGCCCCTCCATTACTGACTCATAGTATTGGTATAGTACATTTGTTACTATTGATGAAAGAATGTTAAAATACTACTAACTGTAGTACATGGTTTGTGATAGGTATATTTTCCCCCATATACCCCTCTATTATTAACTTCTAGTTATAGTCATACATTTGTTCTAGTTCATGAAAGAGATTTCTAATATGTGTACAGTTAATCACGGATATTATCCACCACAAGATTCACTGTTTTATACATTCCCATCTTTTAACCTCTGACTTTCCTTCTGGTGACATACGTGACTCTAAGCTTCCCCTTTCCACCACATTCACACACCATTCAGCACTGTTACTTATTCTCACAATAACATGCTACCATCACCTCTGTCCAATTCCAAACACTTAAATTCAACCTAGCTGAACATTCTGCTCACAATAAGCAACCGCTCCCCATTCCTTATATATCCTTCTATATCCTGGTAACTTATATTTCATGTCTATGAGTTCTATATCCTGGTAACTTATATTTCATGTCTATGAGTTTACATATTATAGTTAGTTCATATCAGTGAGACCCTGCAATATTTGTCCTTATGTGTCTGAGTTATTCCACCCAATATAGTGCCCTCAAGGTTTCTTCATCAACCCGTTTTTTTTTTTAACACGGTTTTGTTCACCCACCACACTTTCTGTCTTAAGTAAACAATCGACTGTTCACTGTATAGTCACATATTTATGTATTTGCCACCATCACCACTATCTATAAAAGGACATCTCCATTTTTTCCACAAAGAAGGAGGAAGAGTCAAAGAAGGTAGAGAGACAAAAGGAAAAGAAAAAGAAAAAGAAAAAAAAACATGAGAGTTAAAAAGCAACAAAAGGAAAGATAGAATTAAACTAAAGTAGAATGAGTCAGACTACATCACCAATGCCAAGAGTCCCGTACCCCTCCCTTATGTCCCCCTCATACAGGCATTTAGCTTTGGTATATTGCCTTTGTTACAGTAAAGGAAGCATAATACAATGTTTCTGTTAACTATAGTCTCTAGTTTGCATTGATTGTATTTTCCCCCCAATACCACCCTATTTTTAACACCTTGCAGGGTTGACATTCATTTGTTCTCTCTCATGCAAAAACATATTTGTACATTTTATCACAATTGTTGAGCATTCTAGGTTTTGTTGAGTTATACAGTCCCAGTCTTTATCTTTCCTCCTTCCTTCTGGTGTCCCACATGCTCCTAAACTTCCTCTTTCAACCATACTCACAGTCATCTTTGTTCAGTGTACTTACATTGCTGTGCTACCATCATCCAAAACTGTGTTCCAAACCCCTCACTCCTGTCTTTTCCTGTCTGTCTGTAGTGCTCCCTTTAGTGTTTCCTGTAGGGCAGGTATCTTGTTCACAAACTCACTCATTGTCTGTTTGTCAGAGAATATTTTAAGCTCTCCCTCATATTCGAAGGACAGTTTTGCCGGATATAGGATTCTTGGTTGGTGGTTTTTCTCTTTCAATATCTTAAATATATCACCCCACTTCCTTCTTGCTTCTGTGGTTTCTACTGAGAAATCTGCATATAGTCTTATCAAGCTTCCTTTGTATGTGATGGATTGCTTTTCTCTTGCTGCTTTCAGGATTCTCTCTTTGTCTTTGATGTTTGATAATCTGATTATTAAGTGTCTTGGTGTAGGTCTATTCAGATCTATTCTGTTTAGGATACGCTGCACTTCTTGGATCTGTAATTTTATGTCTTTCATAAGAGATGGGAAATTTTCATTGATTATTTCCTCTATTATTGCTTCTGCCCCTTTTCCCTTCTCTTCTCCTTCTGGGACACCCATGACACACACGAACATTCATGCACTTCATGTTGTCATTCAGTTCCCTGAGATGTTGCTCATATTTTTCCATTCTTTCCCTCTCTGATCTTTAGTGTATAGGATTTCAGGTGTCTTGTTCTCCAGTTCCTGAGTATTTTCTTCTGGCCTCTTGAGATCTGCTGTTGTACGTTTCCATTGTGTTTTTCATTTCCATAGAGTTTGTCAGTTGTTTTTTCAAACTTTTGATTTCTACCTTATGTTCACCCAGTATTTTCTTTGTATCCTTCATCACTTTTGCCATATCTTCCCTGAAATCGTTGATTTGGTTTTTGATTGATTTAGCATATTTCTTTGAAAATCTTTAATAGATTGTTTCATTAAACTGAAACAATTTCTCAACTGTATCTTGACTGAGGTGTAAGTTTGTTCCTTTGACTGGGCCATTTCTTCAGTTTTACTAGCGTAGATTGTAGTTTTCTGTTGTCTAGTCATCTGGTTTCCTTGGTTACACCAATCAGATTTTCCCAGACCAGAACAGGTTCAGATCTCAGAGTGGGGCTATATTCAGTGTCAAGTTTCTCTGAGGGTGTGTCTTAGAGATTGACAGACTTTCCTGTGAGGTCTCCAGTTGCTGTGCTTTTCCTAACCTGCCCAGCAGGTGTCTCCTGTCAGCCTGTCGCTCCCGACTGGTGTAAGGAGATGTGGCCCTGTCAGTTTCTGTTTTGGCTGTTTTCCCCCAGGCTCTGGGGTCTGGTTCTAGAGGGAAGACTGGTAGTAGAGCTGGGCAGTACCTCCTTCCTCTTAGGGAAGATACACCCCCTAGGGAATTATCATCTGCATTTGAATTGTTGTCTCTCTGACTCTGTTATCTCCACTCCTGTCTGGGTCAGAGAGCTGCAAACTGAAAATGGCTGAGGCTCTGTTCTCGGAGGCCCTCAGGTTGAGAGAGAGAAAAAGGGACAGAAAGCCCCCTTTTAGAGCCAGTACACGGCCCCCCAGTTTCACTCCTGGGCCAGAGGTAACACCTGGACTTCTGGAATCCCCGTCCCGGGACAGATGAGTCTTCTGATTCTTTTAGGTCAGTTGTCACTAAAAGCCTCTGTCTGCTTGTTGCGGGTTTGTAGCTTGTATTCAGCAGTCCATGTTTGTTAATTAAAACCCCAGTTGGAGTTGGTCTGAGCTATATTTGCTAGCTGGGAGAGTGCTGCTTTCTACCATGGTGAGGTTTTGCTACTCAGCCTGCCGTGGGAGGCAGGGGGTCCTGGCACAGTTCTGCAGTTCTTACTTACAGATTTTATGCTGTGATCTCAGGCATTCCTCCCAATCCAGGTTGGTGCACGATGTGTGGATAGTCACGGTTGTCCCCCGGCAGTTATTCCAAACTATTTACTAGTTGTTCTTGGTTGTTTATTAGTTGTTCCAGGGGACTAACTAAATTCCACTCCTCTCTATGCAGCCATCTTGCCCCTTCTCGAAAGCATGCTTTTTAAAAACACTTGTAAAAGCACTCTCTAAGCAGAGGCAGCTGCACACCCTTTGGGCTGCTGTGAACCTTCCACGTGTGCAACTCACCCCGCTTTTGGCAAACTTGCTCCTTGGGTTAGTGAGTCCTGCTCCAATTTGAGGGGCACTGTGTTTGTCTCCAGAGGAAGGACAACTGCATTGCTGTTGCAACTTTAACACAAATGAAAATGTCAGGAGAGTGTTCCGAAATAAAGGAAAACTTGGAACTTTGAGAAGCAGGGATGGGTGTGAGCCTGCAAAACAATAAGGCTCTGGAACTGCCCTGGAGAAATGGACAGTGGAAGGCTGAAGGGACATATTCATGGAATCTGCTATCATTTTCCCCCCGAACAGTAGGATTATGCTTGATTTATTATTTCATCCTCTTCACATGGGCTTTCACAGAGCAAAAATCTCTAATTTTTTTCAAGTCCAATTTATTAGTTTTTCCTTTTATGGATCCTACCTTTCATGTCAGGTCTAAGAACTTTTTGTCTAACCCTAGGTCCAAAAGATATCCTATTTTTAAAGTTTAATATTATGTTTATATTTAAGTCTATGACCCATTTTGAGTTAAGTTTTGTTTAAAGTGTGCGGTTTAGGTTGAGATTTATTTTATTTGCCTAAGGATGTCCAATTGCTCTGGCACCATTTGTTGAAAAGGCTCTCATTCCTCCACTGAACTACTTCTGCATCTTGGTTAAAAATCAGCTGGGCGTATTTGTGTGGGTCTCCTTCTGGAGTCTCTTCTGTCCCAATATCTATGTGTCCATCCCTCCACCAGTACCACCCCGTCTTGAATTCTGTAGCCATATGGCAGCTTTCAATGTCGGGTAGAGTTATTCCTCCCATTTTATTCTTCTTTGTTAAGATTGTTTGGGCTATTCCAGGGCCTGCATCTTTCCATATAAATTTTAGAATAAACTTGTGTATGTCTACAAAAATCCTTGCTGAGATTTTTAATGGCTTTATTGATGTATAATCCACATATCATACAATCCACCCATTTAAAGAGTACAATTCAATGTGTTTTGTTGTTGTTGTTAGAATCTTGAAAGAGTTGTACAACTGTGCAGAAAAGAGATAACACAGTAGATATGAAACTGCTATGCTTAGCAAGGCTGCTTGCAAGGTTGGCCCTGGGCTGGCCTCTGGGAACTTTGCTCACAGAGCGTTCCCCGGCCAAGACTTAACTGATAAGGGTGGTTCTCTGTGTCTAGACTCTTTGTGCTAACAATGAGTGTATTCTGAACAGCTGCTTTCTTTCTGGATGTCTGGAGTTTTGGTACATGCTGGGCAGAAAGAGCATACACCATCAGCCCTAATAAAAATCTTGGGTCCCGAGTCTCTAACGGGCTTCCCTGGGCAGAAGCAGCACACCCCTGCTGCTGCATTTTCACTGCTGTGGAGGTGTGCTCGTGTGTCCCTCCCGGCAGGCAGGGGGCATAAGGCAGCTGTACTTGGGTCCCTCCAGACTCCGCCTCTTTTCCACTTACAACCCAGCCGTGTGTCCTGGCTGTCGCTGTAATGAATCTTACTCACGAGAATCATCAAACACGGGGCTGGTCTTGGGATCACCCAAACAGTGATGGCAGTGGTACAATTTGCTAGAATAATGCCAACTCTTCAAAGTTTGGCCACAGTGTTATTTGGGTGAAAAGAAAGAGGCAGATGCTCGGTGGTTTAGAGTGTAGATTTGGGGCCATTTTGTCTTCCTGGTGGGTTGAAGTAATGTTCCTCCTTTTCTCCAGTAATTTCCTTTCCTCTGAAGTCTACTATATTAGATGTTAACATAGCCACTTCTGCTTTTTTAAAAAATTAATGTCTGCATGGCACACCTTTTTCATCCTTTTACTTTCAATCTACCCATGTTTGTTTGTTTTTTTTAAATCTTTTCTGCCAATCCTTATCTTTTGATGGGTGTATTTAGCTAATTTACATTTCAGGTACTTATTGACATGTTAGTGTTTAAGTATGCCATTTTATTGTGTTTTCTATTTATTTCCTTTGGTTCTTGGTCCTCTGTTTCTCTTTTCTTACCTTCCTGAGAGTTACCTGAACATCTTTTAGGATTCCATCTTGATTTAATTAGAGCATAGTTGAGCCTGTCTCCTTGAGTAGTTTCTGTAGTGGTTGCTCTAAGTATTACAATATACATATGTGATTTATCCCAGTCCACAGGTATCAGCCTTTTACCACTTCCAGTGAGATGTGGACACCTCAGTTCCCTTTGCATCCCTTTACTTCCTCTGCTTTTAAATATCATTGTCTAGAGTATCAGACGGTGTTATAATTTTTGTCTCAATCATCAAATATGATTCATAAAACTCATGAGGCAAAGAACAATCTATTGTATATACCCATATTTCTGCTATTCTCATTGTTTCTTCTTTCCTGATGTTCCAAGATTCCTTCTTTTATCATTTCCTTTCTCTTTGAAGAATTTCTTCTAGCCAGTCTAAAAGGGTAGGTCTGCTACTGGCAAGTTCTTTTACTTTTCCTTTGTCTGAGCAAGTTTTTATTTCCCCTTCCTTCCCAAAAGATGGTGTGCCAGTTTGTGTATATTATGTCCCCCCAAAAGAGCCATGATCTTTTAACCCAACCTTGTTGGGTGGAAACTTTTGATTGAGTGTTTCCATGGAGATGTGACTCACCCAACTGTGAGTGATACCTTTGATAAGATTATTTCCATGGAGGTGTGGCCCCACCCAGTCAATGTGGGTCTTGATTAAAACACTGGAGTCCTATAAGAGCTCACAGACAGAAGGAGCTCAGTGCTTCAGTGGAGAGAGACTTTTCAAGAGATGCTTGGGAGCTGACTGCTTTGGAGACGCTAGCCCAGAGTTTGCTCTGAAGAAGCTAAGAGAGACAAGCCCAGAGACATTTTAGAAAAAGCCATTTTGAAACCAGAACCCTGGAGCAGAAGCCAGCCATGGGCCTTCCAAGCTAACAGAGGTTTTCTGCATGCCATTGGCCATTCTTCAGTGAAGGTATACTCATGTTGATGCCTTCATTAGGACATTTTTATGGCCTTAGAACTCTAAACCTGTGACTTAATACACCCCCTATATAAAAACCAATTCATTTCTGATGTTTCGCATAATGGCAGCATTAGCAAACCGGAACAGACAGTTTCATTAGATACAGAAATCACGGTTGAAAGTTCTTTTCTTTCAGGACTTAAAAAATATTGTGCCACTTCCTTCTGGCCTCCATGGTTTCAGAGGACAAATCCGCTGTCATTCGAGTTGGTATTACCTATAGGTAATATGTTGTTTCCCTGGTTGATTTCAAGATGGTTTTCTTTGTCTTTAGTTTTCAAAAGTTTCATTTGCATAGCCCTCATGGTGTTATTTTTGTCTGTGTGGTTTATCTTGTGCTGCTGTGGCTCCTCAGTAGGTGCGGACCCGAGGGAGAGGAAGGGCTCTCCCCAGGCCACGCTGCAGGTTTTCTCTCGGTGAGGGACTGGGTGTCCCTATGGATGCTCCCCAGCTGTCCCTGAGGTGAGAGCAGTTTCTGGCCTGTGGGATTAAAAGCTTTCCACAACCTGCTGCTTATTGTAGCTGGATTGGCCACCCTTGCTGGATTGGCCACCCTTCTCAACATCTCTAGGTGCAGAGGAGGGGTCTCAGGCCTGGCAAGGAGTAAGAGTGTGCCCTCTGGCCAATTAGTTATTTATTATATTTAATGCAATTTTATTGCGATATATTCACACACCATACAATCCACCCAAAGTATACAATCAGTGGCTCACAGTATCATCATATAGTTGTACATTCATCGCCACAATCAATTTTAGAACATTTTCATTACTCCAAAATAAAGAAATAAATAAAAGAAATAAAAAAGAACACCCAAACCATACCATACCCTTTATTCCCCCCTATTGTTTATATATTTTTGTCATTATTTTATTACTCATCTTCCCATATACTGGATCCAGGAAGTGTCAGTCACAAGGTTTTCACAATCACACAGTCACATGACAAAAGCTGTATAGTAATACAATTATCATCAGGAATCACATCTACTGGATTACTGTTCAACAGATTCAGGTATTTCCTTCTAGCTATTCTAATACACTAGAAACTAAAAAGGGATATCTACATAATACATAAGAATAACCTCCAGATTGAACAATCAACTCTATTTGAGATCTCTCAGCCACTGAAACTTTATTTTGTTCCATTTCTTTTCCCCCTTTCAGTCAAGAAGTCTTTCTTGATCCCACAATGGCAGGTCCAGGCTCATCCCTGGGTAGGGAGCAGAGTTGCCTGGCCATTTATTTTTGGCAGGACTTCCACTTGATTCTCCTTGTCAGCAGTGGAGCACTTGGCTGACATTGTCAGAGGAGCCCCCATTTGATCTGGGGGAGGACTGATCCTTTCTGGGATCACCTGGTCTGGGCAGCCTTCTCTTGGGTTGGGGGGTGCAAGATGTCCTGCCAGTGTGCTGCCCCTCCAGTCCTGGGGTTTCAAACCCACCCACTTTCTTCTTACTACCTCCCTGAGCTCTCCTTTGGTCATCTCAGGCACCACGCCAGGGTTTAGAGTTGCTCTTAGTTGGGAGGGCAGAGAGAAACCAGTCTACACCATCTTGTCCTGACCGGAAGCCCCCACCACCATGTTTTAACTCATCATATTTTAACTTACTAGGGACAATCATATAATTAAGCATTCCACTCATCATTAGTGTTTATTTATAATATATTCATTGTCTGCTCTAAAAAGGTATCTGAAGGCACTTGTATTACAAATCATGTGTAGGTTGTAGTATGTATGGCGGCAGTGTTCACTATTTGCAACGGATGGAGGTGGCCTAAGGGTACACTGACTGACAAACAGAATGGTGAACTGTGGTGTATGCATAAACAGAATATTGAGCAGCTGCAAGAAGGAATGAAGTTGTGAGGCATGCAACTGGGTGAATGGCTCTTGAGGGCAGCATTTTGTGTGAAAGAAGCCAGAAATGAAAAGACAAATATTATAATGCCTCAGTAATACGGACTAACTATAATGTGCAAACTCTGAGAATTGAGTCTTAGAGCAGAGGTTCTCAGGGGAAGGCTTATTGTAAAGGTCCCTAGACTGTAAGCTCTTAGAGCAGTCACATCTATTCCTGGGTTGTAAGGGTTATCTCTAAATTCTGAGGTACTGAGCTCTTTGTGTATAACCTGGTCAGTCTCTGGAACTTCGGGTATCTGTGTGACACCTGAGACTCAGAGCTAGAGTTTGGCAGATATGAATGTCAGCATTATCCCATATTGCAACGGTTAAAAAAGCTGAAAAAGAGTTCAGACTTCACTTAGAGCTATGAATGAAGCTGACCTGGTTAGGACTATGGCAAGTCAGACTAAAGGGTAAAGGACGATATTGACTGTGTTTTAAAACTTCAACTTCCATGTGAGACCAAAGGACGAGATGTTTATTTGGTGCAAAATCTATATTTTCTGTAGCACACTAAATAATTTAACTTGTATGGTCAGTTTATTCAAACACCATAATTACATGGAACTTTGAATGGGGAGTGAAATCTGTTTGGTTTGTACAGGTTAGTGTGAAGCCACAATACATCCCAGAGTAATTTTGGCAGAGAATAAAAATGTATTTGTAAAACCTCCTGAGGGATTGGGGAAAAAGGCAGGAATATTAAACCTCCCCACCTGGGAAATTACTGATATTCTCACAAGTACTGGGGACTACGAATTTAGAAGGCTGAGCTCTTGATCTTGGGGCTTGCCCTTTTGAAGTTTGTTACTGCAAAGGAGAGGCCAAGCCTACTTTGAAAAAAAAAAATCATGTGCAGGGACCAAGATAGTATAGACTCTCTTTTCCCTATTCCTCCCCTCTAAATACCACTGAATAGCCCAGACCTTATTCAAGAGATGATGATAAGGGGACTCTGAAAGCTGGACGGAGGGTGAACTGGCCAGGGACCTCAAGACGTAAGGAATTACAAAGCAGCGTGTTCCCCAGGTTTTCTTTTCCTCTCTCATTTCCACCTGTCCTGGGCACTGGAGAGACGTGCAATCCAGAAACATCAACAGACACAAACAAAAATGGAATCTGTGCTCCCCAGCCAAAGGACTGGGAAAGGAAAGCCCACCAGGGACCTGGGGGGGGGGGGCCCTGCCCGCTCCACACCTGGGGCACTGGCAGGCAAGCCCATGCACCTGGATGGGCAGCAGCAAAGCCCTCTGCTTTGGAGAAAGAGCAGGTCTTTCCAGAGGTCGGTCAACAGAGACTGACATCTCCCTGCCCATCACCAAATGGCATAAGGAGACCCGGGCCTGGTAACTCTGGCCCTCCCGGCCCCCAACAAAGTGGCCCAAGGACCCCAGGTGGGCCAGAAAAGTATGTTCTGCCCCTGGAGACAGCACCAGTAGCAACTGATCAGAAGTCCCAGCAGCACAGAAGAACGAAGCAAACCAGAATAGCGCGTCAGGGCTCAGAGAACGCTACTGTCTTTGGAGCTACATCCCTTGAAAGCAGGCCATAAACCTGAACAGGGTGACTGCTTACTGAAATAGAAGATTTAAACAGCAGTAGAAAATTACCCATCCTACCAAGAACCAGGAAAATCACAATTTGAATGAGAAAAGACAATCAACGGACACCAGTACCAAGATGAGTCGGATACTGGAAGCATCTGCCAAGAATTCTAAAGCAGATTTCACAAAAATCCTTCAATAAGTAATTGCAAATTCTCTTAAACACATGAAAAAATAAAAAATCTCAGCAAAGACATGGAAGTAATACAAAGAACTGATGGAAAGTATAGAAATAAAAAATACACTATTGAAATAAAATTAATGTACATAATACAATGAAAAAACTCATGCAGGTTTGATAAACTAAATACATCAAAAGCCTAGGGAAATATGCCTACAAGCCTTACTATATATTTACTATGTGCCTATTTGAAGCATATTCCTTGTATTAATCTATTTAATCCTCACGGCAGCACTATCTGAAGTAGATACTATCACTATCCTCATTTAATGGACAGGGAAACTGAGGCATAGAGAAGCCACACAGCTTACCAGTGGCAGAGACAGGCTGCTAGCAGAGCCTCTGCTCAGATCCATGTATAATACTGCATAGCATTGTGCTGCCTCTCTGCAAGAATTAAATTTATCTCAGTAAAATACAAATCTCAATGGGCCACGTCCTTCCAGGGCTGTAGCCAAAGCCTCCTAGCTAGTCTCCCTACCACCTCTGCACCTGCTTGTGCCCCTACAGTCCAATCTCAGCACAGGAGCCAGAAGGGTCTCTATTTCCCAAACCAGATTGTTTCACCCCCCCCAGAAAGAGACTCTCCAGAAATTCCCCATCATAGCCAGAATAAAATCCCATCTCCTTCCAACACTTACCAGGTCCCTGCCTGTGTTTTCAGATTCCTTTTCTCCCAGTCTCTTGCTCACTGACCAGGCTCCACCCTCAGGAATTCTTGCTCCTTTTTTAACTTATCGCTGCCCCAGTCCCTTTGCACTTGCTCGCCCTTCTGTCTGGATTGCTTGTCCTCAAGATCTTCGCTTGGCTGCCTCCTTTATTCACCTTTCTGCCCAAATGGGATCTTCTCAGGGAGGCCTTCCCTTACTCATTTTATTGTCTTCAGCTCACACCTTGTTGTTCCTTTTTTACTGTCTGAGTCTCACCACTAAAGCACAATAAGAGGCGAGGCCTTGTCTATACCGTGCCCTGCTGTCTTACCAGTAGCTAGAACAGGGCCTGGCTGATTATAGGAATCCAAATATTTGTTGAATGAACAAATAAATGAATAAAAAGTGAGTGTATAATTCATTACCTGACAATCAAACAGATGAACTTTTCTATTTTGAGACCTAATTTTCAAGAGGAATTTATTGCACCAGTCCTTATACAAAATATATCATTTATAACAAAATAGCATTTTCATCAGTATATTTCATAGATCATTAACAACAGTGTACCACTGATTCTATTTCTGCATTCTAAAATATATAGGTAGTATTTCTTGAAACATGACATTGATAAGGTAGGTATTCTTCAATTTTGATGCTTAAAAAAACTTCATCACTGGTTAAGACTTTAAAGTTCTATCAATTAGTGAATATTTGTTGAGCATACAGTGAGTGAAAAGTGCCTGCTGCTGGGCTTCTCTCTTGAATGTCACCCTTGTCCCTGTCTTTGTCCCTGGAAGGTCATCCCCTTCCTTGCTGAGGATAAAGCCTATTGCTCCCCTCTCTACAAAGCCCAGCTCCAGCCCCTCTCTCCTGTGACATCTGAATCCTAATGCCAATGGTCTCTCCCATCTGTTGGGTGCCTGCCCTGTTAGCTGTTTCCCTTGTGTATGCAGAGCTATCCAAACTGCTGACCTCTGGGTGCTGGGGGGCAAACAAGTGAATGCAGGATCAAAGATGAGCCTTTTAGGGGTGCACATAGGTAGGGAGAGAGAGAATGTACCCCACAAGGACAATAAATCCTCTATCACATCAACTCCCTCTCCTAACTTCTTTATTTTTATTAACGTAATTTCCCTTTTCTGTGACTCAGGGATGAATAAGAGATTTAAGAGGAAGAGCTGGTTTGGAGCAGAACATAATGACCTTCCTTGAGGTTGAGTTTGAGGTTTTGGCGGGACAGGCTTGGCTGAAGCATCTTTATGCCCTTCCGTTGTTGTTGACTCAGTCAACTGCCAAATCCTGAAGACCCTGCCTCTGTGAGGTCTTTCAAATCTGCCGCCCTTTTGGTTCAGGAACTCATTTCAGTGACTATAGCCACCTCTGAACCATCTCCAGTCCCACTGCTCTCTCCTTCCTAATCTAGTCTTAAACCCAAGTTTTCAGTTCTTTAGCAGCTATTTCAGGGCCCACTCTGTGCTTTTGGGCTAAACACTGGGCATAGAAATGCTCTCCATGGTTCCACCCTTATGGTGTCTTCAATGACAACACTACCCTACTCTTCAAGGAGGCCTCCCTTCGCCAGGGACCTACAAACAACACCCCCTCCCTTCTCCACGCTGTCCAAGAGAGTTTCTGGTTGGGAAAGAGACAAAAAACAAATGCAGAATTTTAGGGAGACCAGTCTGGTGGCTGGTGGTGTTTGGGATGAATTAGAGTGGACTGAGGAAAGGGAGGCCAACTGGGAGCCGTGGAAATAACCTCAATGTAAGATGAGGAGGCCTTAACAGGGAATGCTGGTAACCAGAAAGAATAAACCAGGAGAAACTGGAAAGAAAGAATCAACAGGACCCCATGACCAGCTGTATCTGGCAACAAGGGAGAGGAGGGAGTCAGTGATGCCTTTAGCTGACCCTTTGTACAGATTCTATCTATTGGTATTATAGATTATATACGGAAGTCAAGAGGCAGAGACAATTTGGAGGAAGATCGTCACTTTGGAGTCTCATGTATTAAGTGGGGTCATCTAAATGGAAACGCCCAGTAGCTAGCTGGAGAGGAGAGTCTAGAGGGGGAGAGATCAGGACCAGTGACAATGATTCCAAAGTCATTCACAGTAGGCAGTTGGTGAAAGGTAAGACAGGATGAGGTGTCTTGGGGGAAAAGAGTAGGAAAAGTGCCACTAAGGATCAAAGACTGAATCTTGGGAAATGCCTGCACTGAATGGAGTGGGGAGGGATAAAGAGGCAGAGAAAGAGTCCCTCAGGGAAGAATGGACGACACAAAGTCCTGAGGGCTATGGATATTTCAAGAAGGAAGTGGCTAGTGGTATCATAGTTTGCAGAAAAGATGAGACGAATGAAGACTCAATGAAAAATGGCTTTGGAAACTGGGATGATAATCAAAATGAAATGGATCCAAGGAAATGAGCCAGAAATATGTTTTCCTGAACAATTATGTGGCCAGAGGCTGGGTTACTGCACAGGGCAGAGGGGTCCTGAGTTGAGAAGATGTGTGTGTCCACCCTTAAGAAAGACTTAATAGCAGAGCAGCTGAAAGTCAGATACATACAACTAAAATCTGAACGGTTCTATTATTAACCAGATGTGTGACCTATGACCAAATTACCCAAATGATACTAACCTGGGATACCTTTTTTCACTCAGGAGGTAGCAATACTGGGCATAGAAGAAAGAACTTTCCTTGATGCAGATTCCATCATAATGATACCTGGGGAAAAAAAAAAAAGATGTCTTAAAAATCACATCATAAGGAAAATGTTCAGAGATAGATTGTGGTGATGAACGCATAACTATGTTATCATACTGTGGACAGTGGATTGTATATCATGGATGACTGTATGGTGTGTGAATGTATTTCAATAAATCTGAATTTAATAATAATAAAAAAAAATCACATCAAACAACCTCCATACTGTATGTCCCATAAGACCCAGAGCAGGCTGATGAATTAGGGCTCAGAGTCTTCCCTGGGCTTCTCATTGACTCCATTTATTACCAAAAGTTAATCAGCCATTCGGCTTAATCAAGCTCTGTTGGGTCAAACAGGCAACTTCAGCCTGTTTCATACACATCAGCCTTGAAATCAGCTGGAGAATGCCCTCCTGTGCTTTCCCAACTTACGACACCCTAATCCTAGAGAGATGCAACAAGGGAAGCCTCCTTTCTAAAAGGAAGCAGAGGGACACCAAGGTTCTCTCTTCTGAGAACTGGACTCAGGTTCTCAGGAAGCCAGTGAAGAAGCTGGGATCCTCTTGTGCAACCCCAGCCCTTTCAGCTGTGGAGCCCGTCAAGCCCACGGCGGCACCCCAAATTTTGTCAAATTAATGACTGCCCAGTGCTTAGTTTGGCAAACTCTTTCACTGTCTTCAATTCCTTCATGGGTGGCTGGACCATTTCCTAATTTCATTTCATTCCCTTCTCATTGATTTCCCATGTTGATTTAAAACAAACAACAAATAATAATTCCATGGCAATAATGACTCGATTCAGATGATTTTTATGTTAAAAATATAACCTCAGTGCCTTGTATCCAGAATATAATCCAAATATGATAATTAGATGGATACTTGGAAATTTTAGTTCAAAGAGTAAAATTATATTACTCAATGTGTATTATTTAAATATTTCAATAATTAGACATTTCCATGTATACGTGGTGAAACAAAAAAACATATTGTTGACCCTTCTACTTAGACAAAATCCCTAAGAAAGTAGAGACAAATATTTGGTTCTCGCATCACCTGAATTACTTCAGGCACTAGGATTTAATTTGAATTACGGGAACCCTTTGGTAAGAGATGTTTTCAGCTTGTTTTGTTTTGCATTTCCTTGTCACCCATTCTGTGATTTTCCAAATGCTTGTTTTTAAACATTTAAAATAAAACAAAAAATATAAATCTACCTGGCACTTCCTCTCGTGCCCAGCCTCCTGGTGCCAAGATCAGGAAAAACCAAGCGCACAAGCTAAAAAATAAGCCAGATTTAAAGTTACAATTAGAAAACTTAAAAATAAAACTTCCGTTTTCTTCTCTCACAATTGTCTTTCTTTTTTTCTGATTATGAAGAAAATATATGTAAAGGAAATTTGAAAAAAATCACCACCATTTAAATTTTAATATCACGCCTTCCAGTCTTTTTCCAAAGCCTCAATACACATGTGTGTGTATATATACGTACATGTATATATTTGTACATGTATATATTCCATATATAAACATATTAAATAATTGGGATCACACATTAGCATGTTTGCAGTTTTGCCTCCTATCTTCCCTCAAAATTGTACCATAAACATTTCCTGTTGTCAATAAAAAATTTCTGAAAACAGATTACTAACTGCTGCATAATGGTCCATCATAGGAATATGCCATAATTTACCCATTTTCCTCTTTTTCCAATGTAATAGTCATGTTCACTTTTCATTATTCATGTCTACTTATTTCATTGTAAAGGTTTTCTTAAGATATTGAATTACATAGGCATTTCCGATTCAACTTCTCATCTCTCAATTATCTTTTTGATGTACATTTTGTAAGATAGCACTGAGATAAATTTTACGATCAAATACCTTGAAATAAATAGAAATTTGCATCAGTTTCCTAATTAGAAGAGGAACTGGTATTCAAATGCATGCCTGTTCAAAGTGGAAATCTGGAAGTGTGGCAAAATTACAAAAAGACAAAGCAAGGCAGGCACCCTGTGGGGAGCTGTCAAACTAATGACTTCTTTTCTGTTGTTTTCCTACAACCCCTCCATAATCATTCTGCATCTGCGTGTGCTTGGCTGTATGTGGCAGCCCTCTCTCTTTTTCCACTCGCTGTCAAGCAGCAGGACTTCACAGAAGTGTTGCCTGATTCACGTCCTGCCTCCTCATACAAGGAAACCGACACAAGCACTGGTGTGGAGGAGGCCAAATGAAAGAGCAGGGAAAACAAGATTTGCACAACTAAGAACTGCAGTAGTGAGTGCAAATCAATAGGTGCAATTGAAAGGAGACCCAAAGTGTACAGAAGAAACATATATCGTAGGAGATAAAAGAAAAAGTCAGCCGAGTCTTAATGCAGAATTAGAAGCCAGAAAGTCCTACTTTCAACAAGCTCATTTTGCAAGTTCATCTCTTACTTAAAAAAATCACTTAACACCTTCTTTAGATGTCTACTGGTAAAAGGAAATCAACAGGCAAACAGTAGGTACCTGGGTTGGTTTGGAACTGTACGGACCCCAGAAAATCATGTACTCAAAGCTAATCCATTCCTGTGGGTGTGGACCTATTGTAAGTAGTACATTTTGATGAGGTTATTTCAGCTAAGGTGTGGCCCAGGGTGGAACTTAATCCTCTTACTGGAGCTCTTTATAAGAGAATGAAATTCAGACAAAGAGAAAGGATGCCACGGAGGCAAAAAGCAGAAAGCAACGAAACCTGGAAAAGAAGGGAGAGACCAGCAGACGTCACCCTGTGCCTTGTCATGTGGCAAAGGAGACAAGGATCGCTGGCAGCCAGTCTTTGGGAAGAAAGCATCGCTTTGACGATGTTTTGATTTGGATATTTTCTCAGCCTCAAAATTGTAAGTTAATAAATTCTCATTGTTAAGCCAACCCATTTCATGGATTTCAATGACTTTTCATGCCTAAAGAAGTAACTGTTAAGTATGCACCAGGCTCAGATGCAAGGCTGTGGGAAACAATCTGGTGTTTTAAAGGGAGAAGCAGAAATAAACTGCCTAGCTGCCTGCAACATAATAATCTGCCTACTTTTGTTCTAATGAGTAATTCCAATCCTGGATTATCCCGTGATTTTATTTTATGATCAGGTACACTGCAGTTAAAATTAAAAGATCAATGAAAAACCATTGGAATGATTGTTTGCAAGAAATGTAAAAAGTATAAAATATATATCCTTAATATAGAGAGAGTTCACACAAATCAATAGGAAAAACACTAAAACCCCAATAGAAAAATGTTCTGATTATATGAACACAGACAAGTTATACATGACCAAACCACATACAAAAGTTCTCATCTCTAATAATCCAGTATATGCAAACTAAAACAGCTCAATATAATTTTTACCCAAGAAACTTCCTAGGTTGAGAATATTACGGATTTGGGTAAGAGTATCAAGAAGGGTATGAATTCACTACAGTTGGTGAAAATTGGTTGTGGAAAGCAATTTGGCAGGCTCTATCCAAGAATCTGTTCTAAAGAAATTACCAGATACAAATGGAGATTTATGTTCCTTAGAATAGAAAAATATTATAAATAATCTAAATTTCTGATAGGGGAAATGTTTAAAAATTTATGGTACATCCAAAAAAGTTTTATAGCTATTATACAACATGTATTTAAAAATACTTTAATATGAAAATGTTCATGATATGCTAAGTGCAAATAGGCATAATAATTACAAAAGTTAACATTTCTTGGGTGCTTCCTATGTGCCAGGAACTGTTAAAATGTCTTTACATGTGTTTTTCATTAATTCCTTAAAAGTACCCCATAAAGTAGGGTACTAATATTAATATTACTGTCTTTAACATCCTCATTTACAGTTAAGGTAATTGAAGCAAAACAAGTTAAATAATTTTCCTAGGGTTATAATCTAAGAAGTCTGATTCCAGGTTTGTTACTGTTAAAAATTACACGATTCACGCATTGTCTCTTTATCTACCTTTTTCAGTTAGGGCCCCAACAGGAAACAGATGGAACATTCAAATTAAAATAATTGAAAAGAGTTTAACAAAAGGAGTCCTGATAAAGGATGTGGATGGGAGACAAGGAAACAAGAGGTCATGCAGTACCCAAGGCTGTTGTATCCCTAGACCAAAGAGAAGGAAGGAGATAAAAATCAAACTTGGAAGGAGTAAGTCCTTGGAGAGGGTCCATCCGTCTGTCTGTCTGTCTTTCTCCCTTCTTTCTCCCTTCCTTCCCTCCTTCCCTCCTTCCTTCCTTCCTTTCTTCCTTCCCATATATCCATCCATTCAACCATCCATCCATGCATCTTTCCATACATCCATCCATCTTTCTATTCATCCATCCACTCATCTATCCATCCATCCATCCATCCATCCATCCATCCATATTGATTCTATGCAGGAGCATAGAACATAAAGATGATAGACAGATAACAAAGTGAATTGTGAGACGCATACCCTGGGGTACCTGCAACCAGGGCATTTAGATAAAATTTGGCTACAGTTCTAAAAACCCTCGACTCTAATCATGCAGAATAAGGACTCTAGAGAAGAAAATTTGGGGGGATTTCTCCAGAGAAAGCATAGGCATGAGATGCCTAACAGAAGGGGATTCAATGAGTCACTTGAAGAGCGCAGTGTGAGGACACGTAGAGCAGTTAGTGTCTGGCACGGCCTGGGCCTCCTGGCCAGGGAGAGCAGGACTGGCCGGAGCGTTGGTGGGAGAGCAGCACGGCCACAGCCCTTGGTTCAGCAGACACACCCAAGAATGCCTGAGTGTTTCCCATGGGCCAGGAGTCGGCCACCCATGGGAAAGAGCTGGGGTGCGGGAGAGCCTGGACCCCACCCAAGAAGGCCCCCAGGGGGGCAGGTGAGTCTTGGCAGCCCGGGAGAAAGACCGCTGACTTCTAGGGGCTGTGCAACCAGCAAGTGACCATCTGAAAATAACCAGTTACCATTCCAAGGGATGTATACTACAACGTTCCCAAGGGGGGCTCTGAAGAACCCCCCAGAGCACACAGGGTAAAAAGAGTCCATTTTAAGCATGCGGCTGGTCCCCAAAGTGTGAAGCCATGGAGCAACCACTTCCCAGCTCCTCTTGCTTCTCTCCCAGTCAGAGGGCTCAGACAACACCTGGTGAGCTGGGACTGGGGTGGGGGGAGGATTAGGGTGTGAAGCAGAAACCCCTACACCTGGTCCTCTGGTGGAAGAAACCAAGTTGGAGGAGGGAGGGAAAAAATTCAACTTTAAACTGAGTTCAAGGTTTCGATCATTAAATGCAATGGGCATTGTAAGAATCGGATTGATAGTGTTTGGTAGTTTAGAGCCAACAGGACTTTGCTTCATGGAAGAATTTTTAGAGAGGTCATACTTCCTGCTCAGAGGCTCGCAAAGAGCAGGGGAAGAGCCACCCCACAGCAGGTCCAAGGAAACATGGGAAACGACGATCAACTCCCGATCCCTGCTGGTTACACGCTCGTGTGTACGTGTGTGCGAGTGTGTGTACATTACATCATGGGGCTATCTCTGGACAGTGAGGCTACAGCTGATATTAATTTTCTTTGCATACACTTTTATCTAATTTCCACATTTTCTATAAAGGGGATGTATTTCTTCTACAATCTGAAAAACAATAGCAAGTGTTTTTTTAAAAAGGAAGTCAACCCTCCAGAAATTCCCTAATCCGTGTAAGATAGTACTTCCACCAGGGATGTGCATCACCCGTCGTGTGCCCAAAGCTGCCAAAAAGAGCCAGGAACATTCCAACATCTGTGCAGGAACTCGGAGAGGAATCAACTTTGTTCCCAGGGGAGGAGGGAGGAAGTAAGAATTGGGTATTTTGTTGTTTCTCTTGTAAACAAGCTTTGTGATCATATCCTTTTCCCCGTGCCCTCCCCCTCTCCATTTTTAGTATCGTATAGTCACACACACAGGGGCCCTCCCGGCTCGACTGAACTGGCCAAGTCTTCAGGCAGATTCCCAGTAAGGACCTAAAGGTAGTACCTTAGCGTTTTGGGGAATGGATTCTAAAGAAAGTATTAAGATGAAAAAAAATGCTAAATAAATGCAAATAATTACACTGGAGTTTCCTTTGGGCGGAGGGGGAGGATGTTTCCATTCCATTTATTTATTTTTTATTAGAGAAGTTGTGAGTTTACAGAACAATCATGCATAAAATACTAAAATACAGGATTTCGATATACCCCCCTATTATCACACCTGGCATTGGTGTGGTACATTTGTTACAACTCATTAAAGCACTTTTTTATAATTGTACTATTAACTATAGCTCATGGTTTAACGTAGGGTTCACTGTGTTATACAGTTCCACAGATATTTAAAAAAATTTTTATTCTAGTGGCATATATAACCTAAAATTTCCCCTTTTAACACATTCAAGTATATAATTCAGTGCTGTTAATTATTCATAAGGTTATGCCACCATCACCAACATCCCATTGCCAAAATTTTTCCATGGTTCCAAAAAGAAACTCTGTCCATTTTAAGCCTTAGCTCCCTGTTCCCTAGAAGCCTCCTTTTAAATTGATCTTTGGAATACTCTGCAGTGAGACTGCCCTGGAAGTGAAACAACCTTATAATAGAATCTTAAAAATATTTTGAATAAGGGTTTTTGATTTCTTAGGAAAGTAAGTAGGGACCATATGGGTCCAAAACACGTCAAGCCAAATCCTCCCCACTTCCCTCTGATAAGGCTGAGGCGGGTCAATAAAGAAAGCACTGGAGTGTCAGGAAACCCGGGACTCAGAAAAGCCTTTGACGATGTTTCCTAATATTCTGACTGGTGAAATGGGGAAATCTGGGCTGAATGGTGACATTGCTGGGGAGCTCCTGGCTAGCTGGAAAACCTTGCTCAGAGACACCTAGAGAATGTACCAGAGGGAACCTGAGGCCATACTGCTGTTGACTTATTTTTCAAGTATTGGAATGAAGGGATAAGAGATATGCTTTTCAAACATGTGAGCCTTACCAGTTATAAAACTGGATGGCCTACAGTAAGACTCGAGAAGATATCGAGAATTAGAATTGCAACTCAAAATCAAAAAGGAGAAATATGAGAGGACTAAGGAAATAGCCACCCTTGGGTGCAAAAAGTCAACTATATAATGATAACAGCTTGATAATAACTGCAACGATATTTTGAATTGACACAGAATGTTTTACAGTTTACAAGCAGTTTTAGGAGTTCTAGCTTAATTTCAATTCCTGTGAAAAATACTTAAGGATTATTTTTGTTGACCATAAACTTAAAATGAAACCAACAGGGTGACATGGAAGGATAAAAGCCAACAGTAGCAGAAGTTGCACTGATGGAAAGACGAGGGAAAAGCTCCTGCCTCTGAGCATTACCAAGTCACTGGCTGACGACCCCGGGACCATTGTTCAAGGGAAGCATCAATAATTTGAAGTGCATAAAACAAAACAGGTGGGCAGGAAGGTGAAGGGCCAGGAACTAAGACACTCAGTGTGGAAAAAGGAAGACAAAAGACATGAATGATCGTTCAAATATTTGAGCAACTGGTATATTAGAAGATTTTAATACACATTCTATGATCACTGAAAGTACAGAACTCTCATCTATGGCTGGAAGTTCCAGGGATGAGGATTTGGGCTGAATATAAGAAAATGGATCTAAAAATTTCAATGCTTTGAAAACAGTTGGAGTCCACAGGATTGCTGGGAGAGGGAAACTTGGTGCAACCACTTTGGAAAACAGCTTGGCCCCATTCCCTGAAGTTGCAACAGCACACACTCTCTGGATATACAGGGTTTCCAAGGGGAAATCTTCACACACAAATGGGAGACTTGTACAAGGATGTTCACAATTGCAAAATCAGGAAATAATCCAAACGCTCATCAATGGAGGAGTGGATAAATAAACCGTGATTATACAATAGTCAAAATGAATTTAGATGCATCTTAATAATACAATATTAATGAAAAAAGTCCAAAAGATTACAGAAAATGTGATAGCCTTTTTAATAAAGTTAAGTCACAAAATAAAAAAATATGCTTTTTAGTAATATATATAAATATAATAAAGCTTTTTCAAAAAGCAAGATAATCATGAACAGGATGATGGTTTCCACCAATGGGGAAGGTGGAGAGATAAGATGTGGGAAATTAGCAATATGGTGTGTTTTGGGTGGTGGGTTCACAGATGCTTATCATATTATTAAAAAGAACTAAAACCAAAAGAAATCAGGCCATGCATGGATCAATAATGAGAGTAAGCCATGAACTAATCCAATCCTGCCACCAAGCACCACTGAAAATGAGGGGAAAGAAAGAAGGAAATTGAATTGGCAGCTTTGTGGCACAGGAAGCCAGCTCCTTGTCCCCCAAATCATTTAAGCTGGGACCAGCTGGCCCACCAAAGCAGTAGGGTACACAGGTTGTAAACTGCACAAGACTCCTGAGGAGGAGTGGAGTGGGGGCCAGGCCACAGAGCCTGGTGCTGGGGTATGCTCACCCAAAGAAACAGCTTTGTCTTTGCAGAAACGAGCTGCCTCCTCACCCAGCTCTCTGCGCCTGGGCTGCGTCTGCAAGACAGGGCCCTTCCTTCTAATAGAAAGCTCCCTGCCAGGGGTGCTTCCGAAGGACCTGGCACTGGGTGTGATGAACTCAAGGACTCCTTCTGGGGAAGAGCAAGGAAAGTGGAAAGAGCACTGACCCACAATTCTGGTGAATGGACGTCCTCCTCCAGCTTTGCAACCGGCTGTGGAACTTAAGCCTTAATCACTCTGGGTTTGTTTTGTTTTGACCACAAAACCACGCTGATATCACCTGCCAGAGCTAGGTGGCTGGGACACAAGACAAAGCACTGAAGGTGCCAGTTATCTCCTCCCCACCTGCATGCCCTTCCGGGGTGCCTCTCCTGCCCCCATCCAGGTCGCTACAGCAGGGCCGGGCGCTGCAGGGGACAGAGGGTGTGCCACGGCAAGCACCAGGCAAGCCGCCACTGTGGGGCAGGAGGAGCAGGTGGGGGCAGCTGGCTTCGAGGGAGAGCTGAGCAGGCTTAACGGAGAGAAGCCGAGAGCCAGCGGTTTAAGGATCCGACAGAGGGAGAGAGAGGACAGGCCCGGCGACTGCCACGCCTGTCCTGTGCCGTCTGAAATGGGAACCACTGGCCACACGTGGCGACGGAGCATTGGAAAGGCGGCAAGTTCAACTGAGATGTGCTGCAAGTGCAACATACACACTCGATTTAGAAGATGTAGCATTGAAAAAAGAATGAAAAAGAGCTCACTATTTTTGTTATATTGATTTCATGTTGAAATGATAATATTTTAGATGTTGGGGTTAAATAAAACTTATTAAAATTAATTTCTCCTCTTAAAACATTTTTTAAAAGAGGCGACTAGAGTATTTAAAATGACTTCTGTGTCTCCCCTTTCATTTTTTTAATTGTTTAATTTTTTATTTAATGCAGTTTTATTGTGACTATATCTCAGTAAAACTTCATTAAATTTAAAAAATAAAAATTAAAAAAATCAAATGAGAGAATGGATAGTCTAGCACTGAGCTAGATTCTCTGAGGCCCAAATTTCTTATAGCTGGATAAAATGAGATATCCCTTTTCCTTTAAACATTCCCTTTTCCCTAATGTAAACTATACATTTTACATTAGGGAAACTATATAATTGTACAGGTAATAGTACAATTATATATACAAAAATATAATTGTATGGGTAATGATACCATTATAATAATATTTTTTCATCAATTGTAACAGAAGTACCACACTAATGCAATGTGTTAATAATAGGGAAAAATGCATGTGTGAGGGGGTTATATGGGAATTCTGTACTTTCTGCAAGGTTTTTCTGTAAACCTACAATTTCTCTAATAAAAAAATATATATATTCCCTTTTAACTTGTTTTCAGTGTCTGTTCCTGAAGACCAGGTGGAAAAGTGCCTTGAAAATAAATACAGTGCACTGTATGACTGAAGGTATTATTAATGTTAATTTAATAACAATCAGGTCCCTTTGATTTGATGCATTCCTCCCACCAACAAACCCTGCTTGCCACCTCTTACCACCTTCCCTGCTCCAGCTCTGTCCAAGCCACGTCCACTGCTGCAGCACTGTCCCCTTCCCTGCACCTGTGGGTTCCTCTCACCTGATCTGACCTGCTCACCCCTCACCCTGCTTCCTGCCCTCCTGGTGGCTCAGGTTCCCACCTCGGGGCCTTCACCAGCTCTGACCAGACCCCCCTTCCCTCCAGCTCCCACGTGCTCACTGCCTCACCCCTTGGATATCTGGACTCAAATGTTATTTCTCAGGAAGGCCTTGGCTGGTTGCCTTCTCTAACATTACAACTCTTCCCTCTAACACACACACACACAGCTTAGCCCCCATCCTTCTGCTCCATTTTTCTCCTTAGCCTTTATCACCATCTAATATACTATACCTCATTTGTCTGTCTCCTCCAACTAGAATAGAAATTCTATAAGTGCAGGAATTTTTATTGAGCTTGGTCACTGTTGCATCCCCAGCACCAAAACAGTGCCTGGCACACAGCCAGTGCCCAATAAATATCTGTTGAATGTGGAGAGTCTCAGATAAACCATCCTTGTGCTGATGTTTGTGTATATTGCATGGTCTTTTAAACAGAGTTCCTCGCTATAGCTCTTTACTTCCAGGGGAAATCTTTAAGAGCCAATGAGTTCTCTAAATAGAATCAAAATTATGGGATGCATCCGTTTTCTGATGGAACTTGTGCTGTGACTGAGCCTTGGCATGTCTGTGGCAGGGAGTAACGGCCCCACATACTGGGCTCCCGAGGAGTGTTTGGAGCAGCCATAGATACATTCCCATAGATGCCATCCCATTCCTCACCTCTCCTGAGTCCTCACTCCACAGTGTGGACCAGGAAAGCAGCTAACAGTGTGGGTTTCTAATGGAGACGAAGACGATGTCAACCCTCTGGGTGGCTTCCCGGAAGCCAATTATACTCATTGAGAACCTGCTAGACCCAAATGAATTTCAAATTTTCTTTATCCATTAATTTGTTTTCTTTTAAAACTCAATCAATACTGTATTTTTTAATCTTCACAACCTACCTTCCCAAATGTTGCAGGGTTGACTTGCTCTGGAGCATTTTGCCCACAAGTTTCCACATAAATCTCATACATGAGACAGCGAGGAACACTGCACCCTTCACAGATGCAGAAGTTATCAACCAACCTGAGGGAGAAGAGGAAAAGGAAGGGGTCACTGGCACTTGTTTTTGCTAAAGCAGGACATCTTGATAAGAAGCAATGATCCAACAGTGTACGATCCAACCAGACAAAATACGTTTAACTTACTGAGAAGAACCCGCAAAGGCTCACCAACCAGTGTCAACAGTGTCCCCCACGGTTCTCAGCCAAGGGGTAGGCATAATGGTAATGGTGTTGGGGAGTGAATCATATACCCCACAAAAGACATGTTCAAAGCTTAAGCCACAGTCCTGTGGGTGTGGAACCATTTGCAAACAGGACCTTCGAAGATGTTATTATTATTAAAGATTTGGCCAAATTGAATCAGGGTGGAGAGAAAAGTCAGGTGCAGCCAGGCAGTAGAAGGCAGAAGGCAGAAGCAGCCAGAGAGGAGAGTGAGAGATTGCCTCATGTCGGAGGCCTGCCATCACCAAAGCGCTACAGGCTTTGGAGAAAGAACGGCCATCCTGACATCTTGATATGGGATTTCTAGCCCCTAAAATATGAGCCAACAAATTCTTGTTGTTTAAGCAAAGCTATTATGTGATATTTGTCATAGGAGCCTGGCAAACTAAGACAGATGGGCTTTTAGCTTACCAACATGGTGGGTTATTTTTAAACTACCAACAATATTTCTGGAGGGGAGGGCATGCTGAAAAGAACCATGAGTCCTTGGGCTCAGTGCACATCTTCTCATACACAGTTACAAAGCCTGCAGCCAAGAACTTAGATAACCATAAAGTGGAGAATCACTTACTCTCTGAGACACAAAACAACACCCCCACACAGAGTCCATCAACCCTGCAGGTTACCCCTGCAGTCAGTCATGGCTTTTCTGTCCCTATTTGCCTGAGACTAAGCACCTGTGGTTCAAGCCAGTGCCCCATCACCCCTCCATCTTTCAAGCAGCTTCCTGCACATTTCTGAAACCCAAACGATTTAGGGCTGGTCCCTGGGTTTGGTTCTTTGAACTGCAATGCGATGGAAAATGCGAGACCCCAAGAAGCAAAAAGGAGGTCGGCTTTCATTTCTCCTTTATTTCCTAATGGGTGTCACCTGCAGGGCTCGCAGCCTCTCCTCAAGGTGAGATCTTCAACTGTCTGAACAGTCCTGGGCCCTGGGGCTGCCGTGGCGTCCCTGGCAAGGCGGGTCGGCACAGAGGGGCTTTGCCCGTAGACCAGGCCCCATGGAGATGGCCAGATGCCTGTTTCAGCAAGACGGGTGCACACAGGTGGCAAATGGCGAGGGTGGCTGGGTCAGAAGCGAGGGTCCACAGTGACATCCAGTCACAGCCTTCCTTTTTCTGATTTGGGATAGACTGTTGGGTTTCTTTTCATTCTTTTAGAGACCCACCTGAAATCAGCCAGCATAATGTTTAAACAAAGAGGAATTGTTTTAGCAGGGAATTGAGAGACAATATGGTTCTCCTTTCTTATTGATGATTCACTGCTTATTTTCTGAGATGAGGAATACTTGGACCTAACTTTGCTTACCCGAAGAACTGAAAACCAGGGTCACAATTGTTGGACACCAGAGGCTTCCCACAAAAAGGAAAAATTGATATATGGGGTATGGAGGGGGTTTTCTGAGAGGCTCCCATAACACCAGTGTGGGATCCACGCAGAGGTTTAAATACAGCTGCTTCTCTGCCAATTATTTGCCTCAAGGTTGAATTCAGGGTGATGTCTAATATGGGGGGAAGTGGCAAATTCATACGTCTGGGTGATCTCATAGCTCTTTTGTTAAGACACCACTTGTTGATATATGAAAAGCCTTAGAACTTCAGGTATCACAGAGAGATGTTGGCCAAGCTCGGGGAGATGTGGCAAAAATGTGATACGCATCAAGTTCAAACAGACCTGTGGAAATTCAGACTCATTTTTGTTTATTCACAGGTAATTCTGATTTAGTCAGGGAATGATCTCCTTAAGAAAGAACTGAACAAAATACTAACTCCTTAAAACGAACTCTGGTTTAAATGTTTGCTAATTGTTTTATCTTGTCACCGGCAGTCACTTGCTCCGGGCCTCTGTGAAATTTTGTCCTTCTATTTCAAAATCCCACTACTGACTCTGACGGTAATCTGGTTGGACAAGTTGGGTCAAATAATAATGCTAATAATAATAATGAGCAAGGCCCTTTCTATCCACAGCTGCAAGGGCGGCCTGCTAGGTCTGGGGCCTTCTGCTGCCGCTTCACGACTCTGCTCTAAGGGAATCACCCCGTTTCTGACTGCCCACCTTTGGATGGTTCCCCAAAGTTCCCGAACAATCTCAGAACCTTGCCGGGGGCAGGCAGCCGGCATACGTTAACTGGACACATGGAAGGTCTGAAACTGGGCTTTAGTTTGTCCCATCAGAGCGTCCCTGTTCAGATTCACGCCTTTACTTCCTCTCAGGCAGTAGCGGCCGCAGCCTTTAGTCTCGACATATGATTGCGACTGTGACACGGAGATTTAAAACCACACAGATCCAGGTTTAACTCCTGACTCAAAGACACCTCAGAGTGTGTGATTAGGAAAAAAGGCCGGGATGTGCCTAGTATCCCAGCTGGCGCATCTGGAATGCCAAAAATCCTGGATGGAAGCAAGAAGGACATCAATGTTAGTAGAATCACAGCCCGGAAGTCACCTGCTGCAGGTGAGCCTGGCTTGTAACAAATGTGGCTCCAAGGAGAGGCTGAACAGGGAACGTGTAGACAGCAGGGCGCAGCAGAACTACCGGCAGGTAACAACTGGTCAGAGGTTTTAGGCTGTGCCACCAAAATGTCCTTTGGTGAGACAAGCCTGGTGTGGACCGAATCACAAACTTCTGCATGATATTGGTGTTTTCCAAGTCTCACTGTCGGCTAAGGCGGACAGCTAGGTCTCGAGAAGACTCATTTGTCTTGGTCTGGGGTGATGGGTAACGGTAAAGGTCTCTGACTTCAGAGCACACACATCCAGTCTGGGGTTGCCATGTTTTCCACGTACTCCTTTACATCATAAAAAAAAGTATGGACCTCTGCTTGCTAGAAATTAGAGTACCCTTTGATTCAGCCGGGTCAAAAGCTCCTATGATTTCTCTACCTTTTAAAATAAATTTGCATTTTATTAATTGCAATACAGTCTATGAAGATTTGAAAAAGTCATATTTATATGAGGGGGACAGTTACTTCATCTGTGGGAGCCAGTTACTTTGCCCACGGCCAGCACTTAGCATGCACAGGCGCTGGCAGACGTGCAGGGCTTCAGGTGAGGCTTGAAGCCAGGAGTCTGGGGGAGTCAGGTCACCAGTCTTCATCCTTTTCATACTCCCCAGACCACCGGTCCCTTCTCTGCCCGTTGATGCAGTTCATCCTGTCCGCGAAATGGAAACCTCTGATAAGCAGACGTTCCTCCTGCTCCCCGAGACCGTCCGGCTCTCCATGGAACCTTCTTTCCCCTCGCAGGGCACCAAGGTCGCCAAGGAACCTACCAAGTGACTGACTGGAAAACGAAGCAATGGGAAGTAACACTGAAAACAGAGCGTTTCTTACGCATGGTAACAGGCAGTATCCCCCCCAGTCGCTGACGGGGGAGCCTGAGTGGGGTCCCCTGGGTGTCCCTGTGCCTGAGTGGGTTCCCCAGCCTTACCCTGTGCTGCTCCTCTGGGGATCTGGCCTCCTCGGTCAGCTTGTGACATCCCCAGGACACCACGGCTCTGGATTACACACTGAGGAGATGTGTTTTGAAAACCAGTGTCAAAACCACCAGTGGCAATGGCCTGCTAAACATTCCACCTCAAAGTTGGGGTGCCTAAGACCAGCCCCCACGATGAAATGCTGCCCCTCCGGAAACTCGAAGAGCATGTCCCCATGGCTCAGAGACTCGTCGTGGTAGGAATCCGTGGCCTGGGACTTGGGTTAGTTTGGGCGGACTGTAAAATGGTGCCAACCATCCTAGTCTAGCCTCCACTGTCAGTTCACACACGGCCCTCAGGAGGACGGTGGGCAGTTCGTGCAGCGCTAAATCATTCTTTCATTAATCTAAACATCTCATTCTTAAAAGTCTCAGTGTCACACTTCACACTTTGAAAACTCTAATTCACTAGTTTACTAGTTTACTATTTACTACTGTACTATTTCTAATTTTTTAAATAGCATCTCCAGAATCCTTTCTTCTAAGAAGGAGCTGAAATTGGGTGCTGCTATGTAACCCTCTGAAAAATACTGTTTGTGGTGCAATATTTATTCTTTTGACATTTTTTTCTCTCCCAAGACAGACCAGAAATTTTCTTTTGGGGGAAAATGGTAATTGTTTAGGCATTTTAGGGTTATAATCACAAACATAACCTTCATTTTCCAACTTCACGCCCCAATCTTTGTCAGAAACTTTCCTGAGAAATATTCCTTGAAATTTAAAAATAGAAAGTAGACCGAACCTAATAGTTATTCACTTTATAAAACTAAGGTCCTAGGGCTGGTTTCAATTATTTTCCTATTTGAAGAGCCACAAACCCATGGGTTTGCTAATCCCAAGTGCTAAGGGTATTTTTCTTTCCAGCTTTTTCGGCCTCTACTGAAAGAGCCAAAAGTGAGTTTCACAAACAATGTGTGATGCATTGTTAAAACTAGAAAACTCCTTTGCTTTAAGTTAGAAAACATTCCATTTGGGATTTCAGGCTAAGAGAAAACATTTCCTCTCCTCCAAGGCCCATGAGCCGTCAGAGGTGTGTGGAGGAGCCGGTTACCACCACCCCCGCGGGGCACGGTCTGGATTGCTTCCCGTGGGAAGTGTGAGCGCCAGGGAAGCCGGAGGATGGAAAAAACAACCCTGCCCCATCGCCGACCCCGACCAAGAGAGGGGGTGGGGGGTGGGGTGGGTGTGTGTGTGTGTGTGTGTGTGTCTGTGTGTGTGTGTGTGTGTGTGTGTGTGTGTGTGTGTGTGTGTGTTTCGCATCCGCGGCTCTGGCCGGTCAGCCCTAGAAGCGGCTGGTCCCGGGTCATTTTATAAATGACTTTTATAAATAAGGGCCCAGGCTCAGGCTGTGGCTCCGCGCACTTGGCCGTGGCCCGCGGTGCCCCCTGGCCCTGCCCCACCTCCACCGCCCCCAGGCCCGACCACGACAGGCGGCCCCGGCCCGCCCCGGCCGCTCACCACTGGATGATGCCGCTGTGCAGGCCCCGGCCGCCCCCGGCGCCCGCGGGGGAGGCCGGCGCGCTCTGGGCCATGGCGGGGAGCCCCGGCCGGGCAGGGCGGGCGGCGGCGCGTCGGCGGCGCTGGGCTGCACCGGTCCGGCCGCCGCCGCTCTGCGCTGTTTACTTTAGAGCGGGGCGCGCGGCGAGGGCGCGGGCGCGAGCGCGGGGCCGGGGCCGAACCTGCCAGGCCCGAGCCCCGGGGCGCGCGGGGAGCCGCAGGCCGAGGCCGCCGGGCAGGGGCCCAGGGCGCGCGGCTGAGGACCCGCGGGCCGCGTCCTGCGCCTTGCGCCTACCGTGCGGGTTCGGTGACCTCACTCCCGACCACAGGATGGAAAAACAGAAATACACACAGCGCCCTTCCACCTTTCTACCAATCAATCAGGCAAACAAGGAAGGAACAAACAAACAAAACACAATGAGTAGCACGTTGCAATTATTTGGCGAGTTTTCAAAAGTACCGATGTCCAAGCTCCATCTCTGCAGATTCTGCTGTAATTGGTCTGGGGGCGGCTGGGCAATTGGATTTTTACAAGCTCTCCAGATGATTCAGATGCACATACAGGGCTGAGAACCGTTAGTCCTGGGGATTTTAAGCATCTCCGTTCCCCAAATCTCTGGGAGTGGGCCTGCCCTAGGTGATTCCAGGGTGCCGGGTTGCCTTAGGTGGCCCTGCAGCTGGGCCCTGGCAGCCCCTGCTCTCCAGGGCCATTTAAGTTAATGTCCTTGCTGTGTGGCATCCAAGGAGCTACTTACTCTCTGAGTCCCTGTCTCCTGGTCAGTAAATTGTGGGGGTGGTGAGTATTAAGTGAGCTAATAATAAAACATCGGGCATAATAAGAACTCAGTAATGCCAGCCAAGCTGTGGCTGTTGACTGCTTAAATGTCTTCTCCCAAGGATTTCTCCATCTAGATAAAACACACATTTCAGGCCCACTTCTGGACTCAGGCAAACAGCACCAAGTGCCACCCATGGACCAGTGAGGTGTTAGGACACAGTAGAGGGCCCGGGTGCCACACCATCGCCAGGGCTGTGCCCCCAGGTGGTTCCAGGGGAGAAATGGCAGTATGTTCCTCAGAGCCTGTCGGAGGAGCCTGAGCCCTGCCGTGGGACCAGGTCACTGGATCTGACCCAGCGTGGTCCCTGGCACTCCCCTGGGGAGCTGCTCCAGGGATCGTGACAGCTTGTCCTCAGCCGGGTGCTGAAACTTCAGGAGCAGGGGTTGGCGGAGGTGGGTGAGAGGAAATAACACATAATCAACAATTGACCAGGGCCTCTGCTTACCCTAATTATCTACTCAGCTGAGTTTCCCAGTTCAGGGCTATCCCGGAAGGGACATTTGATCCCATTCTGCCCCCTCTCAGGCCAGGAGCCAAGGGCAAGAACACCTGGAGGGAACCTGGAGAACCTGTCAGTCTGGGAGGCCAATTCTCTGGGTGATATGCAGGTTGGTAGCAGATGGTATCAGTGCCCGGAGTCCCCGCTGAACAGGTAAAACCGAATGGCTACTTGGATTAAGAACTATCAGGAAGAGAGAGGAAAGAAGAGACAAGGAGATGACGTGATATGGCAAGGACTATCCAACTCAGCTCTCTCGAGGTCAGACCCCCTTCTTGAGTTGTTTCTAAAAGAGATGGAAGGGCCTCCTAGGACAGGACAGGGAGCCCCACGTGGCTCCTACATCTGCTTTGCTCTGCCCTGGATGCTCTGCAGTGTGGCGGGTCCTGCCCAGTGGTGTGGGGGAGGCAAAGGCCTGGCTCCTTGCAACCCCTCCTGCTGCTCTTGCAGCAGCTCCTACCACCCAGGAAACTTCTCAAACCTCCACTCACTTCCACAGAGACTAAAAATAACCAAGGGAATAGCCTTCTGTTCTTTAGCACATACTCACTGTGTGTGCTGATTTGTATATATTATGTCCCTCAGAAAAAGCCATATTCTTTAATGCAATCTTGGGGGGAAGGGGGGCATATGTATTAGAGTTCATTAGGTTGGAAACTTCTGATTGAGTGTTTCCATGGAGATGTGACCCACCCAACTGTGAGTGACACCTTTGATTAAGGTGCAACCTCTTGACTGAATGTTTCTATGGAAATGTGGCCCTGCCCATTCAGGGTGGGTCTTGATTAGTTCACTGGAGTCCTACAAAAAGAGCTCATAAACAGAGGGACCTCAGAGCAACTGAGAGTAACATTTTGAAGAGGAGCTGCAGCTGAAACAGGCATTTTGAAGATGGCCGTTGGAAGCTGACACAGACATTTTGGAGAACGCCATTTAGAAACGCAACCTGGGAGCAAGCAGATGCCAGCCATGTGCCTTCCCAGCTAAAACAGGTTTTCTGGATGCCAATGGCCTTTCTCCAGTGAAGGTACCCTATTGTCGATGCCTTACTGTGGAAACTTCATAGCCTTGAGTCTGTAACTTTGTACCCAAATAACCCCCCTTTATAAAAAACAATCCATTTCTGGTATTTTGCATTCTGGCAGCATTAGCAAACCAGAACACTGTGTCACTGCTGCTTACATAATATTTGCATATTTACTGAGTGCTAGGACAGACCTTGGAAATACAGTGGTGAAACCATGACCTTCTGGTTGACCAGATGTCTCTCATTTGCCCATTTATTGCATCAAACTTTAGAAGCTAGGATATGCAAACTTTTCCTGCACCTTGGCCAAGAGCTGTTGCAGGCTGTTGGTCATAAGCTCTAGAAATGAGGCCATGGGGTCGATTTCACATCCCTAAAAAAGGCCAGTTCGTTTCATCTACTAGAGGTGATGGATGGGGCCCCCAGTGTCATCAGTCGTCTTGTAAATGTAGGCTCTGGGTAGGTACACGTTAATACAGTGACACTTGGGAAAATGTGTGCACAGCTTCTGCTTTCCTAGGGCTTCCCTTCTGTGCGAAGGACTTTTAGCTCTGCACGTGACTTTTTCCCTAGGAGTATGATTAAGTCTTCGGTTTGGGTTGAGTATATAGCTACATAGACCACTAAGTAGGATTAGGTATAAAATCCATTTTGTTTTCAAAGATTGTTTAATTGCAACTGACATAAAAAATTTTGTTAAGAAGCATTCACTGATGAGACAGCGAGACCCATGCATATGCTTTCTCATACCTGAAAAGTCTCGTCTCCATCTTATTCCAGGTTTAGCATCTTAACTCCAATGTTTCATACCATTACAAGGGCAAATAAATCTTAAAGTTTATGTCAAACAGAATTTCAACTCCTTATTTCACATTTTATGTATCTCCCTCTGCCAGAAAATACATCTCTTTGCCTGAACAGTGCCTTTTTTGCCTACTTTGATCTAACTGGTTTTCTAGATTATCCATTTTACCTTCTAAAAGGGCACCAGCTGTGCCTTATCTTTGCCCCAAACCACCTATGATCCTGAATGCTTAATTTCGTTGAATTCTTGTAGTTCTTCACTTTCTGTGAATGTCCCCAGGTGTCTTCAGGCAATACGTGTATTTTAAAATAAACCGAGTGAGTATGATAGCATTTGGTCAAAAATGCAGAATGTCGTTCACATGTTTAGGGACAGAGCCTCACAGAAGACAGACAATGTTATGTTCCATTTTAGCCCAGAAGAGACACCAAAACCATTGGGCTTTAAACCAAAGAGCTGCAGAGATTTTCAAAGTACACTGAAGCAAAACAATTTCATAGGAGAGGTTCCAAATCGCCATCCTATGTTTATGTTTTCCTTGGTCTACATTCACCTTCTGAGATCTGGCTCATGTTCCCCCTGAAATCAGTGGGAACCCCACATTCCCAGGCAAGTGTGTAACTGGGAGCCTTACACACTAGGGCTTCTCTGCGTAAAGAGCTTCTCTGCCGTTCTTGATCTGAGATCCACGATTCGGAGCTCTGCCATAGAGGTTGTTTCCCCCACTCGTGGTTTCCCTTTTCCCTTTCTGCAGAGGTCACATGGAAGGTGGACCATATGTGGCATCAGGACATCCTCATTTGCAGCAACCCCGAGAGTGCATGGAATGAAAAGGAATGGCCTCGATTTCCCATGCTTGAATGTTTAAATTTGAAGAGTAGCACGTTTGAACCCTTTTGTTACATCACAAGTCGGATTTTCTGGATGTCTGATAGAAACCCAAGCAAAACCAAGACAGAAAGTGGTTTCCTTTTCTGCCAAGGATTAGCAGGAATTAAATAAGTTGTCTTATTCGAGCTGTCTTATAACATTGGCACGTTTCCAAATCATAAGTGTGTGCAAAATTCTAAATCATATCCTAATACATTTAACAATTTTCCAGAGGGATGGGCAAAGGCTCCCTAAAGCAAGTACTTTGGATTTGTATAAATATGATTTTAAAGGGGAATGGTGTTTTAAAAAGCAGTTTGAAAATTATAGCCATAGCTGACGTTTTGGTGTGAAAACCTTCATGTTACTTCACAGTTCATGTTGTTCTTTGGTAAAAACAGATCCCAACAGCTGCTCGCTCTCTGCCTCTTGGGATGGAATTACTTCATGATACCGTCCCCACCATGAAATGAATTTCACCACAGCATCCCCCAAACAAAATGCGTTATTCATGTTTGAAACATCTTTCTGAAAGAAGCGAAAGGATATCAGACTGCCTTTCCATTGGTTACGCAATCCCCATCTGCTAATCCCCAACTGGAATTCTCAGCAGAGGGATATAAGAGCACTTCATAAAAAGCATCTGCCTACGAGCTTTGCTGGAGAACAAAAGTAAACACATCCCAATAGGTGCTTAAAGCCCATTGAAGGGAAGTACATTTTATGAAAAGACGTGTGTTTTCACCTGGGTAAAAACTACTACTAACATTAAGACCCCAAAAGCCAGTCCAAGAGGCAAACAGTTGTCGAGATTGTCTTTCTCAAATACAATTTTCACGTGTCGTCATTGCACCAAAACCCTGAAAGCATCTCTCAGCCACATTCTCCTGAGTTTCCAGAGGCATCCCCATCCCACCTGCCTCTCGTTCCCCAGGTAGCCCACACGTTTTGGCAGTGAAATTCTAACCTTAGAAACTTGCTCAGGAAGCAGATGAGTCAGGAGAGCTGGGGTGAGAGGCCATGGGAAGCTGGGGATGGGGGTGGGGGGGAGCTGGTCGATGCCTGATAACGTTCTGGTTCCTGTGAGGTCAGCTGTCCCTCATGAAATTGAGTTCTGCGGGTTTCCTCCGTGTCCTCCAACAATCTGCCCTTCCACTTGAGCTAGTCTGAGCAAATTTCCTTTTCTTATAACAAAACAGATGAGTTTCTAACACGGTTCATTCATCGTCTCAGTGCGGCTTCTGGGAGAATCAGGCTGTTCCCACAGCAACCTGGAGGCGACTGTTTCAAAGAACACTTGATGAGTCGTGGCCAAGCAGAGGGAAGGCTACAGTTGAGCAGTCATTCAACAAACACTTATGAAGGACCTGTGTGAGCCAGTGGGCGCTACGGGCCAGGGAACCTGAGTAAGGAAACACTGCAGTGGCCCCTGCCTTCATGGTACGCACGAGAATCACCGCTTCTGACGACAACACAGGAATAAAAATAAGGCTACCTCCCCGGACTCTGTAAAACAAAGCCCATAGGAGAGCAGTCGTTGGAGGTCTGGCAAGGGGCCTTGTCAGAGGGGTCAAGGAACTGAAGGCTGCAGGTCTGTCCTCTGGGCAGGGCCCACAGGGGAGGTACAACAAGACCCCCAGAGCCCACGGAGCCCACAGAGGTGGGCGGGAGCAAGTCCACCATGGCGGGTGGCTGAAGTCCCACTATGTCAGGTACTGGTAGTGGCCATGGCTGCCCGCCACTAGAGTGGGCAGCACCCAGGAGGACAAGGGGCACTGTGTTGGAGCCCAGAGGCCCCAGAGGGGAGTGCATGGCCTGAGTGGCACCTGAGGGCCTGTTACCCCTGCTTCCACCGGGAACATGGACGTAGGCTTGGCCGGGAACAGGGCCAGTGGGGGCCTGCAACCTCAGGCAGTTGTTTCCAGCTCTCCTTCTCACTCTCAAGAAGGCCCTGGTTAGAACCTGTATTTGTACGCCCCTCTCCCTGCCCCATGGTAAGCCACCCGTCTTCCCCATGCCCTCGTGCCCGCTGGAGGACAGACAGGAGGGAAAGGAAAATCTGGGAGCTGGATCGTGTTTGCGGAAGAAGACTAAGCACGGCCCCGGTGGACGGTTGGAATCATTGCTTTGGCTAACTTTAATTGATCAGATAAAATTTAGAAAGTTCCCCCTGGTCCCCAGCCATGCGGAAGAGCAGAGCAGTGCCTCTTAGGATCTTAGGGGATTTCGTGATTCTACTACAGCTGGAGACGACTGTTTGCCCTGTTTTGCAGGGGAGGGAAAGGAGGAAAAGGAGGCCTGAAGAGACTTTGAAGAGACGGGAGGTGACTCTGTTTGAAGTCACACAGCCGGTGAGTGGGGGCAGACCCAGGGCTGGCTGCTCAGCCGCTGTCATTGCAGACACACCTCGTTTGTGAAACGGGACGCGAAGGCACCTGCCACCGGGGGTGGTTGAGAGTCCTAAAAGCAAGTCGGGAAGGCATTTCGCACAGTGCCCGGCACAAGGATGTGCTCAGAAAACCTTTGCTGCCTATTTTACAGCTTCCGTTGGAAACAAACAGGTAAAGTGATTTCAGTCATTTATATTTTCTTGGTATGGTAATTGTATTATGGCTGTTTTAAAAAGAACACTTGTCTGTTTTAGAGATTCACATTCAAATATTTACAGACAAAATGAAGTCTGAGATTTTCTTTCCAATAACCCAGTTTGCAGGGCGGGGAGAGATGGGGAGAATAAATGCAACATCCTCAGCAGGCGCTGCTGACAGTGGAAGGTGGGTGGAGGGTACAAGGAAGTTCATTACACTCTGTGCTCGACTTCTGTGGATGTTTGCAATTGTCCATACAAACTTTTCAATATATATTTCTGGAGCTGTATCCCGAGGGATGATGCATGAAAGACATATTTACACACACAGACACACACACACACACGTTTCAGACGTGCTTAAAAACCCTCTTGACCTTGTAGAATAACTGAGCCATCGTTCGTGATTACAAGTATAATTAGCATGAGTTTCATGAATATGGCATCTTAGGACTCTGGTTTAGTGTTCTGCAGAACATTCTTGCAACTAGTGTTCCACTAAAAATGCTTCCTTTTGGGAAACTCCCAAATACTGTAGCTCTGTCCTGATGATTCACAGGCTCATTACCATATTAAAGGATCTGAGAAGTCCTGCAGTAAATAAGCCTGTTTAATTCTATTTAACTTAGCATTTTCCAGAATCCCATCCCACCCTGTTTTTGTTTGTCTGTTTACTTGCTTTGTTGAATATTGATTCACACCAATAAAGATCTTTTGGGACAGTAGGGTTCTTGGGATCCAATTTAGGAAACACTGGTGTAAACTAAAGCATGCATTAAGTCAGATTTCCTGGATTGTCCTGGGGGGTTTAGGCTGCTGTTAAGCAACATGGTTCCTAGAGGTTTGACCAGAAGGAAGCTCAGTGTTCTTGTCTCCTGCTTCCTTTGTCCATCTTTCCTTGGCTTGTTCCCTACCCCCCTCCTCCTGCCACCCACCTGGAGCAGATGGAGGGGCTTGCTTCTGAGCACAGGCCCCTCAGCTCTCCTACAGGAGCTGCAGCTCTGACTGGCCCAAACAGGTGCCTAAAGAACCTTCTGGCTGCTTGGGGTTCTGGGAGAACATTCTGTCCCACCCTTTGCTCTCCACCTGTAGCACAGCTTGTCCTACTCATGTCAAGCATGATTTCAGTTGGCTGTTCCTATGTTAGGGTTTAAATTGACTCAAGGAGGGGTGACAGACAAAATTAAAAATACATGTGTGGTCCTACTTGACACATTCAGCATTCTGATAGGATTCAAATAAACTTTCTCCAATTTTCTTTTTAGTGAGCACTTGAACTCATGCTTTAGCTATGTGTTGAAAAGCATGACCAAACCTGCACAGGCTTAGCAATTTAGGATTTCCTTGCTCCGAAAGTTTTATTCCTAAAAAATGAGTGCAGCCATAACTTTGCAATGAATGTGATTATAACTGCTCAATAAATATGCAAAGAGTCATAGAACGTTGGCTCACAGATTCACTTTTTTTATTTATCCGCCCACCACACAGCTAGCCACTTCCCCTTCCGGGTCCTTCCTGGCCCTGGCAGTCAACCCCCCCACCCACCCACCATCCCCCTCAGCCTTCAGCAGACTCCACTGTCCGTGTCCCGCAGGGGCACTGGGAACCAGGGCCCTCGGCCACCCCCATCCCCTTTTCCTCTTCCTTCTTTCCTTCTTTGTCCTTTCCTTTCTTTCCCATCTCTCACCATGGGTCAGGCCGGGAGGAGTTATTAGCCTTTTGATCATGATGCAGATTACAATGATGATAATGCAAATGCTAAAAAAAGGGCTCCTAATATATTTGTTATTATGTTTGCTCAACAGTTTACAGCTTATAAAACACTTTCACGTCCTTTAGCGTAAGGAGTAGATATTTTTATAATTTTGTAGATAAAGAAGCTGAATCCTAGAGATACTGCTGCAGTTCTGTGTAGTTTGAATCACTAAATCTATCAACCTGCCTGAATTTTTATGATCCATCATATTTCCATCACATTCCAGATCTCTGATAAACCAAAAATGAATGCAGGGGCACAGCTATCCACCTAAGGAATTCTGTTTTTCTCCACAGGTGGGGGCCTAGGATTTCAAACATTCTTACAGCATTATTCAGTTTTGAACAACTGCTTCTCTAGCCGCACCTTCCCCACCTCCCCTGGGGCGTCCCTGGGGAAGCGAACTTGCTGTGTCTCAAGGAGCTACGTGCTTGCGTCTTGGTGCATCCACAAGTGTGGCTCTTTTTGCCTGGGATCTCTAGACCCCTTCTCCTCTTCTCCTGGCCGCACGCCCCAGCTTTAATCTCGCCCTGTCCTGGACGCCTTGCCTGAAATCCCCTGTTCTGCACTGGGCTCTGGCAGTCCGGGTGCTGGGCTGCCCTCCTATAAAGTGAGCTCCTAGGTGCATGGATCGACTAGCATAGTGCGGGGCAGCCAGTGACGGGTGCTGAAAACTGTTTGTTGAATGACTAACGAAAAGAGATCTTAGAAGCCTGAGTTCTGGGTGCTCAGAGGACCATGTCTTGCATCTTTTGCTTTAGCAGAACATTCTCTGTTTCATCTAGCGGGGGTGTTGCTTGTGTTTGGACCCAGGAGCCATCCCTGGAACTTCCTGACTTTGTTGCTTTTGCCACATCAGATACAGCCCTTCATAAGGAGGCCTGCTGTATTTAATTTCCTCTGCAAGGAAGAAAAACAAAACAAAACAAAAGTCAGGATTTATCACAAACCCCAGCACAGGAAAGCTTAAACAATGGTTCCCAAATTTGGTCTCACACTGCAAAAAAAAAAACCAACAACTATTTGTCTTACACAAGGAAGAGAGTTCCTCAAATCCAGCAAAGGCAACTCTTCTCCCTGGACAGAGGAGCTTTGCCAGTGACAAGAGGAACCACCACATTACAGAGTGATGGTCAAGGACGCTCAGGAGCCTGGGGGCTGGTGGAGGGTAAAGGGCTCTCAGGGTCCCACTGGGGACGCATGTATTTGGTCTCGAGGATAGGGATGGATGACAGCTGATGAACTATGGCAAGTTTGGACAACACACATATTAAAAACCACACCATGAAAACATCCCTGTGTTGGAGGAACTGGTCAGCTCATTGAGTGCCATGTAGTTGCCAATAAGGAGAAACAGTGGCTTTGCCCTTTGTCTCTTGCACTCTAATAATCGCTGAGATCCCTGATTAACCATTTCATTTAAGAGTGATCTACCCCAGGGCCTCTGCTACTATTTTCATTATTCATTGAGCCCCCTCTGATGTCACGATAAATTTAAAAATCTCTTCCTCTTATTTCTTGCCTTATTTTCAATTAATTTAATATTTTTAACATTCCATATTTTTATTCTCTAGCAGTTTAGAAGAAATAACCTATGTTTCTTTTTTTAATGGTTATTCTAGAAATTGTAACATAAATATTAAACTTCTCAAAGTCTAATCAATACATTTAGCCCACTCCTGGACAACAGAAGAATCTTAAAAATACCTCTCTCCATTCACCCTTCTTACTTATATTATTGTTTTCATTCACTTTCATTTATCTTTTTCTCGCCCCTGGAATTAATGTTTTTGTTGTGTGCAATCAGTATTTGCTTAGTTTTACCCATATTTCTCCATTTTCTTTTGCTTCTTATTCCCTCTTTCACAGTACTTCCATCTGAAATCACTTTCCTTCTACCTAAAGATCATCTTTAGAGTAATTTTTATTGACTGCAAATGCTCTCAGATTTTGTTTCTTAGAGAGCATTTATTTTGCCCACTTTTTTGCAAGATGTTTACATGGGTTTTAGAATTCCAGGTTGGCAGAAAGTGCCTTCTGCATATTGAAGATGTGATTCCATTATCTGCTGTCTGCCATTGCTGTGGTGGAATAGTCAGTAAAACTAACCACTGCTTCTTGGAAGGTAATCTGTCCTTTTCCTCTGCCTCCTTTTAAGTTCTCTTTGACTTTAGTTTTCTTAATTGTCACTATGATAGCTCTAGGTGTGAATTTCTTATAATTTATCCTGCTTGAGATTCACTGGGCTTCTTGAATTCTTGAATTGGATTGGTCTTTTTCATCATTTGTGGAAAATTCTCAGTCATTATTTCTTCCGATATTTCCTCTATCTCATTCCCTCTTTTCTGTCCTTCTAGAATTCTGATGGAATGGATGTTAAGCCATCTCACGGTATTTTTCCAAGCCTTTTAACCACTTTTCATGTAGTTTAGCTTCTGCTCTTTAATTTTTAATTTCGATTATTAAATTTTTCATTTGTAGAAGTTCTATTTGATTATTCAAATTTGCTATAACACATTTTATTGTTTATTTTCTCTACATATTTACAAGTTCCTAGCTTTAAAAATTCTCTAAGTATCATTGTTTTATAGTCCATGCCTGATGATTAAGTAGCTGAAATCTTTGCCTTCCAGTTTCTCCTATCTATTGTTTTTACTGGTTCTTTCTCAAGGTGTCAGGTTACCTTGAGTGCTTGTTGGCCATGGCTATGTTTGGCTAGCTGTCCTTGAAAAAATTGTCCTTTGAAATTTAATGAACCTTAGGCTGAAGGTGCTTTCCTCTAGAGAGAATCTGTGCTTGTTTCCGCCAGCAGCTTTGGGACACTCCTAGTCCAGGAGAAGTTTAAAATAATCTCAAAGCTTGAGTTTTATTGAAACTCCCAGGTGATATGATTTTGGTCTACAGATCTACACAAGTGCTGGCTCACAGTCATGACATTTTAGGGAAATTTTTATCTCCCATCCCCTGCTCAGTATCAATGCAACTTTCCTTACAGTATTCTTGTGGGGTGTTTTGCTTAAGGAATAGAATTAAACTCCAACTTATGGAGGGAGGGTCTCCCGTAAGACCAGCCCACCCTGCTCTGTCTGACCCCAAGTGTGGACTTTTATCCCATTATCCCATGAGGCCAAGAAAATCCAGGCTCAATTTTGGTCAGATTGACAGATTCCTCAGGGCAGAAGGAACAGCAGAACTCCACTTACCTGTCTAGGTTTCCATGTCTACTTAGACTCTTGTGCAGTAATTTCTTGCTAACTTGTCAGCTACTGCATGCTTGCAATATATTTTAAAAAATATTTTATACATCATTTTACATTGTTTTTCAGCAGGAGTCTAGTATTTTTCGGCATAACCTAGTCCACCATATTCCTAGAAATTGAAGCTTCTCTACCTTCTTCACAAGACTAATTCCTAATCATTCATTAAGAAATCATCTCCCAAAAGTATTTCCTTACACCCCAAGTTCTTCTCATGAGACTCCAAGCCCTGTCCATGTGGACATACTGCCACATTGTACTTATACACTGCATTCTTTTTATAACCTTTTTTTTTTTACTATGAAATACAATGCACCTACAAAAAGTGTGTTAGACATAAAATACAACTTAATAAATTAGTATAAAGCAAGGCTAAACTTTCTCTGTAAAGAGCTAAAGAGTAAATATTTTAGACTTTTTGGCCATACAGTCTCTGTCATAACTGCTGAACTGCTGTTGTAGCAAAAAAAACAGCCCTAGACAACATTGTAAAAGAATGAGTGTGGCTGTGTTGCAATAAAACTTTATTTACAGAAGTAGGCAGCAAGCAGGACTTAACTCATTGGTAGAGCTTACTGACCCTCTAATACTTTATACAAATAAGTAGACATTCTTGTCACCACCAACTGGATTAAGAAATGGAATATTTCTTCTCTTGGACCTTCTTAATCATAATTCTTGCCTCTGCACAAAGATAATCACTTTTATGGTAACACATCTTTGCTTTTCTTTATAGTTTACCATCTAAGTGTTCATCCATAAGCAATATAATTAGTTTTTCCCATTTTGACTATTATGCATTAAATCATGTAATTTTTTGCATGTTTGTTTTTTACTTCTGTTTCAAAAATTTGTCCAAGTTGCTGCATGTCCACGTAGTTAATTCAAGTTTTGTTTTTGCTGTATAGTATTCCATGATTGTATATTTATCCATTCCACTATTTATGGATATGTGGCTTGTTTCCAGTTTGGGACTATTACATGTCCAGCTCCTATTAAGTGTTCCCTGTTATGTGCGAACATTTCTGTTGAAACAGAAATACCCAGCAGTGAAATTGCTAGCTCATAGTCTATGCATTTCTTCAAAGTTGCTCAACACGTCAAACTGTGCACAAAGGAGCTATGGCAGTGTGCACAGCCTCCAGCAGTGTAGCAGAGTTTCTGCTGCTCCATATTGTTAAAGCCAAAGGATCATGGCTGAGTGGAGAGCCAATCCAGCAGAGAATTTAGGCTCTGCAGGATGAGCTTCAAGAAACCTGGCAGTGTTTCACTTCTTTTAGCTCCTTTCTGCTCTTAAGAAGTTTTTTGTTAACTTTAAGTTTTTAAAAAAACACTTTTTATGTTATGTTCAGCAAGTGTGTTGGTCTGAATGACCTAGCTGCTGTCAGCTGTATTTTCATTGTTCACTTCTCTTTCCTCACCAGATCTTATCAAGTTCAGGGCCTGTTTCTTACTCATTTTTACATCCTCCTTACCTTGGACATATTGCTCATCCCTGGTAGAATTTTAAGAGCTCATGAAATATTTATTCATTGAATGAATTCTTGGAGTGAGTTAATTCCTCTTGATCTGGGGGGAAGATGTGAGAAACAAGCACTATTCCTAAAAAGGAATAAATGCTCACCTGATTGTGGAGAAGAAAAGAATTTATTCACAATCTTGCAAGAACAGGTACCCAGCCAAAATGTGGGGGGTTGGTGCACAGAACAATAGACCCAGCAGTATTTATTCCCTAAGCCTAACTGCAAGTCCCTCCCCTGTTTCTCCAGTGGCTGGATACTTCAGAGGTTACATTCTATTGGAGAAGCCTAACTAGCCCCAGCAAATTTGAAACATGCAGCCTGCCTAAATTGGAAACATTTGAAAAAAGTCTCCTGTGCAAACTTGAAACATTTGAAACATGTCTCCACCCCTCTTTGCTTTGTTTTTTAACTGCAGAGCCAGTCTGAGCTAGTTTGGTAACAACTTATAAAGCTGTTTTAGGAACCTCTACCCTCCCCCCATCTCCACCTTGCAAGGACAGTGGGCGGATAAACAGGAGGACTGGCCACCGATTACAGCTTGGCTTCTTGACCCTCTGCCATTCCCCTGAGCTGCCCCCACCCTGTGTGAAAGCTAAACTTAATCTAATTCTCACAAAGATATCAAAAGAAGATTTGTGTAATGTTAAAACCAAGAATAGTGCAGCTAAAGTGGATTTTAGGACCAGGGCCTGGGTCAGATAACAAAATAACTGTTGGGCAAATGAAAGAATCAAAGCATGGGCAAGTTTGGCATCAAACAGACAGAAGAAATCCTAGGCTATAAGGAGGCAAAGCGGGGGTAACATTGGTTATCCTTCAAATTTCAAAGAACGGGGTTTTGCTGATTGTGATTTTTTTTCTTTCAAAAATGTGGTGTATCACTGTCACGATATTGCTTATGAGACAAATAAAACAGGCTGTCCATTACTCATCTGATGACCCACACTGAGAACTTTGAGAGCCAATTGGATCAGAGTTCAGATGTTAATGCCCTGACTTGCCCACCATGAGCCTGTGGGCTGGGTTCTTAGCCCTGTGAACTTCCTTTTCTTACCTGTGAAGGGCGACGAGAAGAGCTGCTTCTCAGGGTTGTTTGTGAAGGGTGAGCAGTCTGGGATGGGAGGAAGTGGCTGACGAGCAGGGGCTCAGCACATATCGACACTGTTTGTTCCTATTTTCCTGAGCGATGAGCTCAGCGATAGGCTGTCACCATTCCTCCAAGCAGGTTGTACAACACCTTACAGACATAGGCATTTAGAACTATTTATTGCTTATTTCCTCTCAGGAATTAAAGAAAACAAGCTTGGTAATTTCTTTGTATCTATTCCCAAGGTCTATTCACTGGGGGTCAGGGACCCCAGCTGTCAAAATGATTTCTTCTCACTCACTGCCCCCCCATGCCCTTCTCCAATCCATCATGCATTCTGCCTCTAAATTAGTACCCCCTATAAGAATTATTATGTCTTTCCAAACACTATGGCGCCATTTTCTGCACTGGTTTAAGAGCTTGCTTGTTGGCGCTAGTGGCTTGGATAAGCTAATTCACGTGTTTCTAAATGAAATTTACCTAATGTTTTTCTAAATGAAGACAACTACCTCCCATCTCATTGTGAAGATCTGGTCTGTTCTCCGTCTTTGGTAAATCAAAGAAATTTAATCCATGCTGGTGTCTTTGGTAAATCAAAGAAATTTAATCCATGCTGGTGATGTGGAATAGCTATTTCAGTTATCTAAATACAGGATGCCTGGCTGTGAATAAAGTGTCAGCTTTTGACTGGTGAGATTAGAGAAGGTCCCAGATGAATTGCAAAAGGGTTATATTAGGTTTTATGTCTCCTAAATCACTGAATGAGGCTGATACTGAATATCCAAATATCACATCCCAAGGAGAGCAGTCCCAGCGACATGCAGACTAACTTCCCACAAAGAGCTTTCTGAACCCCGAAAAAGCCCGTTTCCTCTGATCTTATTAATAACTATTAATAGCTATTAAACACTATTTAATCTAAACAGTGTTTCAGGGCCTGGTCCTTTCAGTGACAAAGTCTCCCAGCTCCCTTTGACCTAAGATGAAGCAAAGGAAGGAGAATTATCTGAAGGAACTAGAAGGCCTGCTGGCTGGAGGGTCCTATGGGAAGCTAAATGAAACAAAGCAAAAAACCCAAAGCGGATGAGAATATTGGTTCACAACATACTGATTAATATCCCAGATTTCCAAATAATTAGCAACAGAAAATTTGGAAAAGAGTACTCAAATAGAGTAAATGTCAAATAGGAGGAAAACAAGGATCTTGTCTCTTTAAAAAACTTATGTCAAAAAATATTGCTCAAAAAGTTAAAAAAATGACCCTCATACAAATATAAGTTTATTTAACACATTAGTGAGAGATTCAACAATATATTAAAACTGTTTCCAAAGAAGAATTCAAGAATATATTTAGTCTGTCATAAAGGCACACTGACATGTCTTTGCTAAGTTAAGAGATGAAGGAGGGAAATGTCCTAAGAGGGCAAGAAAACTGGGACAATTTGGGGACAAAATTGTACAATTAAGATTTTGGGCTATAATCAATAGTAATTACCAACTCAACCCAAGGCATCATCCCCCAGGGAATCAAATAATCCTTGAGTGGATCTGTTCAACAACGTTCCAAAATGCTATTGAAAGGAAATGAAGTCTCCCTTTTGTCTTATTTCCAACATCTGCATAAATTTTTACATGAATAACAAATACAACAGAATGTAAAAACAGACAAGCAATAATGCAAGAGAGTAGGAAACTAAGTGTTATACAATATGTATTAGAGAAATTGTCAGTCTCGAATTCCATTCAATGTACTTTCTCCAAGATTAGGTTATTTGCAAAATCCATTTAGAAATATTGAAACTCTTTTATTGTCTCTTTCAATTTAGATTTAGATTTTTTAAAATTCACAATAAAATGCATAGCAAATTAGTAAGTTTTCATTAATTAATTTAGTCAGAGGTTTAAATTAAATATTGTACTGGGAAGATGGATTTGAGACACTAATAACTTTTTTCACAGATTCTTAAGCTTGGCAAAAGCCATTTTACACATGAATAATTAATGTATCTATTACCAATTTTTCTTTTATAACAACAGATCCCATTGAACCTTGACTCCATGACACTCTCTGAGCTATTAATGCTGTGCTGGTTTAAATTTGACCTTTGCCTTATCTTAATATGTAACAGGCACTCCTCAGCTCTCAGTCACATGAAGAGTCCTCAACTTATATCAAATGAATGAGGCATTATGACTTCCAACTTAGGTATATTATGGAAGGATATTCTACTATCTATTTTTGGAAAAATTCAATCATATACTTTATTTTCCCCTCAATAGCATTATTATTGTTATTATAAAGGTAACATATTTTTGTTATTAAATAAACAAGAAATCTTATATCCCCCCCATTGTAAATAATAAAGCAATGGATAAAATTCTGCAGACATCTCCATGCAATTCTATGTTTATTTATTATTTGTATACGTCCGAGAACTGCGCTGAAGAACACGTATGTTTAAATCTCTAGTAGATGTTGTCAAATTGCCCTATGGAAAGGCTGTTCCTATTTTTCCTGCTATACACAGTGTTTGAAAATGTACGTTCCTGGCACATATTTCCATATCCTGGGCAACAAACACTAGGCGTTTGTGGGTTTTTTAAATCAATCCTTTAAAATTGTTGCTAATCTAATCAGCATTTTTTTCATTGCTCTTTTAATTTTTATTTCTCTGATAATTAGTATAGTTATGCATCTTTGCCACGTTTCATGGCTTTTTGTATTTCCTATGTGAATTGATTATTTGTGTTCTTTATCTATTTTTCTGTTAGGGTGATTGTTTTTTCTTCTTATTGATTTGTAAGATCTCTTTCTATAGAAAGGATTATAGTTTGGATATTAACCATTTCAGTTGCCTAGGTTGCAAACATATTCTCCTGCTTTTCCTTTGGTTGATTCATTGATTCATTGATTGATAGAGTGAAATTTTGCCATGCACAAAGTCTATATTTTATATAGTCACTTTTTTAATGGTTTATGATCCTAGTATCAAGCTAAAAGTAATATCTACCCTTTGGCAGCTAATTTAAAAATATTCTCTTGGAAGGTGTGCTAGTTTGTATATATTAGCTTCCCCAGAAAAAGCCATATTCTTTAATGCATTCTTGTGGGGGCAGGCGTATTAGTGTGGATTGGTTTGGAACCTATTGGTTCAGCATCCATGGAAATGTGACCCACCCAACTGTAGGTGATAACTCTGATTGGATAATTTCCATGGAGGTGTGGCCCCACCCATTCAGCATGGGCCTTGTTTAGTTTACTGGAGCACTATATAAGCTCAGACAGAAGGCGCTCACAGCCAGCTGGAGCTGAGACAGACATTTTGAAGATGGCCGTTGGAAGCTGATGCAGACATTTTGGAGAACGTCGTTTTGAAACAGAACCTGGGAGCAAGCAGACGCCAACCACGTGCCTTCCCAGCCAACAGAGGTTTTCCGGATGCCAATGGCCTTTCTCCAGTAAAGGCACCTTTTGTTGATGGACACTTTATGGCCTTAAGACTGTAACTGTGTAACCAAATAAACCCCCTTTTATAAAAGTCAATCCATTTCTGGTGTTTTGCACTCCGGCAGCATTAGCAAACTAGAACAAAAGGGAAGGGATTGATATTACATTCTCATCCATATTCTGGCCTATTGTGGAAATTGGGCAATTATTAAACAACAACATATTTAGGCAGATAAGGAAAACCAATTACTTGGTAATAAAGAATGGCGCACTAAGAGAAAAATGAGCATAACACAAAAAACAAAAGGTTGACTAATTTCCAAGCAAGTATTTTAGGAGAAGTAAAAAATCTACATGTGGTGTAGTGGATAATGGATGCAATAGTTACCATTCTGGCTAGGGTAACTGATTTGAAAAAGTTGAAGTTCACAGAAAAAGAAATGAAAGACTCTGGAAATGAGGATAATTTTGTTTAAAAATGCATGACGTTCTTTGATAATGCAGCATGGTTGGGCAAATGCCAGGAATTGAGATCTAGCCACAAGAACAAAGCTGAAGTATTTTATGTCATGAAATGAAATAAAAATTTTAAAAGGATAATTTCAGCAACTTTACGGCTGTTTTCCAGGAGATCACTTACAACCACAGATCTGCAGCTGTGACCAGAAATTATCTGGGTTCCCTCAGCACCGGACAAGAGGACGTAGAAGATCTGTGAGCACACACAGGACCCAAGTCTATAGGCAAGAATAATTTAAGAACTTCACCTATAAAAGATTAGCAATACGCTTTTAAAAGTGTGAAATGAAGTGTGAATTTGTGGTCTTAAAAAAAAAAAGTCAACAGACCTGAAAAGATAAAATATCTTGTTACTGTTGTCATAGTCTCTAAGAGTCAGGTGGAAATTCTGCAAAATATCTTAAATGTCAGTGTGTTCAAACACCCTTCCAGGCCTCTTCCCGAGGACTTGGTTAGCTCCAGTACCATCTGTCCTGATATATGCACTAGAAAACCTCAAGTTTTCGACTTGGGCCCCTCCCTGCCTTATACACAAATGGCGGACAGGTGACATTTCTGCCAAGGGACTTTCCCTTCCCCTGTGAAAATTAGTTTTTTTCCCCCAACCGTGCTTTTATAAGACGCTTTTGCTGTGATTGAGCTTATCACGCCTGCTTTGTCTTCATGGTTTCATGTATGTTCCTGGCGCATAGTAGTGATCACAAACATTTTCCTGAGTTAAGGTTAAATCATCTGTGAAGGTAGTCATTCTAATGATGCATTTTCTACAGTAGAAATCAGTCTGGCTGCGGTTTTATCATTAATCCTTGCAGATTCCATTGCTAGAATTTTTATGATGATTCTTCTCTGGCCCAGGATTCATGGGGCTTTTTGCAGCTGTTGGTAACTACCCACAGAATTCTAGACTGCATCGTCAGGCTTGAACTGGTTTCTGTCAATTAATAGACCACTGTGATCACTTTTTATTACCAAATCAAAGAGCCATCTCTGATGCAACCTCGGGGAAAAACATACCTGAAGCCATTCTTATGCAAGTGCAAAATGAGAATGCATGCTGCTCGGAAAAGAGAATTCTTCTTTTCAGCGTCCAAGTCAATGATCAGAACCAAATCGTCAAACGCATGGTCGAGGGGCCTCCAAGCTGACCCGACTGCTAAGGTGACGGGAAAGCCAGACAGGTGGGCGACAGGAAAGCCAGACAGGTGGGTGGGCAAGAGAGACCCATGGTCCAATCCAAGTAGTTCTTGAAGGGCAGGGGCTTGATCCTGTCACCACTTACCCCAGAATATTAGCCACAAAAGGCCCTCGAGGCAGATGGACGTTTTGGAGATATGCCGCATCCTCCCTGGAGACAGGCTCTCCCGGGCTCATCTCCTTGTGGATGGATATGAGCGGACACGGACAGACACACCAGTTTCCTGGCTTTGGACACAGATGACATATTTGGGAGGAATATCAAGAAAGAGAACAGGTTTCCATTGCCCCGCTGGCGAGGAAATGTGCTCCAGGTCTGAGAGAAGTCCAGAGGGGAAGAGCCTGGTGGGACGGAGGGAGGATGTGGGGACCATGCTGAGGAGAGAGACGCTGTCTTCACTCCAAGGCAGCGGGAGGACTCTGGCCAGTGCTCCCAGGCCCCCACCTGCCGACCCACCCGGCCAGCACCCTGCAGGAGCCAAGGCCAGCATGCCCAGAGGCAGGCAGGGAGGGAGGGCCAAGAGTAGGCTTCAAACTAACAAGCCCCCAAGGAATGCTTGTTGCCAGGGCAGAAGGGCTCTTTAGGGGATCTCATCTGCTTCTGCATGAGCTCCTTCCCCACCACCCAACCCAAGTGCAGGTGTAGAGGAAGGTTCTCGGTGGCCCTTGAGGTATCCAGGATCAGGGGTGTGCTGGAGGTGACTGGGGTGGGGGGCTGCGATATGAGGACCAGGCACCCCGAGCTGCTGTGAGATCTGGGGGCCTGGGACATGGCTCCAGCTGTGGGCCCTAGCCCGGCAGCAGTGTCACCAGTAACTTGGAAATGCAAGTTCCCAGGCCCTGCCCTAGGCCTTCTGAATTTAAAAACACAAACTGTGTTTTTTGTGTGTTTCATTACAGCAGTTGCAGATTTACAGAAAAATTATGCAGAAAGTACAGAGTTCCTACATATTCCCCCCCTCTACACATGCAGTTTTCCCTATTATTAGCACTTTGCATTAGGATAGTAACTTTGTTCCAGTTGATGAAACAATATTATTATAATTATAGTCCATAGTTTATATTAAGATTCCATTTTTTAAAAATTCTATTAACTTAGATACAATCTAAAATTTCACACTTAATCAACTTTCAAATATACAATTTACTGGGGTTATTTAAATTCCTAAGTTCTGCCACCATCACCACCACCCATCACCAAAACTTTTCCTTCATCCCAGAGAGAAAATTTGTGCCAATTAAACATTAACTCCCCATTCCTCGCCCCCACCCAGCCCCTGGTAACCTGATTTCTAGTTTCTGATTTCATGACTTTGCTTATTCTACTTATTTCACGTCCGTGAGATCATACCACAGTTGTCCTTTTGCATCTGGCTTATTCCCGTCCACTTGATGTCTCCAGGTTTCATCCACATTGTCGCGTGCACCAGAACTTCATTCCTTTATGGTGAAATAATAGCCCACTGTATGGCTGTACCACTTTGTGTTTATCCACTCGTCTTCTTAGCAAATGTGCTTTTACAGAGCTTCCAGGTAACTCGAGCTGGCGAAGCTCTGGGCTGGCAGGTGTCCTGGTGGGTGCTGATGCTGGTGGCCCCTCCTGGGCTGCCTGGGAAGCTGGGGGGGCCACGGGCCGGGCTGAGCTGCTGCAACTCCTGGGCGGGCACCGACCCTGCACTGGGCCCATCTGCCAGCCCAGGGCTCGGCTCTCCTCGGCAGCGGGCAGTGTGCCCACTCCCTCTTCTGCTGCACTCCGAGGTGCCCTCTGTGTTTCTCCCCCCTTTTCCTCCCACCACTCCCCCACCTCTCAATCTGAGGAAAAGGCTTTCTGTGCCATCTTATTTCCCTTTATTTCCTTACCTCTGCCTCAGACAGGCCAAAAATCTCACAAGCTGAGTCTTCACACCCTTCCAGAAGGGAGCAGAGGTATCTGTAGTCCCTGCTTCTTGCAGTGATGTGGTTGCCCCAGGGAACAGTTTGGAGAACTGCACTGCCCTGGGGGTCCCTGCAGCCACCCCACCCCCGGGAAACAGACCCTGTGTTGCCAACCTGAGCGTCCCTGTGGGGACCCCGACTGACACAGCTGTGACCCAGAAACAGTTATAATAACGCCCATTTTGCTCCTGATACTGTTTTCTCCTAAGGATAAAATGGGGCTGTGGATTTAAACAGGCCGTTATATCCACTGCACAAATCTAAAGCCATTTTAATAGTTTTACTGGATTCTTTTAATGCAATAAAAAAAAGACAGATGTGTGGAGAATTTAAAAATCAGTAACTTATAAATTAACATAGGTTGACAACAAGTTAAAATAAGTATAAGAAATAAAATTACCAAATAAACTTACCCCTGAACTTATTTGGCGCAGCCAAAGAATGCAAAAGAAAAACTGCTGAGGTTATTTATTTATGACCATTTAGACCCTTGCGGGAAGGAGGCCTAGGAGAAGCCTCCTCTGTCCATCATCTGGACCTCGCTGCCTCCTTCAGCAGCAACAGGTCACTGGAGATGGCTCCCCAGAGTGTGAGTGTGTCCCGCTTAGCAGAGTGTGCCCAGAAATAGGGTCGGGGAGCCTCAATGGCTGCACAGACTCTGGCTTTCCCAGGAGCGCCCCTCAGATGGAGCTCACGCCCTTCGGGTTGCAGGGACCAGAGCAGAGTGTTTTACTCTGACTTAGGTGGGGTGGGGGGTGACTTTTATAAATAGGAGACTAAAAGAGGAGGGAGGATGGGAGCAGGTCTGTCCCTTGGGGGGTGATTGTGAGGAAGAAGGAAGGAAAGGATGGGGGGTTCCACTGGGCATCACCCTTGGAACCAACCTTGCTTGCAAACCCCTCCTCCGATTGGGAAGCACACAGCAAGTGGGAGACAGCACCCGCCTCGCTCAGCCTCTCGGGGAAGGTGCAGAGGGGACAGCACGACAATGTGGCATCTGCTCGGGCGCCCCGGGCCCTGGGGTGGGACCCCGCGGTGTTCATTCGTCTGTTTTTGGTTGTAAACAAGGTGGGGAGAAGAGAAGGGAAAGGAAAATGGTGTTGAAATGTTCCCTTGTTTAAGGGGCTATAATTTAATCCCTTTCCTCTGTGATTTCCAGATTCTTCTTATAATGTTTTGTGCATCAATATCTGCTCAAATCCTTCCTGGAATCCCATTTGTAGGGAGAGATGCTTTTAAGGAGTTTGGCCTCAAAGCAGTCAAGGAGATGGAGAAGGGCAGAATTCTTCATTTAAAGATTGTCTTGGCATCGAACCCAGCAGCTCATTCAATGCAGTTTGGGGCCCAGAAGCTGAGACTGCTACCTTAGTGGTGGCCAAACAAGGGGTGCACTAGACAGCCCCTGTCCAGCTCTTCCGGCTACACGACAGCAAGGCTGCTGCAGAGATGCTGCTATGCTCCTCATCGTTCAACAGATATTTGCCAACTACCAGCCATGTGCCGGATGCTGTACATGGGGGTGCAATGGGGAGCTAGATGTGGCCTCTAGACCCAAGGGGCTGAAAGCGGGGACCCAGGCAAGTAAAGAAGCAGTGTAATAGACCCAGAGGAGAAAGTCTCAGCTTTCTAAAATTTTCTTTCTCGTGCCTTCATTCACCTTTTGGATATTTATTAATGCCTGTGGTGGACGGGGTCATCGTGCCACGCTGGGAGCAATGAGGGGTGAGATGGGGGCGAGACCGTAGAGGTGGTGCAGGACCCCCTGTGGCTCCAAGGAGCAGGCTCGTCAGCACGCGCTGTGGACTGCACAGATGCGAGTCAAAACCCTGGTGCAGGAACCTTAGGTGAGCAACTGAAACCTCCACCAGGTCAGAGGGGGCATCAACAGAGGAGTACTTTATTGCAAGTAGAACTGCTTTGGACTAAGCCTTTAGACAGAGACAAAATCTATTAAAATTTTCCCTCCTTTTGGTCTTTGCCTGCTCAGCTTCCCCCCTTCTGCTCTCCTCTCCTTTAAATAAATAACTGCCCTTTCCACCCAGTTCTGGATTTCTTGTGATGCAGAATGGGAGAAGCAGTCAGAAAGAAGGACTGGAGAGATGGACAGAAATGGAGAAGGGTTCTGAGGCCAGCTTTGGGCTCTCCTGGGTGGGGGACGGTCTGAGTGACGGGAGAGGCACCCAAACCCCAGGGGAGCTCTGCACCTTGGGCTGCTGAGAACTTAGTGGAGGGATCAGGTCCTACCGTGAGAACTCCCAGAGCAGAGTCAGAATACACATGAATTGGAGGGGTGGGGAGGGGGGTTAAGAGGTATTGGGTAAGTCAGTGGTTCTCTGAGTGTGTTCTGGAGATTCCTGTGGGAATCTCAGGGCAGGTGCGCTGAAAGGTTAAAAATATTTTCATAATAATATTAAGATATTATTTTTTCACCCTCATTCCCACACAGGTGTACAGTGAGGTTCCCGGAAGAGACACGATGACTGATGTTGCCACCAGCTGACTGCAGAAGCAAATATGAGAATCCAGCTGTTGTCTATTAAGCCAGACCTAAGAGATTTACAAAAACTATTCTACCCTTCTCATTAATGTTTTTTTTTTTTAATATAGCATCTTTTATTGTAAAAATGTGTTATTTGTCTTGACTAATGGGATGGTTATTGTTTTAAAATGACTCAACCAATATATATTCTTTTAATTCCCACTTATTCTTTCCTATGGGGGTAAACACTGATAGATGGAATTCACATAAACAAAAGCTCTTTGGGCTCCTCAATAATTTTGAAGAGTGAGAGCAAAAGTTTAAGAACTGCTGGTGTATGTTATAAAGCTGCATCCCTTTTATGCTTTTTGAGGGATCCAAGTGAAAACTAGGCTGTGTGTCAGGAAATAAAAAAGTATTTGCAAAGTCTCCTTGAGGGACTGGGGGGAAATGTGGAAATATTAAACTTCCCCACCTGGGGAATTCCTAATATTCTTGCAAGCATTAGGGACTATCAATTTAATAAGTCAAGCCCTTGATCTTGGGGCTTGCCCTTTTGAAACTTATTCCTGCAAAGGAGAAGCTAAGCCTACTTACGACTATGCCTAAGAGTAACCCCCAGAGAACATCTTTTGTTGCTCAGATGTGGCCTCTCTCTCTAAGCCTACTTGGCAGGTGAATTCACTACCCTTCCCCCTACGTGGGACATGACTCCCAGGGGTGTAAGTCTCCCTGGCAACGTGGGACATGACTCCCAGGGATGAGCCTCACCCTGACATCATGTGATTGAGAAAGCCTTCTTGACCAAAAGGGGGGAAAGAGATGAAACAAAATAAAGTTTCAGCAGCCGAGAGATTTCAACTAGAGTTGAGAGGTCATTCTGGAGATTGTTCTCAAGCATTATATAGATATTTCTTTTTAGTTTCTAGTGTATTAGAATAGCTAGAAGGAAATACCTGAATCTGTGAACTGTAATTCAGTAGACTTGATTCTTGATGATGATTGTGTAACTATAGATAGCTTTTATCATGTGACCATGTGATTGTGAAAACCTAGTGACTGACACTCCCTGGATACAGTGTAGGGGCAGATGAGTAATAAAATAAAGACAAACATTATATTTATGTGTGTGTGTGTGTGTGTGTGTGTGTGCGCGCGCGCGCGTGCATGGGATAAGAGATATTGGATGTTTTGGGTGTTCTTTTTTTCTTTTTATTTTTTTAACTTCTTTTGGAGTAATGAAAATGTTCTAAAATTGATTGTGGCAATGAATGCACAACTATATGATGAGACTGTGAGCCATTATTGTATACTTTGGATGGATTAGATGATGTGTGAAAATATCTCAAAAAAATTGCAAAAAAAAAACTGGGCTGTGTGGGCTCTTGAGCCCTTAAAATCAACTACCTGCAAGTTACTCCATAAATAATTCAGAGGAAAATTTCCATTTATACAGCTGTCCTCCCCCACCCTCTAGTAGCATGGCCTTAGCTACACCTGCTCCTTTCGAAACTAAGTTCACCTGGAGTTCAGGTCTCCATCTTCTGTGGAATTACATCATCCTGCACTTAAGCAGTAGATTTGAAATAAACAATGATAACAGAGAGATTATAAAAATGAAGAATTAGAGCCTGAGTTACTTCAATTCTGCCATTCTGTGTGATCGCTTGGAGTTTATGTCTAAAATGTAAGAGAGTAAAACAGCATGCACACTGCAAGGTATAATAACCTTGTTATGTGAAAATTAAAATTCAAACATGAAATATCTTGCTTATTTGAGTAATATTTAAAAATTTGAGTATTTGAAATTGATATTTTCCTATTCCTCTTCATTCTATTTAATTAACAACAAACATTATTTGTAACTGGGACAGATCAGTTTTTAGGTATAAGATTTTCCCCCTTTTTGAAAAAAATACATTAATGTAATTAAGAAGCACTAATCCATTAATTCTTTTGTTGAACTGGATATTGATTTTATATTTTATGTTTTATCATCATGACCATATATACAAAATTCAATAAAAGAATTTTACAGCACTTTTTTGGCCATTATTAATGTTTATATAATTTCATGATTATTTCAGAAAAACATTTTGTTGTGAAGGCAGGAATGGTTAAAAAAGATCAGCTCTGGGTTTCAAATGCGCCAGGTCCACCTCTGCAGATACTTACACATATTTCCGATAATTTTAGCAAGAGCTGACATTTCCTGGCTGCCTACCGTGTTCCGGAGAGAGAGGTGAGTGCTTTGCATTCATTCTCTCGTTAATCTTCACCAAAACATCTCACAGATGAGAAAATCAGCCCAGAGGGTCACAAGCTCGTCACTGGAGAAGCTGACACTCAGACTCATGCCAAGTCCATCAGCCACTCAAGGCCCCTCAAGGGCATCTCCGAAAGGCTGTGTTTTGCTGGAATTGACACTTCGTTTCCTACTGACCCTGCCCCGGTGCATGTGGTGCCACAGCTGACTGAGACAACTTCCCTCCAATGACTGCAAAGTGGGCCCACGTGTCTCTCTCACTGACAACCTTGTCCTGAGCTCAGACTGAGCCAGACCCCGAGTTCCCCCCAAACTCCCTTTAAGCTCTTCTCTCGGCCACGTTAGCACCGGGCCCATAAAGTACTGGGCTAGGAAGGGAGACAAGCTCACTTTGGGTATTTTTGGATATGCCTGTCTCACATTAGGACCTAACTTCTTTGCAGCAGGGGCATGTGTCACCCAGCACCGCCGAGTCCTTGGCATATACCACGGGCAGGGAGAGCTTTGTGGTCCCGAAGTGGCTGGCTAAAGGAGAGCTACTAGCTAAGATGCTGCTTGGGAATGCTCCGGGAATTTTGTTTAATGATATGACCTTGCTCTCCCATTAATGGTGGCCAGTTCCTTCCTCTGGCGGGAAGCAGTGTTCCGGTTTCCTCAGCCAGAGAAATTTCTCCCCCCTTGCAAGTGTGGGTGGATTAAAACGGAAAGAGTGAGCAAAGCCAAGCATCAGGCAGGATACCAAGGCCGTGGCAGACAAGTCCAAACACGTCATCAATAAAAGGAGAGCAGAGCAGTCAATAAGGCCAATCACAGATATCCCGGTCTCCTTTCCTTCTAGGTACTTGATAGGACCGTACTTCCGTGCACCCATGGACATTAGGCCTGGCCGTTTGCCTTGCTTTGATGAGGGAACACAAGCAGGAGCTTTAGGCGTGTGTGTGTGTGGTTCACCATGTTGCTTCTGCATGCCACAGCAACCATGGCACTCTGAAAAGGAATTTCCATCAGCCTGGGTCCCTCAGTGACTGTAACGAACAATGTACCAACCCATACTGAACAGGCAGCACGGGCAAGAAATAAACGTAACTGTAGTAAGCCACTAAAATTGGGGAGAGGGGTGGTGTTTGTTGCTGTGGCAAACCTAGACCTTCCTGAGTAATACAGAAAACCTGAGGTAGATATGAGGCACCTGAGAAGGACACCAAGAGACCGAAGAGGTAGGAAAAGAGACACAGGAAATGAAGATGGAGAGGTTGAGGTGGGGGGTCTGCGTGAACGCTGAGCCGTCGTCTGTGGCTCGCTGTGCTCTGTGGAGTTGGCTGGCTCAGTCTGAAGGTCGGTGATAACACAGGTCACGGGGTGACACCAGCCAGGTCATCTTGCAGCATCTGCCGAGTATCTGACACCCCTGACTGGGGAAGTGGTGGCAGGAAGAGGGCCAGGGAGAGTGTGTGTCATGCACTGAGCAGTATAAGCACAGAAATTCAACTCTCCTCACCAACGAGTGAGTTGGGATGTCAACGATGGAGACACAACTCAGACTTCCTGTGTGGGGAGTAGCTCAGCTGTCGGTGAGCTATCGTTTCATCACGTGTCCGGAGGCTACTTCTATGATTACGTCATGGAGGACATTAGTCAATGTTGACACATTCATTCTGAAAATATCTGAGGTTCTAAGGCACTGAACTTAACCACAGTGAGCAGACAGACCTCATGGATCTCACAATCTACAAATAGTGAGTAATGAGAAGCAATTACAATATAAATTGTTACATTCTCTGACAGAGGTAAGTAGAGGTTGTTCAGAGGAACGGAGCACAAACTAGTCCTGGGGATCTAGAAAGTTAGCAACTGAATTGGGAGTTAAGTACTTGCTTCCATACAGCAAACATCCTCCACACTTAGAGCCCTTCCTTTCCAGGGTCAGCAGCGTGAGAGAATCTTGAATCGCCCCAGGATCTGAATGCAATATAAGAAGTTCTGAGAGTCAAAGGTCTTGCAGTAGAGTTTCCGGGAGGTGAAGGCTTATGATTCATTCTCTCGGGTTCACTCCATGGTCAAACCAAAGAAGAAAATCAAGAAAAATATCTGGGGAATCTGAAGGAAGCCAGGTATCTGGAATGAATTAACTGGTTCTTTTTTTCTTTCTTTTTCTTTTTAAGTTATGAGGACTACTAGAAACTCAAGGGACCTGATAACATTAGGAAATTTGAATATTGCAACAGTAACTCATGTGGCTGAGTGCCCATCCATAGTTAATGCTTCCCATTTCAGAGAGCTCCACTGTTTCATCCCTTCCCCTTTCTCTTCCACTGACCAAATCTTTTCATTCTTCAAGTCCCAGTTCAAAAATCTACTTCCTGGAATTGTACCAAGCGAACTCTCAGAGAGGTTACCTGCAAGGAATGGACGTGCAGGGGGAGTGTGGGCAGTAGACACTTTTTGCATTTTTCAATTTTTATTAGTTTGTAGAAACAAACAAAATAAAAACAACCCCACCGCCTCCGTGGAATCTTTTCTGGATTCTCTGCTGCAGAGTGACCTCGAGCGCCTCAACTTTTGTGGCCTTCTACCACCGACTGACTTTTCGTAGTGAAGTCTCTTTCCCTCCTTTAGACCGGAAGCCCCAGCTAGAGCACGGCATGGAGCATGTCGCCCATGTCCGGGGAGCGCGATTAATATCTGTGAACGAATGAAACCACCGTGCGGGCTTCCGGGGGTGAGGTGTCCGTGCTGGAAAGCCGTGCCTTTAACTCGGGGCCCCGCTTTTGTGCAGTTTAGCAGACAACGGCCTTGCACATCCTGCAGTTTCCCACCCTCACTTCAGGAAAGGGTCCGTGCAAAACCCCAAGAAAGGTAAAAGAGCAGGAGGCGGGAGCCCATGGGAGTGGGGAACCTGCCGCTGTCCCTTCTCTGAGGAAGCACTGCCCCCACCAGGGTCCCCCAGACGCCTGCAGTGAACACGGGGGCTTTCAGGAGGCCCCGGTGGCGAAGGAAATCCTGCCTTGCTTACGTGCTCATTTGTTTGCTTCCTCTTTCACCACTTGCCCCCTTGAGTCCCCTGAAGTATAACTGATATTAAAAGCAAAAACTTGAGCATTTGAGAATGGGGAAAGGGCTCGTCAGAGTTTACACCCTAGATTTTCAAGCAAAGATTTCGGATTGTGGGTCGAGCAGCGACTGGTTTCTGGGTGCTGGCATTTTGTTAATCACAAACGACTCTGAATAGAAAGAAGAGAATAGAGAAATAAATCTTTGCCATAGCGCGGTTCCCCTAACCGTCGCTGGTGCCCTGCACGTAGCGGCTGGTTTTACAAAAGTGGTGTGTCTTTAGTTACGAGAACTGTGAAATAACTCACATTCTTTACACTAAGGGAAAAAATCCAGAAGTTAGAAAAAAGCAGTCAGTATTGAAATGTTTGGATCCCCGCTGTTTGTAGTAGTGAAGAATTGGAAACAACTTGTGGGACCGACAAAAGGGGGATGACTGGGAGGAGGATAGTGCATCAATACGCTATATGAGCATAAAGGTTTTGTGGAAATATATCTGTGCATATGAAGTCAGGCCAAGTGAACATTTTGTCTAAAGACTAATTTTCTAGTTTAGTGGGTGAGATTTAGTGCAGGTTATTTTCCCCTGAGTGAGCCCTTATACAGACGAGAAAGCATCCCCAGTTATGAGTTAAGCAAAAGTAAACCCCAACAGCTCTGCCTAACCCTGGGAGGAAGTGGCCAGCCCCCAGATGGGGGGGGGATATGGTGTAGACTTATGGGGGGCAGCAGGGGAACATTCCGCCAACAGATGTGAGCCAATGCCCAGAAATAGCCCAGGCCGGGGCACGGCCGGACAGCCGCTTCCTCTCAGGACTGCCGGCTGTGGTCAGGGCTCCGGTGGAGAGACGGCTGGCACGCGGTGCCCACACTGGGCCCCATAAACCACCGTCTGCTCAGCTGACATCCCCAGCAGTCGATCACACGCTGTTAATTCAGATGTAGCATTTGAACCTAGATTCAAACCACTGCACTGTTAAATGTTGTGTCATCCAGGGTATTACTCAGGGCCTCCAGGCTTCAGCTGTTTTAAGAGACAGCCTGGTGGCCTAAGGGACGCAGCCCCGTCCTAAGGCAGCACTTGATTCCATGCTCAGGTCCCACAAGGGCGATTTCCGGGCATCCCTTCCATTGCCGTAAAGTCAGCAGAATATCAGGTGGCACTAATGACCACAGCAACAAAGAGGTGTATTTGACACTGACAGAGATGGCAAGTTAAAATGGATGATGGAGAGTATGATGTTTATGCACTTCTTTTGTCCTATGAAATTGTAGGGTCAAAACTAAAATTTTAAAATCTGCTCCAGAACATTTTCTCAAATTCAGGGTTAGCTTTTATTATCATAGATTTTAAAAATATTTATTGAGCATTTAACATGTTCTCGACTCTGTTCTAGGTACTGGGGATTCAGCACTGACCAGGACAGATGCTGTCTCCACCTTTATCAAGCACAGAGTTTAGTGGGGATGGTACCGGTATGCACACCATTTATTAGTGCTACACTGACAAGTGCTACAAAGGAGATTGCAACTGCTCTGATGTTACACATCGAGGGGGCCTGTCAAATGGGAATGTGGTGTGGGAGCAGGGCAGCAGAGATGATTTTTTTAAAAGTGAATGTGGTTTAAATGGAGGCCTGAAGGACAAAGAGAGACTAGCTAAGTACAGAGGGAGAAGAAGGAAGGATGCAGAGGTGGAGGGAGTGACATGTGCCAAGGCCCAGAGGCAGGTGCTGAAGGAAGGCTCACGTGGCTGGACTGGCAAGCGCGGGTGTTGGAGGGGTAGGAGTCCTATCACCCAGGGCCTTGTAGCCAAGGCAAGGGTTTTGTCATATCATAGAAGCCATGGAAAATCAGGGATCGGTTTGAAGCAGGGAAGTGACGCTGGAGGGCAATTAGAGACAACAGGGGCTTGGACCAGGATGGAGGGTGTGGAACTAGAAAGAGATGCATTTGGGATGTGTTTTGGAGATAGAGTCAACAGGACTTAGTAAATGACTGCACGTGGAAAGGGGAAAAGAGGATGTCAAGGAAGACTCTATGTTTTTAACTTGAATGATTCTCTGGATTTTGTGCAGAGGAGCAAGTTTTGAGGGGAAAAGGGTGAGCTCTGTTTGGGACATGCTGAGCTTGAAGTGTCTATAAAACATCCAAGGATGATGTTTGGTTTAGAGATCTGGGATGGGGAACGCTTTTGGGAGTCGAGCAAATAGGATCAGCAGTGGAGGGGGAGGGAGTGGAGAGTGAGGAAAATAGAAAGCCTAGGACAGAACCTTGAAGAATCCCGAAGTTCATAGGTTGAGTAGGGGAGGACGAGGTGGCTAAGCAGGCTGAGAAGTGGTCAGTGAAGTGGGCGAGAGAGCAGGGGGCGGATAATGTTGTGGAAGCCAAAGGAAGAGAGCATCTCAAGAAGGTGGTGGTCAACAGTGCTGAATGCTGCTGCAAAGTCAGAATAGAAGAACAGAGAAGGCTCTACTGTTTCCAGCAACTTCCATGCTCTTCCTTGGCAAAGGCAGATTTTGTGGAGTTTGAGGGTATGGAGTGGGTTGTACTATAAGTGAAAGATGAGGAAATCTGACTGTGCAGGAGAGGAGATAGGGCATGGAGCTGGGGACAATGTGGGACTGAACAAGGGGTTTCTACAGATGGAAGAGACTTTAATAGGTTTCACTGCTGATTAGAAGGATCTATTATTTGACAGAAAGAGGTTCAAGATATCTTCACTGGAGAACCCACAGGGGATGTGGCTAGAGCCCTGGGAGGGGTGGTGGCCTGAACAGAAGGACACACAGCCCCCACATTGTAAAAGGAGGCAAAAGGGAGGAGAAGATGGCAGAGTTCAGGAGTGTATATCTGATTGGATGTTCTGTACTGGGGTTGTTGGCTGTAAGCTTTCCAGTGGGCGATATGGCTGCACCATGTGTGGGGGAACTCCTACTGCATTCCTCTCGGGCTATCACCTTCCCCCCGGAGAAGCTTCCAGTATCCTGTGTAGAGGGCAAAGGCCTACCTGCCTGGATGTGGAGAGCTGAGTGGGAGAAGAGGGTTGCTGAACTCAGCTTCTGGTATGCATACATTCATTTCATCTTCTCCTTCTTTTAATACTAGAACCCTGCCTCCAGTTGCCTGATGTTCTGTCCCAAGCCTGCATTTTACTTTCTCCAGAGATTAAATCTCCCGTCTCCTGACCAGGTAAGGCAGAAGGTATTCTGGAGTGGAGGGGAGCTAACTGCTTCTCAAACCACGTTTTCAGCTCCCCTCCCTCACCCCTACTTCCAGAAGCACCTGGAGCAACCATTTCCTGAGCATTTTGAAGATGCAGCAATTTAAGTTGTGTTGAATCCCAGCTTTCTAAGCTGCCAGCCTTGATTTTCATCTCCTTCCCAGCTCCCAAACCCTTGTCTCCTCTCAACTTGTATTCGGTCCTACTTGGGCCCAAAACCTTCAGACGTACAACACCAGTCACTAAACACAAAATGAGAAAAATTTAGGAATATGTTTTACACTTCTTAGTAGAGTCATTAAAGAAATATTCTTTAAGTTCAGAGAAATTTCTTTTCCTGAAGTCTACAAAGAAACTTTATGAAAACATTAGCAAAACTCCAAAGGAAAACGACAAATTCTTTTCCCAATGCATCATTTTTTGATTTTCGTTTTCTGTTTTCCAGGTTCTCAAATAGTTCTGTTGCATAGGCGTTCATAATTTCATAAAAAGAATGTCTTTCTATGTCAGTAATTGTTGGTTCGTAAACGGGAGCATCCCCCCACCCTTCCAGGGCCCCTCCCTCTGTCCTTTGGAAAGCACATGAACCGTTGCTGGTCAATAGCAACCGGAACAATGCTTTGATCTTCTAAAAGAGCTGGAGGAGCCTTATCCTCTCCTTCTAAGAAGCCCTCTGGTCCTGTACTTAAGTAATTAGGGACCCGACACAGCAGGCTGCAGCGGAGCCCTGGACTCCGTATCTTTCCCACCAGTCGGCCAGCAGGCCTCACTGCCTCCCTATTAGAATCTCTTTCTGGGCGCTTAACACCGAGTCCGACCCGAGGAAGTACAGCGTTTCAGGGTTAGAGAGCACGCTAGAAGCCGTCGGGTCCAGCGATCCGCCCAGGCCTCAGTATCCACCACAGCATCTCCGGCCAGTGCCTGTTCCCGCGGCCAGCGGCGGAAAGCTCAGAACTACATTTCCCAGACTGCCTTGCAAGCGTGGTTCTACGCGTGATTTGGATTCCACCACGCAGGCGTGAGACCTTCCTCTGGCGCGGCGCTGAGCAGGAAGAGGGTCGTGTCGCACTGTTGGAGGCTGCGGAGGCAGTGAGTTTGTGGTTGCAGCTTCCTGCTGAGAGGCTTTCTGCAGCGCGGGCGTCCCTGTGCTTCTGAGGCGGGGAATCGTTCTTGGAAACTGGCCCTGGAGTCTGCCTCTCCAGCCCTTACCGGGATTTGTGTAAGCCACGAAATACTCAGTAATTAATCTCTTAAACTAGCCAGGGTTTCTGTTGTTGGCAAGAAAACCCTTTTTTCATGTACCCTCAGACTCTGGCTGACATATTTAATATATATCCACCAAGTGACGACCTATGACAGCCCAGTCACTGTATGCTGTCTCATTTAACATCACAACACCCTAAGATATAGCGTTATCCTCATTTGGGAGATAAAGAAACTGAGATTCAAGGAAGTTAAATATCTTTCCTAAGGTTTTATAGCTAGTAAATGGCAGAATCTGGATTTGGACACATAAATCACTTTGTTCTTTTCCACACTAGTAACCGAGAGTGTCCTCTGAGATACCACGGCTTTGCGTGAAACCTCCATTTCTTTCCACCTGGCACTCCACTCTATAGGTCCCCAGGCTTCATTTCACTCTCAGTTTTTTCTTCCGAGATACGCACAATCCCATGCTCATCTTTTTCTGCAGCAGCCTGGGGAGAGAAGGGCTGGAGTGCAGTTCAGTGCTTCTCAAACTTTCACATGCAAGTGGACCCCTGGAGACATTGGTAAAATGCAGGTTCCGAGTCAGGGGTCCGGGGTGGGGCCTGAGGCTATAGTTCTAACAAACTCCCAGGGGACCACACTTCGGGTAGCACGGGTGGCCTGGCATAGCATCTCGCTTTTGAGTTTCATCACTACCACTTATTAACAGTGTGATCTGGGGTAATTTATTTATTTAGTCTCCCTGAGGCTCTTGTTCCTCATCTGTAAAATGGGGACAATATTATGAACCTCACTGGTGAGTTAAAATTAGAAGAGATGATAACACAGAAGAGCATCCCACTCATTTCAGTTAGAATCAGAGGTGACATCTTTGTTGACATTAAGGCTGCTTTCCAGACAGAGCATTTAAAATTTGGCTTGGGGACCCAGAGTGCTCCGGTTATGGCTTCAGTTCTCTACGCCACCTAGGAAAGGTGGTCTTAAGGGAGATATGTCGAATCCTAAACCCCAGTCCCTGTAGAGGTGAGCGTGCTTGGAAGTAGGGTCTTTGCAGACGTCATCAAGGTGAGATGAGGTCACACAGGACGTGGGTGAACCCTACTCCATTGCAACTGGTGTCCTAACAAGGGGGCGGAGACACAGCGACAGGGGCGGCTGCCATCGCCCCCGGAGGAAGAGATTGACCGGAGATTGACGGGCAGCCGCTGCGGGCCTAGGACTGGCAGCAAACGGCCGGAGGCGGGGAGGAGCGAGGAAGGGGTCCCCTACAGGTTTCAGGGGCGTGGCCCGGTGGGCACCTTGGGTTTTGATTTCCAGCCTCGAAGGCGGTGAGACAATGGATTCTGTTGTTTTGAGCCACCCGGTTGTGGGGATTTGTTACAGCAGCCCTGGAACTACTACACCTCCAGGTTCAGGTGTCCAATCGCTCCCTCCAGCATAACTGCAGAAAAGCAAAGCGAGTTCCAGGTTTACATAGAGAGAGAGAATAGAATCGCATTTCTTAAATCCTCTAAGGAAGCAATCAGGATGCATCCAGGCCTGTGGAGCCTGTAGCCCGCCCAGAGCCAGTCTGAACCCCTGGGAAGAAGCAGCCCCAGGACAAGGCAGGTTAGAGGGTCCCCTCACAGCGTCCCTTCATCGTTTCCTTTCTTGGAAGAGCGGTTTGTTCTCTCTGGTTGGAGTTTTGAGCATTTCCATCCAGGACTCTTGTCAAGGCTTCATTTTTAAGTCAGACCTAAAAATGGGCCTTGAGCTGAAACTTGTAAGATGGGAAATTAGCATATTTGAAAGGCGGCCAACTGGTCTTCCCTGCTCTTTTTTTTTTTTTTTAATTTTATTTTGAAATAAATTCAAAGTTATAGGAACAGTTGCAAAAACAATACAAACCCCATACACATGACTCCAGCATACCCTGATGCCCCTCCCCCGATACCCCAATCCACCAACTTTAACATGCTGTCACACCATTTCTTTCCCTCCCTTCCTATCTGTCATCCATCATCTGTTGCTCTGTCTTCTGAACATATGAGAGCTAGCTGCACACATCCTTGAACAAACACTACACTTCACATATACATTTCCCATGAACAAGAACATTCTTTTATGCAATCCCATTAAATGCAGCTTAGAAGTACAAAAGATTCAACATTGATACAAAGCTTACATTCTATATTTCCTTTTTTTTTTTCCCCTTTATGTCTCAACTGTGTCCCTTTGAGCCTCATGTCCTCCATCCTCAGATCCCATCCAGGGTCATCCTTGGCATTCAATTGTCATCTATTTAGACTGTCTTTTTTTTTTTTTTCCTCAATTGTGGAAACATATATACAGCCTAAATCTTCCCATTCCACCCCCTCCCTAGCATTCCGTTAGTGGGATTAATCACATTTAGAATGTTGTAATTCTATCTCCTTCCCACCATCCATTACTAGAAATTTCCCTTCACCTCAAACAGCAACCCTACACTCATTTCTTAACTCCCCATTGCCCCTTCCCCCATTTCTCTTAACCCATACTCTACTTCTCATCTCTATGGTCATATTCTCTGATAATTTCTTTGTGTTTACTGTGGGGCTTAAAATTAACCTCTTAAATCCGTATCAGTCTTGTTTTTCTTTGATACCAACTTAATTTCAATAGGACACAAACTATGTTCCTATACTCCTCCATTTCCCCACCTTTATATAGTTCTTGTCAAAAATTACATATTTTACGTTGAGTTCAAAACCACTGATTTGTCATTAGAGTTTGTGTATTTTATATCATGTAGGAAGTAAATAGTGGAGTTTCAATTCAAAAATTATTGGCTTCTATTTGTATTCCATTGTGGTCAGAGAATGTGCTTTGAATATATTCAATTTTTTTTTTTTTTAATTTATTGAGGCTTGTTTTATGTCCCAGCATATGGTCCATTCTGGAGAAAAATCTGTGATCACTAGAGAAAAGTGAGTGTCCTGGTGATTTGGGATGTAAGGTTCTATATATGTCTGTTAAAATTCTTTATATCTCTTTCTCCTTTCTTTGTTTCTCTGTCAGTAGGGCTCCCTTTAGTATATAAAGTAGGGCAGGTCTTTTATTGGCACGGTCTCTCAGCATTTGTTTGTCTGTGAAAAATTTAAGCTCTCCCTCAAATTTGAAGGAGAGTTTTGCTGGATAAAGTATTCTTGGTTGGAAATTTTTCTCTCTCAGAATTTTAAATATGTCATGCCATTGCCTTCTCACCTCCATGGTGGCCACTGAGTAGTCACTACTTAGTCTTATGTTGTTTCCTTGGTATGTAGTGAATTGCTTTTCTCTTGCTGCTTTCAGAACTTGCTCCTTCTCTTCAGTATTTGACAGTCTGATCAGAATATGTCTCGGAGTGGGTTTATTTGGATTTATTCTATTTGGAGTTCACTGGGCATTTATGCTTTGCATATTTATATTGTGTAGAAGGTTGGGGAAGTTTTCCCCAACAATTTCTTTGAATACTCTTTCTAGACCTTTACCCTTCTCTTGCCCTTCTGGGACACCAATGAGTCTTAAATTTGGACATTTTATTTTATCTATCGTATCCCTGAGATCCATTTCAATTTTTTCGATTTTTTTCTCTATTCTTTTTTTTGTTCTTTCATTTTCTGTTCTGTGGGCTTCTAGGACACTGAGACGTTGGTCAACATCCTCTAATCTTGTATTATGAGTATCCAGAGTCTTTTTAATTTGGTCAACAGTTTCTTTTATTTCCATAAGATCTTCTGTTTTTTTAATTTATTCTTGCCATGTCTTCTTTATGCTCTTCTAGGGTCTTCTTTATGTCCCTTATATCCTGTGCCATGGTCTTATTCATGTCTTTTATATCCTTTGCCATGTTTTCGTTCCTCGATTGTAGTTCTTTGATTAATTGTGCCAAGTACTGTGTCTCTTCTGATATTTTGATTTGGGTGTTTTGGATTGGGTTCTCCATATCATCTGGTTTTATCATATGCATTAAGATTTTCTGTTGTTTTTGGCCTCTTGACATTTGCTTTGCTTGATAGGGTTCTTTCAAGTTGTAAAAAAAAAAATACCAACCTAATTTTTCAGAAATACAAGTTGGTGGCATACACTTTCTCTAACTAACCAGCAGATGGCATCTGCGAGTCACCTATACCCCTCAGGTCAGTTCTCCTCAACTGTGTCTTTGTGGTGTGTGGGGAAATGATTCTTGTGGGGTTCAGTTGGTGAACTCAGTTTGGGTGTGTTGTTGGAGCTCTCTGCCATGAATGTGGGGTGTGTGTCTGGGTGGTTAGGGAGGCAGGGCAGCTTTAATATTCAAACCTCCCCGGTGTTCCCGAAGATTCAAGGCTGTTGCAAGAGTCTAAGCCTTCATTTCACTTTTCCCCCAGATTTTCTCTGTCGCTGACCCACAAACCACCGGCATTGACATAACATCCCTGGGTTTTCCAAGCGGGCCCCCCTTCTCAGCTGTGATCTTCCAGGACCTTTGCTGTGGGAAGGCTGTGCTATGTCACAAGTGCTCACCGTCCTTCAAAGGAAGCCCCAGGCCGCCGGGCCATGCAGGGGTGCTCTCTGCCTGATGCAAAGATGGCTGAATGGGGTGTCTCAACCCTCCCCCCCCTTTTTGCACAGTTCCTCCTTCCCAGCTCCAGGACAGCTGGCGCAGCTCTGGGCTGTGGGCATGGCCCCGGGCAGGAGTGTCTCCAGCCTGCCAGAGAGCCAGCTGCAAGCAGCGGGGGTTCTTTCTCCTTCTGGCTCTCCCCTCTGCTCCCCTAGCCCTGAGGGAATCTGCAGCAGGCTATCCCCCACGCCAGACACTGAGAGGTTGGCTCAGCCTGCTCCTGCCATGCTTCACTGCACAGTTCCCATTGTTGCAACTGCAGCCGCTCCTGGGTTTTTCCCTTTTTTTTTTTTTTTAAAAGAACCAGTCCGTCTCCAAATGCCAACACCTGGCTTATCCACACCACAGCACGGCCGCGGGTCTTTCAGCCGGCTTAATCGTTTCAGAATGCGGACTCCTGGTTTCAAGTGCACGGCCCCTGTGGTTCTAGCAGACCTTGTCCAGCTGGTGCATCACTGAAACCCATATTCTGGGTCACCTTCTGGTTTTTATCTAGTATTTTTCACGGAGATGTTTTTTTGCCCTGTCTCACCTAGCTGCCATCTTAGGTTCTCTCCCGTGCTCTTCTAAATGACAAAAAGCGTTTGTCAGCTGTGGGGTCCTTTTAAAAACTAAGCAGTAGACCTGGACTTTAGCTCTTACACACAGAAGCTCACAAGACAATCGTCTCTGAGCCACCGGGATGGTGTCTACAGAAGGGGGTGCTAGCCCCAAAGGGCTGTCTGCTGATCTGAAGGAACCTGGGCATTTAATTAACAAAAGAGTTGGAAGCCAAGGAACTCTGTGTTTAATGTGGGACTCGTGGAAGCGGCCGAGACCCCTGCTGGCTTCCAGAAGGCCCTTCGGAAAAATGCTGACCAGCCAACCGACAAATATTTATTGGGTTCCTTCTCTCCACAAGAGACTAGTTAGAGATTTAGAGCTGGGGCTGGGGAGTGATAAAGAAAGAAGTATGCAATTGAAGCAGGAGGGTTGTCTGCATCTAGAAAGATTCACAAGCACAAGGTTAACAAATGCGCCTTGTGAAAGAAATAGCCAGACAAAAAGTGGTATAGAAGCTCAGGTGGGGAATGTCTATGAGAGTCGGAAAAAGGTGTGTGTGTGTGTGTGTGTGTGTGTGTGTGTGTGTGTGTGTGTGTGTGTGTGTGTGTGGCAGGGCATGTGGAAGGAACAATTGCTTTGGAACTAAGAACATCTGCTTTGCCAGTTACTAGCTGTGTGACCTTGGCAAATTTCTGAGCCTTTGGGAAATGATTTTAGTAGTAGGACGGGGTTGTTGTGAAGATTAAATGAGATAAAGCATGTAAAGTGCTTAGCATCTAGTGCTGGGTAGTTAGCATTTCTAAATGGTGGCTACACCAGTTTTGGGATTTAAATAATCGAGAAAATGGTTCTGGTTGGAAAGCCTTGAAGATATGGGCAGCAGGTAGGAATGTGGGGTGTGCTGACTCTGCGGCAAAGAGGGCAGGATGTCTGTAATCCCCTCCCCTCTTTTTGTGCATGCTAGGTACGTAATTGTGGGTTATTTTCTCATAATTCACATGAAAGGACTTAAAGTGTTTTTCCTACAAAACAAGCTGGAGATTAATATAACTAACTAGGGCTGCCAGATAAAAAACAGGGTGTTCCAATTGACATAATTATTGTAAAACTCATTGATATTAAAAAGTTATTCATTGTGTATCTGAAATTCAAATGTAACCAGGTGTCCTGTGTTTGTGTATGTGTGTGCATGTGCTGATTCTGTCAACATTATAACTAACACCCATGCACCTACCACTCAGAGTTAACAAATGTCAGTATTTTGCTGTATTATCTTGAGCTATTTTTATGTTTTAAATTAAAAGCTACACATCACAGCTGAAATCTCTTTGTAACCTTTGCCAAGTAATTCCTCTGTTCTCCCCCAAAGATACCCACTATTTATTGTATTAGTGAACCTTGTTATTGAGGTGCTTTTCCGCTTTTACTACATGTGCACATATCCGGAAACAATATATACTCCTGTTTTCTTTGCTTTACAAATTTAAGATAAATATATCTTATGGGACTTCTTTTTTCTGCCACATAACTTTTCCATTTTAAACATATAAAATATTTGATACCAATATTATATATATATAATATGTAAGATATACATAGTATTAAAAATAAAGCCTGTACCTGTGTATTCACCACCCCCCGTAGGAAATAAATGATCACCAATACTTTCGAAGCTCTTCTGCTACCGTGAATTTAGTGCTTATTGTTTCTTTACAGTTTTACCACAATATGTATAATCCTAAACAGCATGTTGTTTAGTTTTGAATGTTTTAAACCAATTATAGAAGAGTATCATGTTGTGTGTATTCTTCTGAGACTGTTTTCTTTTTATTTTGTGTATTTGGTGGGGTTCATTCAGTGGTGGGTATAGTTTTGGTTCGCCGACTTTTTCACTGCTGTATAGTATTCCATTGAATAAATGCACCACATCTTGAGCTGCTGTTGGGTGCCTGGGTTGTTTCACAACAAACAGTGCTGCTAGCAGCATTATTGCATGTTTTTTTCTGGTGTAAAAATGCAAGAATTTCTCTGTGGTAAATACCTAAGGGAGGGAATTTCTGGCTCCTTGCATTATTGTATTTATCATTTTTCAGTGTGGTTCTACTAATTTATAACTTCCTGTAGTTTAGAGCAGTTTACACCTCTGCAATGTGTAAAGGTTCTGGATGTTTCAGTCTCTGTGATATCTGCCAGTCTGTTGGGGAAAAATGATGTCTTCTTGTGGCTTAAATTTACATTTCCCTGATTCTTAATGATGTTGGGATTCTTTTCATAGGCCATTTGCTTTTCTTTTTCTGTAAAAAGATTGTTCCAGTCCTTTGTCCTGTTGTTTCTCTTTTTTTTTCTATTGTTTCTCTTTTATTTATTTATTTATTTATCTTATTTTTTCTTATTTATTTATAGGAATTGTTAATATATTTTGGATATTAATCCTTTGTTGGCTATATATGTTGCAGATATTTACTTCTGGTTTGTGGCTTGCCTTTTCATTTTCTATGGTGTCTTTTGATGAGGAAACATTCTCAATTTCAATAGGATCAAATTTATTAATCGTTTTTCTTTTATGGTTAGCACTTGGTGGTTTATTTAAGAAAGCCTGTCCTGTTTTGACATCCTAAGGCTGTTCTCTTATGTTTTCCTCTGAGAGTTCAAAAGTTTTGCCTTTCATATTTAAGTGTTTAATCTACTTGAAACTGATGTTTGTCTATGGCGTAAGGCAAGGATCCAGTTCCATATTTTTTCCCATTGCACCACTAACTATCCCAGTGTCAGTTATTGAGAAGCTGAACCTTTTCTCATTGATCTGCAATGCTGTTCTTTTCAAATGTGCATTCTTCTGTTCCATCAGTTTGTCTGTCTTTGTACTAATTCCATGCTGTCATAGTCATCATAGCTTTATGATAAATCTTGATGTCTAGTGGAACGTGTGTCCCTGCCGCCTTCTTCACAGTGTCCTGACTATTCTCAGTCCTTGACTTGCAGTGTAAGTTTTGATGCAACACATTTCTGTAGGATTTGTCCATGTCAGTATATATAATTCTGTGTCATTCATTTTAAGTGCCATTTAGTTTTCCATTGATGGTGTATTCATCAATTGTTTGGTTGGCTTTCCAGTGCCCCACTAATGAACACTAAATGGTTTTCCCTTTTTTTCCCTTAGCACCTGTTGCTGCAACACCTTTTCTTATGCCTGTCTCCTTTTGCCTACAGTTTCTAGTGATTAATGGAGTTATTGAGTTATGGGGTATGTGCATCTTCAAATTTAATATATGTTGCAAAATTACTCTCTAAATGTTGAACCACTCCCACCAATAGTTTTAGAATTTTACTGTAGTTGAGTTACATCTTCTTTTTTTTTAAACTTTGTTTATCGAAAAAACAAATAACAACAAAAAAACACATTTCAAACAAAACAAAGCAAAGGATTAAGAAAACAACCTAAAATAACTACTTTGCTTCCAACATGTTCCTACCATACCCCAAGAAAATTAATAAACCAAATCTCAACAAAGGAATAGGAAGAACAAATAATCTAAAATAGCTACATTGCTTCCGAGATGGAGCAGGAACTCTTTTGATATCACAAAATAGTGGCCATGTTATAAATTTTACAGATGAGGATATTGTTGCACTATTCTCACCATAGACCTGCGTCTTCTGAAACACTTAGGTTGTACCTTTTTTTCTTTTTTTTTCTGAAAACTGAAGGCAGCAGTGTGATCTGATTGATGTTTTAATTTGCATTTCCCTCTCTCCATGCAAGGCTTGTTTTTGTATGTTTATTAGCTATTCAATTTCCTGTTTCTGTCAATTGATTATCTTTCTGTTGGACTGTCTGTATTCTTTGTAATTTGTTAGGAAATCACGTTACATTATAATTACTCATCCTTTGTTGTTCATTCTGGCTGAAGTTATCTTTTCCAATTCTGCAGCTCATTGGTTGGGGGTTGGCAAACTATGGCCCTGACCTATGACCTGCTTTTACAGGCCCTTAAGAATGTTTTTTACATTTTTTAAGGATTGTTAAAAAAAAGAAAAGAAAAAGAATATACCACAGAAGCAGCCTAAAATATTTACTCTCTGACCATTTAAAGAAAATATTTGCTGATGCCTGCTATGTTTTTGTCACTGTTGAATGGAAGTGTTGGATTTCAGTGTAATATAATCCATCAAATTTTTTTCATTATAATATTATAGAGTATGAATATGGTTGTGTTACTGGCTCTGGTCTCTTCATCTATCACAAGGTCACAACCACTTTTAAATTTATTTATGTTCCCAAAAAGTCTTGATATCTGATAGGATAAATCTGCCCTCCCTCCATCCATATGCTTCTTTAAACAGTTCCCACCAAATCACATCCCTACTCTGTCATGAGGACCAAGGTTGATTCAGTGCATGAACTGACTTCACGTTTACACATTTCCATGGCCAGAACTTGAGATTCAAAGGTGGTGGTGGTGGTGGTTGTTTTCTGGCTGATTGTTTTTACAGCTATTCCTGAAAGGAAATGAGTATTTTCCAGCCCATGGCATTTGTGTGTATTAGTGATAATTAGGAAACTTGAGAGAACAGACTCATTTTGAGGACATCTGTTTGGCTTTCTCTGCCCTTCTGCTCCTTCCTGAGCAAGAGCTGAGCTCTTAATTAATTACTGCTTCTACTGAGCAGGATTACCCCCTGAGAGGGGAAGCAGCTTGCACTGATGAAAGCAGAGCAAATAATAAATTGCTGTAAATAGCCCCCCCCCAAAAAAAGTTTACTGAACATTTACATTTTTAAATATGAATAGGTACATGAACCAATCTTCTTAGAGGTTTGTCAATTAAATTCACAGTCATTCCAAATTCTAACTTAACTTCAGCCGCCAAAATGATTGACAGCAAAGCAGAGCCAACTGGGTTGCAGTTGCATTTTAGGTCTCGATAGTTGTAACTGAGAAGTTAGGATTTAAGGGATGATTATGATTGCTGAATCATTATATAGATATTCCTTTTTATTTGCTAGTCTATTAGAGTAGACAGAGGGAAATACCTGATATCTCTGAACTGTAATCCAGCTGCCTTGATCTCAGATAATGTTTGTACAGCCTTTTCCTTCTTGTAATTGTAAAACCTTGTGGCTAAACTTCACTTGTACCCATTTATCCAGTTTTTCGACTTTAGAGTCTTATGATCACTAAAGACAGCCCCTAATGTTTATGAATGAAAAGCTTTGAGGCAACCCGGAACTAACCCACCCCAAGTCCAAATCTTGATAATCGAAGCTGGATTTAACCAAAATGGGCCCACCTGATGTGCACAGTAGCTTAGATTTTAAACTACAAGTCACCTATACCTCGTTATGATACTGAAAACCACGCCCATCATCATATTAAGGCGGCCGTTTTCTTACATACATTCTGTGACTAAGCATGTTATCGGTCTGCACATGCTCAATAATTAGATCACCTCTAATTACAGCATCTGGGGCCACTGTGCTCATTATCCTAAAACCTGCCCATCTTTTGATTTATTTATTAATTCACATTAATTCATTAATTTATTTATTAGTTCACAAATTTACAGTTCTAAGGTAATGAAAATGTCCCAATTAAGGCCTACCTTTGCACTAATATCACATTGTCTTGATAATTGTGGCTTTATAATAAATTTTAAATTAAATATTGTTAAGTCCCCCAATTTGTTCTTTTTAAAAAAATGTCCTGGCTATTCTAGGTCCTTTGCATTTTCATATAAATTTTTTAAATCAGGTTGTCAGTTCCTATAAAAAAACAAACAACTTCCTGGGAGTTTGATAGGGTTTATGTTGGATTTATAGATCAAATTTGAGGGAGAATTGCTATTTTGCAATATTGAGACTTCCAATCTGTGAACATGGAATATCTCTCCATTTATTTAGATCCTTAATTTTTCTCAACAATATTTTGTCATTTTTGGTGTTCAACTCTTGCCTGTCTTTTTAAAATTTATTTTTAAATATTTTATTCTCTCTGATGCTATTTTTACAGACATGACACCTGAAAATAAAGACAGTTTTACTTACTCCTTTCCAATCTGGATGTGTTTACTTTTTGTTGTTGTTTTGTTTTTGCCTTTTGTACTGGCTGAATCCTCCAATACAGTTTTTAAAAGAAGGGACGAGAGAGAGTGGACATCTCTACTTTCTTTCTGATCTTAGGGGAAGGCATTCAGTTTTTTCACCAATAAGCACGTTAGCTGTGAGTTTTTCACAGATGCCCTTTTTCAGGTTGTGGAAGGCCTCTCTCTTCCTATTCATTGAGAGTTTTTAACACAAATGGGTGTTAGATTTTGTCAAATGCTGTTTTCTGCTTCTGTTGGAATGATCATGTGGATTTTGTCCTTTATTCTATTTATACAGGATATTATATTGTATTAATTGATTTTTCAGATGTTAAAACAGCCTTGCACTTCTGGAATCTTTTTTTATATGTTGCTGGATCTGTTTTGCTAATATCTTGCTGAAGAATCATGCATCCAATATTCATGAGGGATATTGGTCTGTAGTTTTCTTTTCTTGGTATGACTTTGTCTGGCTTTGATATCAAGGTAATACTGACCTGAAAGAATGAATTTGGAAGTGTTCTCTCCACCTCCATTTTCCGAAAGGATTTGTGAAAGATATTATATTTTGCTTAATTATTTCGTAGCATTCATTAGTGAAGCTATCAGGACCTGAGCTTTTCTTTTTGTTGTTGTTTTGTTTTTTCTTTTGTGGAGAGTTGTAACTAAACCAATTTCTCTACTCTTTATAAGTACTATTCGAATTTTCTATTTCTTCTTGAGTCAGTTTTGTTATCTTTCTGTCTTTCTAACAATTTGGTCGTTTCATCTAAGTTGTCTAACTTGTTGCCATAAAGTTGTTCATAATTTTCCTTTATAATTCTTTTAATTTCTGTAATTTCAGTGATTATGTCATCTTTTTCATTCTAGACTTTTAAAATTTGTTTCTTTTTTTCTTGGTCAGTCTAGCTAAATGTTTCTCAATTTTATTGATCTTTTCAAATAACTAACGTTTGGTTTCATTTATTTTCCTCTATTGTTTTTTCTGTTTTCTGTTTCACTGATTTCTCTTCTAATTTTTATTCTTTCCTTTCTTCTGCTTTGTTTGGGTTTAGACTGGACTTTTTATATTTCTTATATTTTCTTAATTGTGGTCTTAGATTATTGATCTGAGACTTTCTTCCTTTCTGATATATGCATTTAAAGCTATGAATTTCCACTTAAGCACTGCTTTAACTGCACTCAAGAAATTCTTATATGTTGTGTTTTCATTTACATTCACTCAATATGTTTTCTAATTTTGCTTGTGATTTCTTCTTTGACGCATGGGTTATTTAGAAGTGTGTTATTTAATTTCCAAGCATATGGGATTTCCTAAACTTCTTTATTTTGTTGATTTATAATTTAGTTCCATTGTAGTCAGAGGACATACTCTATATTGCTTCAATCCTTTTAAATTAATTGGCCTTTCTGGGGAATATGGTCTATACCGGGAACTGTTCCATCTACACTTGAAAAGATTGTGTATTCCTTAGTCAGAGGGTTCTATTTTTGTCATTTAGATTGAGTTGGTTAGTAGTGTTCAACCCTTTTATTAGTTATTGAGAGTGGGGTATTGAAATATCCAACTAGTGTTGTTGAGTTGTATATTTTGACTTCAATTCTGTCACTTTTTGCTTCATGTGTTTTGAAGCTCTGTTTTTAGATGTATATGCGTTTGTATTTGTTATACTTCCTGATGTATTGACTCTTATCATTATGAAATATTTCTTTTTTATTTCTAGTAATATTTTTTATCCTCAAGTCAATTTTGTCTGATATTAGTGTAGCCATTTGAGCTCTCTTATAGTTACTGTTTGGTATACAATTTCTATCCTTTTACTTTCAATCTCTAACTGTCTTTAAATCAAATACATATTTCTTATAAACAACATATATAGTTGCATCTGTTTTTTATTTAATCCAGTCTCACAATTTCTGCCTTTTGATTGGAGTGTTTAGAATCTGACAAGTTTTGCTCAAGCCGAGTCACCTTAAGCCAGCAAGGCCTCTGTCCTTTGGTGGTGTGCGTGGATAGGGGAGAACATTCAAAGTTCAGGCCATTTTCAAGTTTGCTCCAAGCTTTTACTAACCACCCAACATCTTTCCGTTTCCTCTGTGTCTTGTGCACAACCTCATGGTTGGCCAGGAGTGCATGGTCAGCTTGGCTGTCTCCAGCCTCTGTCGTGTACACACACAGACTCAGCCGAGAACACGCATGCCCCAATCACAAGTACAACCCCGAGCTAATAGAGACACTGCTTTTCCTGCTCACCAACTGCCAAGATTCACATTTCCAGACCATCTAGCTGGGCAGGGTTGTCATCCACTGCTCCAGATCAAGCAATCCTCCTTTGATTGCAACTATGAAGCCGCTGACCCTCGTGGCCTGCTCTACCCCGGCAGAACATTCTTGTCACACACCCTGGGCATGGGTGGATGGAAGCTATCCCAGATGAGAATGTCACAGGCCACCCCCACCCCCCGTTCTTACCAGAAATTCAGTAATGTGTTCATGCATAAATGCCTCTTAGATTGTTGTATGCCTTTGGTCCGTTTCCAGAATTCTGAAATTGTTTCTGACAATGTTGTCTAGCTTGAAAGCTGTTTTTCGAGGAGAGGATTTGTTGACCTTCCCACTTGGCCACAGCTGGAAATCTCACTGTCACATGTTTTGAATTTGAAAAGAGTTATTAAAACATTTTAATGTGTACAATCCCATAGTTTTTAGGGTGTTCACAATGTTGTGCAACCATCACCACTAGTCTAATTCCAGAACATTTCCATCACTCCCAAAAGAAAACCCATACCTGTTCACAGTCGCTCCACATTCCCTCTTCCCCTCATCCCCTGGTAACCACTAATCTGCTTTCTGTCTCTATGGATTTGCCTATTCAGAGCATTTCGTATAAGGAATCATATGTTATATGGCCTTTTGTGTCTGGCTTCTTTCACTTAGCATAATGTTTTTAAGGTTCATCCATGTCATAGCATATATCAGAACTTTGTTCCTTTTATGGCTGAATAGTATTCCATTGTATAGATATGTGACATTTTGTTTATCCATTCCTCCATTGATGGACATTTGGTTGTTTCCACTTTTTGGTTGGCTATTATGAATAATGCTGCTATGAACATTCATGTACAAGTTTTTGTGTAAACATATGTTTTCAGTACTCTTGGGTTTGTACCTAGGAGGAGAATTGATAGGCAACTCTGTTTAAGTTTTTAAGGAACTGACAGACTGGTTTCCAAAGAGGCTGTACCATTTTACATTTCCACCAGAATTTTTGAGGGTAACAGTTTCTCCACATCCTTGTCAACACTTATTATTTTCCATTTATTTTTATCATAGCCATTCTAGTGGGTGTGAAGTGGTATCTCATTGTGGCTTTGATTTGCATTTCCCCAGTGAGCATCCCTTCATGTGCTTATTGACCATTTGTGTATCTTCTTTGGAGAAATATCTATTCAAATTCTTTGCTTATTTTTTCATTGGGTAGTTTGTCTTTTACTTTTTTCGTTGAATTGTATATTTGTTTCCTAGGGCTGCTGTAACAAAGTACCACACACTGGGCACCTTAAACAACAGAAATCTGTTCTCTCACGGTTCTGGAGGTGGGAAGCTCAAGATTAGGGTAATGGCAAGAATCCTCCTTTACCTGTTTCTTGCTTCTGGTGGAGTTCGACAGTGCATGGCCTTCCGTGGCTGGTGGCTGCATAACTCCAGCTCTGCCTCAGTCTTCACGTGGGCTCCTCCCCTCTGGGTCTGGGTCTGGGTCTCTTCTTCTCTTTTTATAATGACCCTGGTCATGTCAAACTAAGGGCTTACCCTACTCAAGTGAGACCTCATCTCAGCTTAACTGATTACACCTGCAAGGACCCAGCTTTCAAATGAGGTCACGTACTGAGGTACTGGGGTTGGAACTTCAGCATATTTCGGGGTGGGGTACAATTCAACCTATACCAAGTTGTAAGAGGTCTTTAAATATTCTGGATACTGGATCCTTATAAGATATTGCAAATATGTTTTCCCACTCTCTGGGTTGTCTTTTCACTTTCTTTATAGTGTCCCTTGAAGTACAAAAGTTTTTAATTTTAACCAATCCAATTTATCTTGTTTTTCTTTTTTTGCTTAGGCTTTGGGTGTCACATTTAAGGCAGCTGTAAAAGCCTTAAATATTTGTTAGACACATCCCTTCTTTCTCTTAAAATTCTGTAATTTAGATTGTTCGTATTTCCCAAACCTGAATATTATCACAGAATAGCCATATCATTCTTGCTGACATTGTAGTGAAGTTCTTTAAGCTTTCTACTCACCAAAGGAAGATCAGAGGCTTGTTAAAGTCAACAAAGCTATGAGCCCCATTATTCTAGAGGGGCCTCTAAACTGGGCTAAAGGTGAGTTCTTATCTGTCAGAAATAAGAACAGTGGCATTGAAAACTATTTCATTAAGAGCAACTGGAAGTTTCAGGACTTAACATTGCCTGTTAGATCCCAAAGACTGCTCTTACCTCACTTGTTATAGAGCCGAGTTGCACAATCCTGGTTGAGCTGTGATCCTACTCTAAGGGGGTTTAGCTAATGAAATGGTTGGAGACCTTCACCATGGGACAATTTCCCCAAAATAGCATTCCTCAATAGGGTGTTAGAGATGGCATGTTAATGTAATAGTAGATTTTTGTATGTGTGTTTTGACATTCATGACTTTAAGTTTTACAGCATCCCTAAGTAGAAGATAGAAGGTGTGGTGGTTTGGAGCTGTGTGTACTGTATAAAAACATGTTCGTAAACTTAATTCATTCCTGTAGATGTGAACCCATTGTAAGTAGGACTTTTTGATGTGGTTACTTCAGTTAAGGTGTGGCCCACTGTTCTAGTTTGCTAATGCTGCCGAATGCAAAACACCAGAGATGGATTGGCTTTTATAAAGGGGGTTTATTTGGTTACACAGTTATAGTCTTAAGGCCATAAAGTGTCCAAGGTGACACATCAGCAATTGGGTACATTCACTAGAGGATGGCCAATGGTGTCCGGAAAACCTCTGTTAGCTGGGAAGGCACGTGGCTGGCGTCTGCTCCAAAGTTCTGGTTTCAAAATGGCTTTCTCCCAGGATGTTCCTCTCTAGGCTGCAGTTCCTCCAAAATGTCACTCTTAGTTGCACTTGGGGTATTTGTCCTCTCTTAGCTTCTTCGGAGCAAGAGTCTGCTTCCAACGGCCATCTTCAAACTGTCTCTAATCTGCAGCTCTGTGCTTTCTTCAAAGTGTCCCTCTTGGCTGTGGCTCCTCTTCAAAATGTCACTCACAGCTGCAGTGAATTCCTTCTGTTTGTCAGCTCATTTATATGGCTCCAGTGATTGAGTTTAGACCCACTCTGAATGGGTGGGGTTACACGTCCGTGGAAATTATCCAATCAGAGTCATCACCCATAGTTGGGTGGGGTGCATCTCCATGGAAACACTCAAAGAATTACAATCTAATCAGCACTAAAATTTCTGCCCCACAAGATTGCATCAAAGAATATGGCTTTTTCTGGGGGACATAATACATTCAAACCGGCACACCCACCTCAATCAGGATAGGTCTTAATCCCATTACTGGAGTCCTTTATAAGCAGAATGAAATTGACAGAAAGAGTAAAAAAGCCACAGGAAGCAAGCGCACCTGGAAGAGAAAGGAGAGGCCTCCATGTGCATTGCCATGTGACAGAGGAGCCAGGGACCAAGGATCGCCGGCAGCCAGCTCTAGAGTGGAATCCTCAGAAAGAAAGCATTGCCTTGATGACACCTCAGTTTGGACTTTCTCTTAGCCTCAAAACCATAAGCTAGTAAATTCCCATTGCTTAAGCCAACCCATTGCATGGTGTTCCTTGAGCAGCCAAGGGGACTAAAACAGATGGTAAGATTTCTTATGACCATGTCACAACTAGCATAATTGTGTCTTTAAACGGTGATTGTCAGGAACACTTGTGAGTGTTCTGGTACCCATCATTGCAATGACTGTGTCACCTACACAGTAACTTTGTTCCTAGTTCCATTTTATAGTTGGGAAAATAAGGGGCCAGGAGTTGCTAGCGAGCTACTGGACTCTGAAGCCAGGCAGTTGAGCAGCAGAGACTGAGTCCTTAGTTACTCCACTCTGTGACTTTGGGGCGGCTCTTGAAAGTTATAGGCTTGGAAGTGACCTTTCACAGCTAATCAATAGGAAGGTGGGAAGTCATAACCTATTTCAACATTAAAGAAAGGAACAAGGAGATCATATGTATGCCCAGGTTGGATATTGAAACTACAGCTCTTTTGGTGAAATTCTTCCCTAAATGTGCTTGATTGGCTCCAGATGACTGGGATGGGGTAGGGACTAGGAGGAGGTCCAGGCCAGCAGGCAGAGCATGGCATTCGGAGGGCAGGAGGTAGGCAGGCAAGCCCATCATGATCTTCGGCTGTTGCCCCTGTGGGTGGTACCAGCAGAGATGGTGGTGCTGGTGGGGATGTTTGTTTGTATCGGGGGGTGTCAAACACAAATGAATGGGTATTATTTGACAAATGTGGGTAGTGTTGTCATGGAGAACCAAGTATTGGGAGAGACTTAAAACTCCAGGCAGCTTCAGGAAAGCTAGTGGGCAAGGATATACCGTGGTTGGGGCATCTGTTAGATCTGGGCACAAGCTGGGGAATGCATTTTAGGAAGATATGAGAAGTAGGGCACAAGGTCATGGCTGGTTAAGCAACAGGGTGACTTAATGCTGAGTATCATGGTAATTTTTTTAAATTTCTTGCTAAAGGTGGTATCTCTCTGGTATGGCTTTAGCCCTGAGGAGTGGAGGCAATTTGAGCTGAAGGAAGATTCATAGAAAGGCTTGAACAAGTCTCAGTCCTACATCACAGTGTTCTAATCTCTTGTATCTGGACATAAGTGTCACAACATGGCTGGGAGTTGGCAAAGAAGGAAGGCGGCTAGTCAGTGGTCAAAGGTCGATGGACAAAAAGAGACTGTGCAAAAAACACAGTTACTGAAAATGAAGCCTTGCGTTGAATGGGCCAGTATTGAGAGTCATTGCAGAAGGAGAAACTTAATGCTGTGTGTGCACGAAGGGGTCACCGGGTGGAGAAGGAGCCGTTACAGAGAGAGAAAGAATAGCAGTGGAAGGAAGCACTTGCCTAAATACCATCGGGACATTTTGGGTTAAAGGATTAGAGAATATGTTTCTGTTTTAGGGTGCAACATACAGTTGAATCTTGGTTGTGTTTTTTTTTTTTTTTTCTTTTAATCCAGTGTGAAAATCTCTACCTTTTAATTTGAATATTTAGACATATACATGTAATGTGATTATTGGTTTGGTTACTCTGTGTTGTACATTTGTCCCATCTGTTCTCTGTTCCCTTCTCTCTTGTTTTCTGCCTGCCTTTGGATTAGCTGTGTATTTTTTTAATGATTCCATTTTATTGCTTTTGTTGGTTTATTAGCTATAGCTCATTATTGTGGTTTATAGTGGTTGTTTTAGGATTTGGCCTAACAGTCTGCCTTCAAGTGATATTACATCTCTGCATGTACAACAGTATACTTCTATTTCTCCCCCTCCAGGCTTTGTGCTATTGGTATTATGAGTTTTATTTCTGTTTATGTCCCTTCCAGACTTTGTGCTATTGGTGTTATGAGTTTTATTTCTGTTTATGTCCCTTCCAGACTTTGTGCTATTGGTGTTTTGAGTTTTATTTCTGTTTATGTTAAAACCTCACAATCTCAATTCACTGTTATTATTATTATTGCTCTAAGAGGTCAGTCATCTTTTAAAGAGATAAATATAATGACAAAGATGCTCTTACACGTACCCTTAATAGTTGCCATTTCCATGCTCTTCATTCCTTTGCGTAGATCCAGATTTCCATCTGGTATCATTTTCCTTCTGCCTGAAGGACGTGCTTTACCAGTTCTTGTAGTGCATGATTACTGGTGATGAAATTTTTCAACTTTTGTATGTCTGGAAAAGTTTTTATTTCACCTTTGTTTTTGGAAGATATATTCTTTGAGTAAGAAGTCTAAGAAGACAATAACTTTCTTCAGTACTAGCTTGCCTTGTTTCAGACAAGATGTCTGCAATCATTCTTATCTTGTATTCCTCTGTATAGAATGTGTCTTTTCTCTTCTGGTGGCCTTTAAAATGACCTCTTTATTATTTTAAGCAATGTGGTTATGCTATGCTTTGGTATAGTTTATGTTGTAGTTCTTATGCTTGTGGTTCATGTGACTTCTTAGATTTCTGGGTTTATAGTTTTCATCAAATATGGAAATTTTTTAGCCATTAGGTCTTCAAATATTTTCTTTTCCCCTACCCCCCCAGGGACTCCAGTTATTTGTACATTAGGTCACTTTAAGTTGTCCCACCATTCACCGACGCCCTGTTCATTTCATCCCAGGCTTTATCTCTGTGTTTCTTTGGGGTAATTTCTACTGCTATGTCCTCAAGTTAACTAATCTTTTCTTTTCTTCTGTAGTGTCTGACCTGCTGCTAATCCCATCCAGTGTATTTTTCCTCTCAGACATGGAAGTTTTCATTTCTAGAAGTTTGATGTGGGTCTTTTTTGTGTGTCTTCTCTGTCTTTACTTATGTTCAATCCTTTCTCTATCCTCTCAAACGTATGGAATACAGTTATAATAACAGTTTTCGTGTATTTGTCTACTAATTCTGTTTGTGTCATCTCTTAGTAGCTTTCAACTGACTGATTTTTTTCCTATTATGGATCATATTTTCCTGTTTCTTTGATGCCTGGTAATTTTTGATTGGATATCAGACTTTACAAATTTTCCCTTCTGAATGCTGGCTATTTTCATATTCGTATAAATATTCTTGAACTTTGTTCTGCGATTTGGTTAAATTACATGGAAATAGTTTGAGATTTGGGGATCTTGGTTTTAAGCTCTGTTAGGTGGACCAAAGCAGGGTTTAGCCTAGGGTTAATTTTGCTCCACGATTGAGACAAAACTCTTCTGAGTATTCTACCTGAAGCTTTGTCAGTTGAGAGATTTTCTGCTCTGGCTCGTTGGAATTGGAGCTTTCTTGGCCCCATGTGAGTTCAGGAAATTGTTCCTTCTAATCCTCCTGGGTGGCTCTTTCCCTGGCCTTGGGTGTTTTCCACACACACATTTGCTGATAAGTACCCAACTGAAGACTTGCAGGAGACTCGCTGCGGATCTCAAGAGCTCTCTTTGGGTGCAGCTCTTTCCTCTCCGTCACTCTGCCTTGAAAACTCAGTCACCTTGACTTCCCTGGTGTGGTAGATTGGCTCACGTACCATGGTTTAGACATGTTCTTAATCTTAATCTGCATTCCCCTGATGTGAACCCTTTGCAAATGTGATGTCTTGAAGATGTTATTTATAGTTAAGGTGAAAGTGTGGCTGAACCACATGAGGTTGGGTCTGAATCCACACTGCTGGAGCTTGTATAAAGAGAAAGAAACTGTGTGCCAGAGTTAGAGAAAGCTGCAGGGAGAAGCCAGAAACTGGAAGTTGCTGGGGACCCAGTGGAGCAAGGAGAGGGCCTCACCCTGGGACATGAGGAAGGGGTACAAGTCTAGGAACCCCAAGGTTGCTGGCAGCCAGCACCAGAATGTACAGACTTTGGGGAGAAAGCATTGCCTTGCTGATGCCTCAGTTTCAGACTTCGGTTCACTTCAAAACCAGGAGCCAATAAATTCCCGTGGTTTAAGCCAACCCACTGTGTGGTGTTTGTCCTAGCAGTCGGGAAACCAAGGCACCTGGACTCCCAGTTCTATCTCCTCAACTCAGGGAGATCGCCTGACCCCACGTGGGTCTCCCACCCTGTACTGCAGCCTGGAAACTCTCTGTAAGCAGTAAATTGGGGCAAATGTAGGCTCGCCTTGCTTGTTTCCTCTCCTGCAGGAATCACTGCCCTTCAGTTTCATGTATTTTCTTCAGTGTTTTGATTGTTTCAAGTGGGAGGATAAATCCAGCCCTTGTTACTCCATCTTGACCAGAACCACAAGTTCATCTGTGGTTTTGAATGTTTTCCACCCACGAGGCTCACTTGGCTTGGTTCTTTAGGTGAGAAACAGATGAGGTTTTTGACCCTGTGATTAAAGCACCTCAATTCCAGTGCTGAGCAGGAATGAGAAACACGGGACTTTACATTAACAGGCCCGGAAGTCTGTTCTCTGATATACTTCTGACCCCACTGATCTGCCTGCTTCTCCAAACCCAGATTGCCTTGGCTCTTGTTTCTATACCTTCTGTTAGTCTCAGGGAACCAAAATTCGTTAATGTCTTCCTTTTCCTCCTAGAGAGAAGAAAATCCTTCAATAAACCCAATTCCTAACAACATATCCAACAAAAGCTATTCTACCCAAACCCACAAACTTAACATTCATTCATTTATTCAACAAGTATTTACTGAGTGCCTGTTGTATGCCAGGCACTTTGCTTGGCCTTAGGGATAAAATTGTAAGCCAAAGCTGACACAGTCCCTGCTTGCATGGAGATATTCCAGTTTTTTCTGGCCACAATAATCAACAAATATTGACACTTGCACGTTTGACCTTATCTAATTCTACAGTTAACCACAATGATTACCGCAAGTAAGTACCTCACTTCCTTTCTCCGTTACTCAGCCACCATCGCTTGGGGTGAGCCCATGAACATTTACATTAACTTTAAAGACTATTCAAAATCATGTCATTTCCTGTGCATATCAGCTTACCACGAAGGCCATCAGAGGGCCAGTTATCCAATTTTCCTCATGAGTCCTGATCTAGAAACTGGATTTCTATTTTCTGCCCTGGCTCCCATGTTAAAATCAAACGAACAAACAAAATCCCCGCTAAGCTTCTGTTTCACCACTGAGGATTTGTTTAGGCATAGACACAGCAGATGTATTTTCACCAAAGTTCTCACATGAAAGTCATCATTCAGTCATCCACTTGAACTAGTAAATAACCCAGCTGACACAACCGTTTCTTGGTCTTGACCCTTCATTAAGTGTGTGATTCCAGGGGCAGAGAGTTTGATTCCTAATTTTCTTTTTTTCGTTCCTTTATCCCAAATCCTCAGTGTCACCTCCCACCTACCCACCCCAACACACACCCATGTTAGAAAGGAACCCTTCTCTGCCGCTGCTCCCAGGGCCCACAGAGAGAGCTCTTCCTGGGTATCTCTCCAGGCATGCTGCCCTACCCCTTACTCTCTGGGGTCACCTGGGTCATGGGTGGCAGCCATCAGGCCACGCTGCTCCACTGGGAGGGCTCCTCTATTAAAGCTTCTAAGAATGGAGGTGCCAGTCTGCCTTCTTTCCTCTCAGACTCAGACCAGTGTGAGGCCCATCCCTGATAAGGGGGCACGCTGGCAAACCCAGGCTCTGCTTCACGTGGGCGTTCCATGATCTTGATTTGGTGGAAGGAGAATATGGGTGAAAGAGGGATGGAGAGGGTGTTGGTAAGTCAATTTTGGTTCCTCAGCTACACTGCATCTTTGAAGTTTTGATCTCCGTGTTCCTGATTCCTGCATGTGTCATTCACCTGAGTCTACACACAAGCGGGAGAAGAGAGCGTGTGTTCTGGAGCCTTTCCTATGACAAACTGGTGATAAATGGCTGTGACGAGCTAAATCACCAGACAGGGAAAGGTCACGTGTACAGGGACCTGACACCTAATGTTCTACAAGAACATGTGAAAGGGAGAGCAACAAAATCCAGTTCCCCTGTCCCTGGGAGACAGAAACTTTCCCACAAAATCAGTCCCTCGGAATTCCCACAAAATCTGCTCATGGCTGCTCACCCGCACCCAGGCCTGACATGGGGAGCGTGGGGGTGGGAGGGGGAGGGGTGGGAAGCGAAGGGCTTGGTTTGGACCAAGCCGAGATGGGGGCAGTGGTCCAGGAAATGCTTTGACCCTCTGATCTCATTTCTCCACTTAGAGAGAGGCCTCTGTTCCCTGGATGCGGCACGAGGGATTCTGTGTAAAAAGCTAAATATAACCTCTGATACAGTGTTTCTGGACAAGCAACAACAGTTTGAACATAAGGAACATGATAAACATATTGACCAAGAAAGCCCAAACATTAAAATCCAGCCAAAGAAACATTGATAGCTTTCATTTTCAAGACATAGAAGAGAAAAAAGAAAATTTTGGAGAGATAGATGGATGGGTCGTTTTGTTTTTTTGTCTTTTAGGGTAGCCTAAAGTAGGATGTGATGTCAAAGTGGAAAAATCCAAATTCCATTTTTCTTTGAGAAAAACATCACCTTTAACTTCAGTAGAAGCTGTGGAAATAGAGCATTCAACAGTTTTTTATAGCTTTTAATATTTTTATGAAATTTTTATTATGAAATAATTTTTGTTGTTCATATTTTTAAATACCAGCACATTTCTTTCATTTAAAATACCAGTACGCAAGGACTTCTGATGATAGTGGAAGTGCTGTGGTTTTGGCCTGTCTGCAGAGACACTGGGTTTCTTTCTCTTATGACACTGTGGTCTGCTGTCTGCTCATTCCATACTCCAGAAAGGGTCTCACAGGGACCTAAACACAGAGACATTCTCCTCCTTTCCACTAGCAGTCCAGTCTGTGTGCTGCTGTTCTGGCCCAGTGGGCACATCAGACAGTGCATTAACACCAAATGATAATCCATACCTCAATCAATCATTTCATAAAGTTGGTTTTTAAACTTTAAATTGTGGAGAAGGCTGAACAAATACCAGAGTAGCCAGGACCTCCACGTGCCCATCACCAGCATCAACGAGGGTCATCGTCACTGCCCCCATCGCTGCCCACTGCCTCGTTCATTAAATATTTCACTATGCGCCTCTAAAATGTAAAGTCTTTAAAAAGTTTCCAAAATACCATTCCCACACCCAAAATCTTAGCAGTGATTCTTGATATTATATTATCAGGTATCCTCACTGGATTATTTTGAAGCAAATAACAGGCATCCTAACATTTCATCTATAAATAATTCAGTATATTTCTCTGAAAAAGGGCACCTTTTTTAAGCAAAACTACAATACCATTATCATACTTAATAAACAATAATCCCATAATAGCATCAAAATCCAGTCAGTGTATAAATTTTCCTCTTGTCCTTGCGTTATCTTACACATGAGTTGTTCGAATCTGGATCCAAACAGATCTATGCATTGCGTTTGATAATTATGTCCCTTAAAGTAATTTAAATCTATGGGTCCTCCTTCCCTCTTTTGAAAAAACTAATTAATTTGCTGACGAAACGTATCCTGTAGTTTTCCACATTCTGGATTTTAAGTATTGCGTTCCGTTAATGTTTTTCGCCCAGAAAATTGTCCTTATTTTGCCACCATGCTCTTTTTTTTATTGAGGCATAACTAAAAAACAATAAGCTTCACATATTTAAAGTGTGCAATTTGATAAGCTTTGACATATGTATACATGGTGAAACATGAGCGCAATCAAGATAATGAATGTGTCAGTCATCCCCCTACATAGATGTTGCTCGCTGACCTTGGGCACACAGCTTCTCCAGGCCTCAGTTTCTTCTTCTGTTAAACGAGGACACATAAAGGATCTGTCTAGAACTAGAGGATTGTTAAATGTCCCTTCCATGCCTAGCTTTCTATTATTCTTTCATTCTTGGCTCTTCCTTCCACCAGATGCTAGTCATGGATATAATCGTTCCGTTTCTGTAGCTAAAACCCACAGCCACAACTGGTAGGATAATTAGTTTTTATATTTTATAGGCTTTTTAATTAAAATAAGATCTTTAGCTGTTTTCTCTCCCACATACCAGAAAGATTTATAAATTGGTTGCTCTTGTGGAGAAATGTCGTATTTCTTTTTAAGTTTCAGCATCACAAATATCCCATAATGAGCCTTCTTCAAACCAGACTGAATGCAGTGCAGGCTCTAATCATTCTCTAAAAAAAGGAAAGCTCATGGGGACGAAGGATGAGAAAGGATCAAAACTTGTTTCAGGGAGGAGTTAGAAAGACACTGATTTTTAAGGTTTCGAGAAATGATCAAACTGAACACAGCAGGAAAAGGTTTAAAACTGGCAAAACTTTAAGCAAAGGCCGTTTGAATCAAGTGGTAGTCATCTGCACGGCATGGTCTAATCTGGACTAAAGTATTAGTAAAAATATGGTGAAAAGTTTCCCGGTGATTTAAAAAGTTCAAGGAAGGTAAAGGTTTCTGAGCAACACATTGGCTTGCTCATTTATTCACCCATTTAGTACTAAGTAGCTGATGGATCTAGGGACACTGAAATAAATAAGGAGCCGATTCTCTCTCAGTGGGTCTCCTGAAGAGCTACAATACTAAGCAGCCTATATTTCTGACCCCAGTCCCTCCCTGAGAAGGTTAAACTTCAGATCTCCAGGATAAAATACCCACCGACAGTTCAGAGGGAAGTGACGGGTTTGTTTCATCACATCCTTGAGCCACTGTCCTCTCGCAGTCAACATTCACTCATTCATTCATTCATTCATTCATTCAAACTGTAGTGCCTCCAGCAATCTTTTCCCCACCCATTTTCCTGATTAATTCCAATTTACCTGTCAGGTAACAAACACAGCAAGACTTCAACCAGACTGGTGGTTTCCAGTTTTGAGGATTCGAGGGGTGAGGAAATAGACAAGGTACCTTGTCCATTTTTACAGTCTTCCACATTGATTGAAAAACTGAAGATAGTATTCCTCAGGAAAAAAGCTGTGCTTTGTGTCAGACAAGGAAAGGAGTCCTCAGGGAATTGTCAGGAGTGACTTGGAATGAGCAAAGAGAAATAAATTGCTTTGAACTAAAAAGGTCAGAAAAAAGAGAGAAATGTCCATTGGAGCTCAGGAAGTAAGAGAGCCGTGAGGAGAAGGGAGCTGAGAAACATGGAAACCCTGATTCCCTCTGTGAGGGCTGGTGCGAGGCTCTCCCACTGGCAGGCTCGTCCTCCAGACCTTGGCTAAAGGCCCACCTGAGGCTCCCCTAGACAGGTGACCTGGGGAGTGCCTGAGATAGGTGGGCTGGCCAGGTGAGGAGGGGTGGAAAGGAGTCCTGGACTTTCACCTGGGGCACTTCAAATTATTCCCTTCCACAGGCGAGTTTTAGAGACGTTGCTGGATGCTGTATTTTTGGTTTAAGCAATACTAACCCCCCCATTTTTTGCATTTTATTATGGGGAATTTCAAACAAATATGTTAGAGAGAAAAATCTAAAGACTCCTCATGTACCCATGACCCAGGTCCCACGCTGATCAATTCACAGATGATTTTGTTTCGTCTCAACTCCCACCCCTCTCTCCGCTGCGACAGCATTTGAAGCAAATTCCAGATCTCTCATCTGTAAAAATTTCAATATGTGTGTCTAAAATAGAAGGAAAATGTTTTAACAATGTGTAACCACAATATTGTGGTCACAGTAAAAAAAAATCAACAGTAATTCCTTCCCATTATCAAATATCCAGTTAATGTTCATATTTCCAATGGCCTTTATGAGAAGACCCAAGCATCATGAGGAATTGACGTGTCTTAGTTCTCTGTTAACCCACAGGATGTCCCTCTCCTGCCCTTCCACCTTATTCTCTCTTCCTTCTGATGTATTTATTGAAGAAACCAAGTCATTTGTTCTAAGGAGGTTCCCACGGTCTGGATTTTGTGGATTGCATCTCTGTACTATCATTTAACATGTTCTTCTGTCTTCCATATTTTCTGTAACTGGGTGGTGGGATCTAGAGGCCTGAGGAGTTGCTAATTCATTAACTTTAGCAAGGCCATTTCATTGGCGAAGAGGGGTGCTACCCCTTTTATTTTGAAAGATTTTTTTCTCCAATTACATTAATTTGTACCTTGAATAAATAAAATGTTCACAGTCTTTTCCTCCCAACAAATGAGGAAATTTTAGTTTCTCAGGTTTACTAGCTCTGGTGAGAAATAGGGAGTGAGGGACACTCAAGATTTTTTGAAGAACCGAAGCAGTAATTTTTCATGTGGAGATGTGTTTTCATTTTGGATATGTGTGTGGTGAATGAGTGATCTAATTCCCAGCACTCAGCTATAAAACTTTACGAGAAGACCCAGTGAAAAATCCAACACGCCAGTGTGAACCGTGAACTGGCAGCATCTGGTTAAAGAAAATCAAAACTGTGGGCAGGAAGCTTCCGATACAGGCTGGGAAAAGAGTGAGAAAACGAGGGTTGCTGTATCTTCTGGCACCCAGTGTAAGCGGCAGCCTTGGAAATAAGATATTTCTGTCTGTGTTGGCCATTAGTAAATATCTGGGTTGCTGGCCAACTATTCGTAATCTTATTGTTAGTTAGGAGGTAGAAACTCTGCTGTAACGTGTTTGCAAATACACACACCATACCGTAGCTTGCATCATTTCTTTTAAATGGAATCATTATCCCTGTTTGAACTATACAGGCAATGAAAGCAATACTTATTTATTACACACTTCATATAATAATCTTAACAATCAGCTGGTTGGAGCAATGTATTTGGGGGAAAGGGCAAACTATAGCAACCCCCTATTCTCAAAATTCCCACAGGTGGGTATCTGCCACAGAAGGGAGCTGGCCTCCTCGGCTAGGTTCGCGCTAACTGATGTGTGATGAAGCCAGGGAAAGAAACTGGCCCACATGCCCTGGGTCTAAAGGATGTGAGGCAGCAAGCCTGAAATTTAATCTGCACTTGGCCTCCCCAGTGTGGTCCCTTTGTCTGATTTTTATGAGCCTCTGTAAGTGGTGGGAGTGCACGCTCTCTCTTCTTTTTCATTCTTCTTGTTTTTTTTAAAAAATTATTGGATCCTCTTATTTTTCTAAACTAGGAAGCAATGGACAGAGGTGACTTCTGTGAAGAAGCTATAAAAGGTGACATTTTAACTTGATACCACTGAAGACTGGAAACTGACAGAACTGTTCCAGCGGATGGACCTGCTGCTGGTCTGCCATTGCCTGCCTAAAAAATCCCCAGATTAAGTCATGAAAATGACTCTTCCCACCAGCAGCTAGAGGAGGAGGGTAGATGCAGGGGAGGAACTGCACAGCCGCGCACAAACCCTGGGCCTGGAGTCGGGATCTGGGTTCCAACGTGGGAGCTGCTCTTGGCTGCTCAAGTGGGAGCAGGTGCTAAGCTCCCTGCAGCCCTGGCTGCCTCTCAGCAACCAGACGCATCAGAAGATGCTCGTATTGTTTCCTATTGCTGCGGCAACAAATTACAATGAATTTAGTGGCTTAAAACAACCCAGATTTACTATCTTGCAGTTTTGTGGCTCAGAATTCCGACATGGGTCTAACAGGTTAAGTTCGAGTCTCTTCCTGGAGACTTTAGGGGAGAATCTGTTTCCTTGCCCTTTCCAGCTTCTAGAGGCTGCTGCCCACACTCCTTGGCTCATGGCCCTTTCCTCCATCTTTAAAGCTGGCAAAGGCAGGCTGAGTTCTACGTGAACTGCAAAAACTTTTTTCAACTCTCAACAGCTTCTGACAGCAACTATAAATACTGCAGTGACTCAGTTCAATTCCATTCTGACCCCGGCTCCCTGAAATCAGGACATTCCCCACAGGTTCAGGGCTGTCCTCTACAAGATGGTCCTTTGGGAGTCAGTTGCAAGTTTGGGGGCCCAGGCCACTTCTGACCAAGAGCTGAAAATTTGGAGGCTCCCACCACCCCTCAGTTCTGATAATTCACTAGCACAATTCACAGAACTCACTGAAAATACCATAATTATAATTAGAGTTTTATTATAGTAAAAGGATACAAATAAGAAGAAGCCAAAAGAAGAGATACATAGGGTGAGTCTGGAAGGGTGTCAACCGCAAGCTTCCACGTCTTCTCCACGTGGAGACAGAATGCATCAACCTCCCTGCACAGAGATGTATTTTATCCATTACGGAGGGTCATCATGTAAGCATAATTGGTGTATTCAGTGCCCACTCTGGCATCTGTTTGCGTATGAACTATCAGGTGTGGTTCTCAGCCCTGCCAGGAACAACAAAGAAACACTCCTATCGTGGGAAGTTCCTGCCCCACCCCACACCCCAGGAACAGGGGACGAAGATCAGCCAAGTGTTTGTTATGCGACCATCTTTCTGGTGCTCTGCAACCTGGAAATGTTCCCTTCTTTTAAGGACTCAGGTGATTAGATCAGGCCCTCCTGCTAATCTCCCCACCTCAAAAGCCTAATCTTAATCACAGCTGTAATGTTCCTTTTACCACGTAAGGTAACACACTCACAGGTTTGGAAATTAGGGCATGAATATCTCTGGAGGCCATGGCTCTGCCTATTACAAACAGAAAGTTTTCCTTAGGAAGAGGGAAGGAAAAAATTGAGGAAGGGAATGTTTTCAAGGAAGCTGCAAAAATTCACATTTTACCTTAGAATTTAAGGGTCATTTAGACTTTCCAATATTCCCTTCCAAAATCATCGCTCAATTTCCCACTTGAAATATTCTCCAATTTCTTTACCTGACCTTAACCATACCTGCTCTGGGCTTTGACTCATCTCACTCTGATGCTGTTTCCTGAGAAGCCATGCCACCCCCACCCACTTCTCAACACTCCTCCAAGGACTGGTGAGTGGACACCTCTTACAAAGCCTGCCCTCATCCTCCAGGAGAGAAGCAAGCATCAGCATTTTGCCTGCCCTTTTTTGTATTCGTGATGACCTTCTCCCTGGTCTGACAGTTCCTTGTGTCCACATCTTAGAGCTCCTGCAAGAGGTCCCGATGTGTGTGTCCTCCCCAGGGCCCTGCACACAACAGGAGCTCCACATGTGTGTGTTGGCTGAGGCACGGATGACAGTCAGTGGACTCACAGTGGGAAGCAAGCGGCAGTGGAGGGAAAACAACTCAGAGATGACATTGTACTTCTAGATCCTTGAACGAGCACAAAACTCTTCATTTGGTGTTTGCACCTGTCTACGCAGAGGATATGTGGGTCCCCGCATCCACCTTAGGATACCAGTGAACTTCCATCTCAGATCTAAGAGGTTTTAGTCGTTACATAAGAAGAAATTATGTAAACATGGAAAGAAGGCCATGGAAAGAACCTTATGGCATATGTACTAGTTTAATATGTAAACATAACTTTCTAGCCTGACTTTGCAGGCCTTCAACACTAGCATTTCGTCTCCCACTCAGCCCATTGTTTCCCTCACACAAACCTTTTGCTCAAGCGAGCACTGACTGTTGATGGGTGACGCTGGTTCCCCAGGGACTGTGTATTAGCAGATTCTAGGCTCACACCTGGGCTCCGTGACAAAGACGACTGGGTACAGTTAGCAATATACCCCAGGGGCACGCGAGAAGGGAGCTGCAGGCACACCCCATATGTGTCCATCTTTGTGTTTGGGGGATCGAAGCCTGCCCCCCAGAAAGATACGTTCAAGTGGTAGTCCCTGATCCTGTGGGTGTGAATCCATTTGTAAATAGGACTTTGAAGATGTTGCTAGATAAAGGTATGGACTCATCTGCGAATAGGATGTTGGAAGATTGAATCCAGCCTTAACCCGTATGACTCGAGTCCTTATTAGCAGAGGAAATTCAGAGGCAGCCAGTTGGGGGCATCCAGAAGTAGGAGAAGCCGGAAAAATAAATTACCACATGACGGAGTCACGTAGTTTACATTAGGGTTCACTTTTTGTGTTCTACAGTCCTAAGGTTTTCTGTTTTTCTTTAATTTTTAAAATTCTAGTCACATATATACAAGCCAAAAATTCCCCTTTCAAATATATGATATAAAATTTCACATTCAAATGTGTAACTCAGTGGTGCTAATTGCATTCACCATGTTGTGCCACCATTGCCACCGTCATTCACCTAGACTTTTCCGTCTCCCCAGCCAGAAGCTCTGTGCCAACTGAGCAGTAACTCCCCATTCCCTACCCCCACCCCAGTCCCTGGTAACCTATAATCTAGTTTCTGACTCTATAAATTTGAATTTGCTTATTCTAATTATTTCATATCAGTGAGATCATGCAATATTTGTCCTTTTGTGTCTAGCTAATTTCACTCAACATTATGTCATCAAGGTTCATCCACAATGCTGCATGTATCAGAACTTCGTTCCTTTTTATGGCTGAAACGTATTCCATTGTATGTATAGACCACATTTTGTTTATCTATTCCTTGGTTAATGGATACTTGGTTGCTTCTATCTTTTGGCAATTGTGAATAATACCGCTATGAACATTGGTGTGCAAATATCTGTTTGAGTCCCTGCTTTCAATTCTTTTGGGTATGCACCTAGAAATGAGATTGTTGTGTTATGTGGTAATTCTATACTGAACTTTCTGAGGAACCACAAAACTGTTTTCCACAGCAGCTGCACCATTTTACACTCCCACCAACAATGAACAAGGGCTCCTATTTCTTCACATCCCACATCCTCTTCAACACTTATTTTCTGTTTGTTTTTTTTTTTTAATAGTAGCAAGTAAAATGGTACTGTATCTCATTGTGGTTTTGATTGGCATTTCTCTAAAGGCTAATGATATTGAGCATCTTTTCACGTGCTTTTTAGCCCTTTGCATATCTTTGAGAAATGCCTATTCAAGTCTTTTGCCCATTTTCTGTTAGGGTTGTTTGAGTTGTAGGATTTCTTTATATATTCTGAATATTAAACCCTTATTGGACATGTGGTTTCCAAATATATTCTCCCATTCTGTAGGTTGCCTTTTTATTTTCATAATAAAGTCCTTTGAGGCATAAAATTTTTTAATTTTGATGACATCCTATTTACCTATTTTTTCCTTTTGTTGGTCATGCTTTTGATATAAAGTCTAAGAAAACATTGCCTAATGCAAGGTCCTGAAGAATGCTTCCCTGTATTTTCTTCTGAGAGTTTTATAGTTCTGATTCTTATATTTGGATCTTTGTTCATTTTGAGTTAATTTTTGTCTATGGTGTGAGATAGGGGTCCACCTTCATTCCTTTGCATGTGGATATCGAGTTTTCCCAGCATCATTTGTTGAAGAGACTGCTCGGACCCAGTTGAGTGGACTTGGCACCCTTGTTAAAAATCTTCTGACCATAGATGTGAGAGTTTATTTCTAAACTCTCATTTTTATTCCATTGGTCTATGTGTCTGTCCTTGTGCCAGTATGTCCTGGGTTGTTTGTTTGTTTAATGTGGTGGCATTCCAGACAGAAATAAGCCTTGAGGAGCTGGGATTCTCTAAGGGAAGTTGTACCGCAGGGGTTCTTTAACTTGAGATCTCAAAGTGAAGAATGACTGACCTTAATGAATAATGAGATCTACTTTTTAATGTACATCTTAATTACCTAAAGCAAACTGTCTGCCCAAGTTCCTCAGATACTTGGCTCTCAGCCTCCAATTCCTTGCTGTGGCCAAGGGCCTGGTTGTGGTCCAGCCCAGGCTGTCCACGGGCTGTACTTCTGCTTTGGCCTCCCTCTGTCTGTCTGCCCTGGGACCCTCATTCCTAGCTCCAGGTCCTCATTCCCACCCTGACTCCTGCTTGTGCATAACCAGAATCATCTAAAGGGGTGAATTCCTATTAGTTTATTTCTACAAAATTTTGCTTCCCTCCCAAATCTTCTGCCACCTCCGGGGTTTGTCTGTATGTGCCGGAGCTCTGTCACTCTGAGTGTTTTGTGACTACATTCTCACCCGAAATGTTATTCCAGGAGGGGGTGTTCAAGTTCCTTTTGGCAGGAAGGGCTATTTCCTGTTTGGACCAGAAATTGAAATTGATTTCACCATTTGCATAACAGCTTGCCACTTTCTACGTGGTGCTATTAATGTCCCCCCCATACCAAACCCCCCGTCCTCTGCAAGCAACCATCCTGGGGGTGAGTCCTCTTGAGACATACCATGTGTCTCAACCTTGGATAAGTTATTTCTACTTCCGCTGCTGCCATCTGGCTAGGAAATGGGGCTGGGGCTGGCTTGTGTGAAAAACTCCGGAAAGAAGACAGATGAGTTAACAAAAGGATATTAAAGAGTAGGAAAACCAGAAGAGTGATCCTTTTTTTTTTTTTCCTCAATTTTTTAATGCATTTTTAAAATTGTGAACTTTAACGTATATACATAACAGTGACAACTTTCAAAGTACGATTACAAGTAGTTAGCAAATTTCAAAGAATGTTACAGGTTACAGTTCCACAATTTCAGTTATAGTAAAATATAACATATAAACAGAAATGTGTTAACTTTCAAAGTACAACTCAACAAGCAGTTTTATAGGTAATTTCAAAAAATATTTTGGGTTATAGTTCCACAGTTTCAGTTCTTTCCTTATTGTGAGATATAGGATATATACAGAACGATGATAACTTTCAAAGTACAATTTAATGAGTAGCTATAGAGCAAATTTCAAAGAATGTTATAGGTTAAATTTCAGTTATTTCCTTCTAGCTATTCTTACACCCTAGCATCTAAATATATATATATATATATAAAGTTTCAGTGTTCATAATCCTTTGTTAAATCCTATCTTGTTTGTTGCTGCCCCTTCCTCTCATTTAATCTCTTTCTCCACCTTCAGGGGTGTCTAGGCAGTGAGCACCCTAACTTGTTCATATTGAAAGGGGGTGTTGACAGTATGGGGAAAGGGGCTGCATCTGATTGTTGATCTTAAAGAGGCTGCTGCCTCTGGGTTTTAGGACTTGTCTGGCATAGGAACACTCTGGTGGATTTAAGTTTCTGAGAGATAAAACTTAGTGAGTGAATCTTTTATAGAGTCTCAGGTAGGGACCTAAGTATTGGGGAAGTACTTTTGGTAAGGGCATGGCATACTGTGGCCAATTTGGGAAGTCTAGCTGGAACTTGCATGAGAGAAACCTCCGGGACAGCCTCTTGACTCTATTTGGGATCTCTCAGCCACTGTGACCTCAGCTTGTTGCCTTTCTTTTTCCTCCCTTTTGGTCAGTAGGCATTTTCAGTCCCTTGCTGCCAGGGCCAGGAAGAGCCCTCTTTATCTGCCTTTTTGACTCTTAAACTGCACAGAAGAGTAAAGAAAACTCACCCTGTCATGAAACATTTTTCACCAACAAGGAACATTTCATTTTTTGTTTTAGGGTTTCTAATTAAAGATTAAAAATAAATGGATTTTTAGTATCTTTTTGGTTTGTAAAGAAATATCACCTCCAGATCAATCTCACAAAAAGAACCTGGAAGTCAAACTCAGACTTTCTCGTTCTCAATTTCAGGGCCAAGGAACCGTGGCAGGTGATGGCATCTGGGTGGAATAAAGCCCTGCAACTTCTGCATCCTTCTGCCATGCTGATTCCAGGTAGTTTGGGTTAATTTTTTATATGTATATTAATAGGACACAAGGCAAACCCCCTGAGCTTTCCAGCAATAGGTGAAATGCCTGCTTTGTTTGGAGGAACTCCGATTCCATTCTTCCGGTGATCCTCTGTCCCGGGGACCCGCACTGGCCCCAGTGCCCTCGGCCGCACCTAGCAAGGCCTTGCAGCAGGGACAGCTGCCAGAGCCACCAGAGGCGCTAATGCATGGCGTCTTCACCGGGCCACTGTGCAGGAGCCCTCCAGGGCTCGGGTCCAGAGGCCTCGGCCTTCCAGCTTGAATCACCTTTGGCATCTCGGGAAAGGGATACCATCACTCCATCACATTTTCTCTAAACAGTATGCTTCATTGCAGTGGGAACACCAGCGGATGTCCCGTCATGCAGCAGCGTGGCAAGAACCTTCCCTGCACGCCCCTCATTAGTTCCACGGCCTTAGATGAGATCCCTGATCTTTCTGAGTCAGTTTTGTCATCTATCAATTGGGGATAAATGAGAATCAATGAGGAAAGCAAAGGAGCAGACGCGTAGAAGGTTGAAGGCTTTTTCCCTTCCTTAGGGCAAACTATTACCAGGGCAGTTTTAGGTTTACAGAAAAACTGATCAGAAAGTAGAGTTTCTCATAAATGCCCTCCTCCCCTTCCCCCACACATACAGTTCCACAGTTTCCCTCTTATTAACATCTTGCACTAGTGTGATGCATTTGTTACAGTTGATGAGTCAATATTGATACATTATTAGTTACTAAAGTCTGTAGCTTACTTTAGGGTTCGCTCTTCATGTTGTGCAGTTCTATGGGTTTTGACAGATATGTAATGTCATGTATCCATCATTTCAGTGTCATATAATAAAGTTTTACTGCCCCCATGTCCCCCTATTCATCCCGGCCTTCCTTCCCCTGAACCCTTGGCAACCACTGATCTTTACCCTCTCTGCGGTTTTGCCTTTTGCAGAATGTCGTATAGTTGGAGTCGTACAGTATGCAGCCTTTTCAACCTGGCTTCTTTCACTTGTCAGTGTGCATTCACAATTCTTCCAGGTATTTTCATGACTTGATAGTCCAGATTTTTTTAATCACTGAATAATACCACAGGGTTTGGATGTACCACAGTTTGTTTATCCATTCCCCTATGGAAAGGGCATCTTGGTGGCTTGCAATTTGGGGCAGTTATGAATAAAGCTGCTGTAAACGTTGTATGCAGGTTTTTGAGGGAACATAAGTTTTCATCTCATTTGGGTTAATACCTAGGGGATTGTGCAGCTTCGTAAGAAACTGCCAAACTGCCTTCCAAGGTGGCGGTACCATTTTACCTTCCCACCAGCAATGAATGAGAGCTCCTGCGGCTCCACGGCCTCCCCAGCGGGAGGGGTGTCGTCAGGGGTTTGGATTGGAGCCATTCTGGTGGGCGTGTTCGCGCCCTTCCTTTCTTTCCTGGCAAAAGTCGAGTCCCAGAGTTCCAGAGACTGGAACCCCCGGCTCCACCTCAGGCAACTGTCACCCAGTGAGGCTCAGCCAGGGACTCAGTGTCAGCTTTCCGTGGGTGCTCATCTCCATTTCCACCCCAGACGGCTGCCCCAGACGATGCAGGGCGTCTGTGAAATGGGCCGATTCTCTGTAGGCCTGGCTATCAATAAGAGCTGTTTGTAAAAGGCCCTGTGAGGACCAGTGTCGTCATTGTTTTGATAATGTGATTATCGTGGGCGTTCTCCAGAGCTGTTTCCCACAGCCACTCACTGTGAATCCAGAGTCGATTCCTCGAGAGGAGAAAGGGCCCCAAGGTAAAATCTTGGCTTGGCCTCTGCAAAAGATACCCAAGTATTATAAAATGCCTTGATTTCCTTTCCTTTTCCATTTTCACGTAAGGACTTGTAAAAAAAATCATAAAACTCCTCTGAATCTGAAGCAAAGAATTGTATCAATATATTTCTCTGAGAAGAAGCTTAAATCAAACATCTATGTGTCAACTCACATAGTTACAACATCTTAATTTGGGCTAATTAAGAGAATTGTAAGGCAACTTCCAGTTTTTTTCCCCTATAATAGCTCTCTTTTGGGATAAGCAGATATCTTCTCCCCTTCAGTGTTTTATTTATTTGGCTTTTAACCAATCCTTAGACTCAGCTTTCCTCCACACTCCAGAAGGGGACGGAACGCTGATGCCATCTGACATACTTCCCTCATGCGAATGGAGCTGTTTTCCTTTGAACAACCTCTGAGCTCATAAATTGTGTTACCCTGAAATGACGGATGCATGACATTATGCATCAGTAGGTCATTCGCAGAGGGACTGAAGAAGTTTTCCTTTCTTTGGGCACCTCAGCATCTACCCAGAAGGCAGAAGAGGTTGTGTCCCGGAGCGCCGTCTTGCAGGCGTTACCCGTGCCCCTGCCGACTCTCCTGGGCCATTTTCCACTTGGTGGGTCCCCTTCCTGGAGGCTGCTCCTCTGTAGTTCTACCTGCTGATGGCAGACAAGTGGTTAACTCCATTTCCAGGCACAAAATATCAGTTCCCTTTTCTGGTTTTTACAGTTCCTGTTACCCAAGATGGAGTCCAATAAGTCATGGTTAGGATAGTCCAAGTTTGAGCTCAAAGCTCAGGACGTAAGTCTTGATGGGGGGAAAGTAGGCTTTTGGCTTTAGAGGCATTACTGGGAGTGCAGATTCTCACTTCTGAGTTCGGGTAAAGCAGTGTGGATGGGATGAATGGGAAGACACTATAAAAACAAAATGTCTTAGGTGATTGGAAGGTTAGAATTCATAGGCTGCTAAGATTTTGCACAAAACTCCTTTTTGCTAGTTAAAAAAGCAGCTCTCAAACTTGGTACACTGAATAAATAGGGCCCACAAAGGTGGTCTGCTAAAACCTAAAGGGCAGGAGTTAACTCTGTGCACAGATAGCACTGAAAGTGCAAACCTAGAGCTGAAAAAGCACTGAAACACTTTCTGCTCAAGCTTCAAAGAGACTCAAGCCGCCGCAGCTGTGCCCTGGCGGCTTCTCCTTTGATGATGAGACCCACCCCCCCCCTCGCCTGGTGCACCAAGGGCAAGCCAACAACCTGTGTGCAGAGGAGACAGAAGGCATCACTGATAAAATACCTTCCAAGCTACGGGGAGACAGAATGCAAACAGGAAAGATCAATACCTAGATTCAGTCTGATATGGGATCAAAGCAGAAGGACAAGTTTAAATACAAGCAAATACAATGAATCAATGCATAGGAGCAGTTTTAGAAAAGTAAATGTAAAATTTTATAATAGCAGGAAGTACTGGTAAAGCTAACAAATAAATTAAAAATGTACACATCCAGCTTGCCCAGACTCAGTGCACTCTAAATCGGTTTGATCTTTCAGCACGACCATATGGAAATATGTTTAATAAGAGCTAAAAATGTGTTTCATGACCTCTACCCCAGTACTCTTCTTTGGAAGTTATGCCCCATAAAAATTATTTGTTTACAATTGTGAAAAATTGTGCTCAAGAATAAGGAATTGGTTCCCTACATTATGGCACGTGAACCTAAAAGCATGTAGCTCTAACCCCTTATTTTTAGGACACCAACACCCATGAGAAAATCTATATGGAGAATAGTTTTCATCTCATGTGCCAATTCGTGTGCTTGAGAAGCGTGCCTTGGAGTCCTGCAGGGAAAAAGACTCTGCGGCTGTATCTGGCCTCCTTGGAAAGAAAACCTGCCCCGTAAAAGAAGTCTACCAGCAGGCATGAGTATGAGGAGCTCGCAGGCCACACAGCCAGGAACCCCGGGTTTTGAGCCCGTCTGCAGACCCCCAGCCGCGGTGGAGCCAGTCTCTGCATCGCTCCCGCTGGGAAAGCTTCCAGGGTGCAAACAAAGGTGAGCCCTCCCTCAACAACTGGTCAGTTTCCCAGAAGCTGCTCATCAGGCCCCTGCATTTCCCAGCCTCACATCTACCCCTGTGAAGGGCGAGGTGGCCCTGGATGGATGAATGAAAGTAGATGACAGCGTGAGGGGGAAGAGTAACGCTGTTAATTTCACTGTTGCAGCTTTGCTTTTTCCATTCCCCCTTCACTGCTGCTAAAGAGCGACTTTCTCTCTTGAGGAAGAATGAAGAACCCTTTGAGAGCAAAACAGAGAAAACGTTCCTGAGAAATCCTGATTACCAAGAGGAGCTTATTTTCATATTTAAATGTAAGCTATTCTTCTCAGCTATTATCTATTCTCATCCCTAGGAGGTGCCATTATCTGGAAAGAAATGCACCTTCCAATAGCCAGAGAGCTGGAGGTTGGTGTCACTGATTATATTAAATGTAACCAGAAGGCTTGCTGGGGCTACCAAAGTTTTCAAGATTCATTGACTAAAACGCACAAATAAAATTGTTACATAATTTATTTCAGATTTGATATCTTATTCAAAGTAGTGGTTAAAATCTATTTTATAAAATATTATTCAATATTTACTTCAATTATGTGGATCTTCAATTTTATCTTATAGAATAACATTTTTTACTTCTTAATACAAGAAATAAATAATATGCTAGCTGCTGCTAAGCTTTGGGCAATGTTTACTTTTCATTAAATACACAGGAAAAGTTTGATCATGATGCATCAGCTTTAGAGATGCATGGCCAATAAAATTTTGCTTTTTATGTTTCATTATGTTAAAATTGATAACATATTATTTTGATCAGTTGTTTTCTAAAATAATCATTGTAATGAAAATGAAAACTCAATCTGAAAGAAAAATTATATGGTCACATTGAAATAGTAAAATTTCAATTTATATGTATTTTTTTGTATGATGGGATAACCAGTAAAACTCTTCCAAGCATAGCAATATGGTAGGAAGATAAAAATCTGTGCAGGAAGTGAGTTGGAAATATAGGTTCAAGAAGACAAAACTAGCTTAGTTCATTTTTTAAAATGGATTTTGGTGAATATCACATCATTATAGTTTTGAAATTCCATCAGATGCTTTTATTATGAGATGTTCAATATTTGCATCTTTGCAACTCTCTAAATTGGTGAAAATTTATAAATGTCAACTTAAAAATATGCAATGGAATGAATCATTTTCAAAATTCTTTTAGGGGGTATGTGACAAAAGCATTTGTAAACTATTATTCTGCAGAGCTAGTTGTATTAGAAATGCCTCACCAAAAGGGTATCTTGATCAAATAAATTTGGGAAATGCTTCAAATCCCCATTTTGAAAATTTACAGTGTATAACTCTGAGAAATCCTGTGGTAAAGAAACATGTTTAACTTTGTTTAATCCAGTGTCTCTCAAACTTATTTGATCTCTGATCCATGTTTTCTCAGATTGCCCTGTTAATATCCATTGGGATATTCTTTGGGAAAAACTGCATTGCCATATTTCCATAGCTCCTTATATCCAGACAAAAAAGAAAAGTGTGAATGAAATATTAAGTGAGAAAAAATAGAACAAAATAATACTGACAAACATTACAACTGTACAAAACTTTATATTGGTCCAAAAATTTTTAGATAAAAAATGTGGATCAATGTAAATATTTTAGCATTCCCTTTTCTTCTGTGATGTTGCCTAAGACAAAGACAGAAAATAAAAGGAGACAGTGGAGGAAGGGAGCTGGAGGGGGAGCCCCCAGGTGGCAGGAGTGAGAGCTGGCTGGCTGGGGAGGGATCCAGGAGAAGGTCCTGACCCTAAGACAGAGCTGCGGGCCTCAAAGGCCATCAAGACTGGCAGACAGTGCAGAATCCACACTGTGCCGGTTTGGATGTATCATGTCCCCCAAATGCCATGTTCTTTGATGCAATCTTGTGAGGGCAGACGTATTAGTGTAGATTAGGTTGGAAACCTTTGATTGAGTGTTTCCATGGAGATGTGACTCAATAAACCGTGGACAAGACCTTTAATAGGATAATTTCAATGGAGGTGTTACTCCACCCATTGAGGGTGGGTCTGAATTAAATCACTGGAGTCCTAAAAAAGTGTTCACAGACAGAAGGAGGTGCTGCAACCAAGAGAGACACTTTGAAGAACACACAAGAGCTGAGAGTAGACCTGGAACACAACCTGGGATCAGCAGATACCAGCCACGTGACTTCCCAGCTAACAGAGGTTTTCCGGATGCCATTGGCCTTCCTTCAGTGAAGATATACTTGTGTTGATGCCTTCATTTGGACATTTTCATGGCCTTCAGACTGTAATTTTGTAACCAAATAAAGCACCTTTATAAAAGCCAATCCATTTCTGGTGTTTTGCGTAACGGCAGCATTAGCAAACCAGAACACACATCAAACATCGGTACCTGGGGAACAGTCTCAACCAGGAAAGTTGTTTTAACCTCCAGAGCCCAGCTCTTGAGACTGAGTATTCAGTGCAATCTGGTGGACATTTAAGTTTGGGGGCAAAAGAGCCAATCTCACATTTGGGTGTGGGAAAGTTCATCCCACTTGTGGAAACGATCACCAGATAATGATGTTCCTCTAAAAAACACCTTGGGAAGGACTGGAGCAGCTGGCTGGGTTTCTTGATCTCACGGATGAGCTGTATGTGCTTCCTCCTTCTAGAGAATTCATTTCTGGCAGGTGCTGGTGTCTGTGTGTCCCATCTTAAGGAAGACAGCACGTCTGCGAGACAAAACCTTCGGACTTCAAAGAGAATACGGTATCCTAATTGAGCAACATCATGGGTGTGCCAGTTTGAATGTATTATGTCCCCCAGAAAAAGCAATATTCTTTGATGCAGTCTTGTGGGACATATGTTTTGGTGCTGTTTAGATTTGCATGGAAATGTGCCCCACCCAATGGTAGGTGATAACTCTGATGAGATATTTCCATGGAGGCGTGGCCCCACCCATTCAGGTTGGGCCTTGATCAGTAGAGCCATATAAATGAGCTGACAGGCAGAGGGAACTCAGTGCAGCTGTGAGTGACATTTTGAAGAGGAGCCACAGCCAAGAGGGACACTTTGGGGAATGCACAGGAGCTGAGAGAGGAACTGAAGTTTACAGAGACATTTTGGAGATGGCCTTTGAAAGCAGACTTAAGCTCCGGAGAAGCTAAGAGGAAAAACACCCCAAGTGTGGCTGAGAGTGACATTTCGGAGAGAAGCTGAAGCCTAGAGAGGAACGTCCTGGGAGAAAGCCATTTTGAAACCAGAACTTTGGAGCAGACGCCAGCTACATGCCTTCCCAGCTAACAGGTTTTCTGGACGCCATTGGCCATCCTCCAGTGAAGGTACCTGATTGTTGATGACTTACCTGGGACACTCTATGGCCTTAAGACTGTAACTGTGTAACCTTTTATAAAAGCCAATCCATTTCTGGTGTTTTGCATTCTGGCAGCATTAGCAAACTAGAACAATGGGACAGATACAACAGGAGTGAGAATACATCCAGCAGAAAGTCACCAGCTCAGCCCACCAATTAGACCAGCTTCTTTTTTATTTTTATTTTTATTTTTATTAGAGAAGTTGTGGATTTACAGAACAATCAAGCATAAAATGCAAGGATCCCATACACCTGCCTACCACCAACACCTGCACTGGTAAGGAAAATTTGTTACAATTGATGGTAACACCTTTTTTTTTTCCTTTGTAGTTCTACTATTTTTTTTTAACAGTAGTTATATTTATTACAATAGATGAAAGATTATTAAAGTAATACTATTAGCCTATTTTTTTTTTTTCATGCACATCTTTATTTTATTACTCATCTGGATAAAGGGAGTGTCAGTCACAAGGTTTTTACAATCACCCAGTCACAAGATGATTATATATAGTTCTACAGTCATTATCCAAGATCAAGGCTACTGGATTACAGTTCAACAATTTCAGGTATTTCCTTCTGGCTATTCTAATACACTAGAAACTAAAAAGAAATATCTATATGATGAGTCATAGTCATAATCATTGGTTAAATCCTGACTTTTCAGTTACAACTCCTCCCTCTCATTTGATCGTTCTCTCAATCTTCTGGGCAATGACCATTCTGACTTCTTCGTGCTGAAAAGGGGTGTTGACATTATGGGGTAGAGGGCTGATACTGGTTGATGTTCTGGGAGAGACTGGTACCTCTGGGTTTTGGGGCTTATCTGGCATAAGAACCATCTGGAGGCTTTAAGTTTCTGGAAAAATAAACTTAATAAGCAGAAGTTTTATAAAGTCTTAGATAGAGCCCAGGTTATTCTTTAGGGTTTTCAGGAATGCTGTTCGTTGGGGCTTGGCATACTGTGGTAATTTGCAATATCTTGCTGAGGCTTGCATAAGACTAACCTCCAAAATGACCTCTCAACTCCATTTGAGATCTCTTAGCCACTAAAACATTGTTTCATTTCTCTTCCCCCTTTTGGTCAAGAAGGCATTGTTGATCCCATGATTCCAGGGCCAGACTCATCCCCAGGAGTCATGTCCCGTGTTGCCAGGGAGATTTGCACCCTTGGGAGTCACGTCCCACGTAGCGGGGAGGGCAGTAAATTTACCTACAGAGTTGGCTGAGAGAGAGAGGCCACATTTGAGCAATAAAAAAAGGTTCTCTGAGGGTGACTCTTAGGCATAATTATAAGTAGGCTTAGCTTTGCCATTACAGAAATAAGTTTCATAAGGGCAAGCCTCAAGATCAAGGGCTTGGCTTATCAAATTGGGAGTCCCTAATGCTTGAGAGATCATCAGGAATTCCCCACACGGGGAAGTTTAATAGTTTCACCTTTTTTCTCCAGTCCCTCAAGAGACTTTGCAAATATTTTTTTATTTTCTACCCAAAATACCCTGGAATTTATCAGGGTATTACAATAATCTATATATAATTACAAGATCTCATTCCCTATTCTAGTTTCCACATAATTATGTTGATTAAATGAACTGACCAGACAGGTTAAATCAGATAGTATGCTAAAGCAAATTTAAATTTTGGACAAAATAAACTGTCTTACTTTGGTCTCACACAGAAGTTGAAGTTTTAAAATACAGACAATAGCATCCTTTACCCTGTAGTCTGATTTACCTTAGTCCTAACCAAATCAGCTTCATTCCTATCTCGAATTGAAATCTGATCTCTTTCTTGTCTTCTTTAACAGTGGCTGTATGAGGTAATGCTGACTTTCAGGGCTGCAGAACCCTCTCTCTGAGTCTCAGGTGTCACATGGATATCCAAAGTTCCAGGGAACTACCAGGTTATACATAAAGTGCTCGGCATCTCAGAATTTAGAGAGAACAGTTAAGACTCAGAAGTAAATGTGATTGCTGTAAGAGCTTACAATCTAGAAACTTTTACAATGAGCCTTATTGAACATTCTCTACTCCTTAATCATCGATTGCCCAATCTCTGCCCACTTTATCTCTCTTGATAACCTATGCTCTCGAATTCAATTCTCAGAGTTTGCTCAGTAGAGTCAGTTTATGTTACTGAGACCACACACTATTTGTCCTTTCATTTCTGCCAGCTTTTTGAATGAAGACAGGCCCTACTAGGATTCAGGAAAGCCCACATCTTGACAGAAGGGTAGAGAAGGGCTCAGAATACCAGTTTCAAAAGAAGGAAATATTTTAGCAGCTTAAGTTTCTAAGAAAGAGGTCATTCCTTAAATCACAAAGTCAGAAGTAATCTGCCTTTGATTATCTGACAATTTAATTGCAGATTATCTATAGTTTTCATCTACAGATACATATAATTCCAAAGATGGTCCCAAGTGTACCTACCACCCCCTGTGCTCTTTTGCATCGAGATGGGCTCTTGTTCCCCTCACCCTGAATCTCTGCTGGTTCTGGATCCCATTTCGACCAACAGAATGTGATAGAAATGATGCTGAGCATCTTCCAAGCAAGCCCTTAGGGGATGTGCAGCCTCACCTCCTTCTTGAAATCTCACCACCATGCTGCGAGGAGGTCCAAGAAGCCACGGGGAGAAACCCACGCGGAAGAGAGCTGGGGAACCCAGGGGCTCCCAGCCGGCAGCCAGTGCCAGCATGTGAACAAGGCCATTTTGGACCTTCCAGCCATCCCAGAAACCCGGCAGATGCCACGGAAAGCAGAACCGCTTGGCCAACCCACAGAATTGTGAGAAATAATAAACTGTTATTTTAAGCCACTAAGCTTTGGGGTGGCTTGTTCTGCAGCAGTAGAGAACAGAAACAGTAACCCAAGTCCTTCTCTTCCCTCCACCCCTCAGGGTCCCGTGGGCCATGGGGTCAGGGAAGGGATCAGAGGGGGAGGTGGCATCTCAGACTGCATGCGACTCCTTCGTGTGCTCAGGCCTAAGAGTGCCTCTGAATGTAAGAAGTGCGTGTGGATTGCCCATAGACTTTGTGGAGTCTGAAAACTCCAAGGACATTAGAATTAGGCAGCTGGAGTTCAAAGCACACGTCTGCTGCTTAGCAGTTGGTTGTATGACCTTGGACAAATTACTTAAATCTTGGGACTCCGGGAAGTTCAGTAGTACACATAGAAAAAAAGACTCAGCAGGGTTCTTGCAAGGATTTAACGAAGTAACGTATTTGACTACTACCATTTCCCTTCTTCCTTCTTTAGCTCGCTCACAACATAAAAGGAGTGCTCTGGAAAGGGTGAAAATGAGTACGTCAAATCTGGGGACCATTTCATCTAATTTACTAGCCCTAAGACTGGGACAATGGAGTAGGGACAAAGTGTCCCAACACCTTAGAGAAAAAGTTCTTGAGACTTTAGAAACTTGCCTTCTCTGTCCTCCCGCCTTCCCTACCACCTGTCAGACTCACCCTATTCATGTTTATTTCTTTTGCGCGGCCCACAGTGCATGGGGAGGCCCTGAAGACAAGGGATGAGGAAACTTAGTCTAGCCCTGTGCCTACCGGGAACTCGGTCTCTGCAGCAGGCACCTTTGGGGGGCTGCACCCTCACAGTAATTCTGTCTACTGCTCCCTCCCTGGGCCCCAGGAGCTCTTGCTTATATCACAGAACCCCCTCCTGGGCCCCAGCTACAGCTGCTTGAACTACATTGGACAACTCACCCAAACGGGACCAACCAGATTCTTTCCTCCGGAAACTTGGATGAGGAACTAAAGAGAGGCAGCCCGTTTCTTGGGATGACTGGAAGTGGGCTTGAGAGTGAGTGCTGTGGGCAGACCACCCCTCCCCATGTGGATGGGACGGCAGATGGCCAGGGCCGAGAAAGGTTAGGTGAAGGGCACAAGGGGAGAGAGAGGATTCCCAGTTCTTCACAGCCTTCTATAGCCCAATTCAGGGTCCGGCTCTGTCTGTCCCTTTGGATTCCATGGAAGACCTCTGAGTCCTTATAATAAATTCTATTTATTTATTTTTTAAGACAACTGGGATTAGTTGCTGCTTGCAACCAGATATTCCTCTCTAGGCCACCCTGGGCAAATCACTTACCCTCATTAGTTTCCATTTCTTCATCTATAACAACAAGGCAATGGGGCCAGATACCTCTCGAGCTCTAATTTACATTGAATGGCCTTTTCTTTAGAGTCTGTCTCCCAGAGGAGTCTAGGGTTTTGCTTACCATTGGCAGAGAAATGGGAAAGAGTCCTATATCAGTGAGATCTTGAGATGTTAGCACACAGGTAGACTCTCCCTTCCTCCAAAACATGTCAGCCAGAGGAAGTTTATCTCTGTGTACACCAGATGAGGCCTACGCTCAGAGAAATAAAAGTCTCTAGGTGGGGAGGACTTTGAAGACGGAATCTGGGTAGAATATTTTTCTAGTTGGGATTTTCAGGCATGACCCCATAAACATAGAAACATTCTAGGGGCCATCTCTATATTTTCAACCAGTCCCATTAAATTATACATTATATACTGAATTATATAATTTCTTATATTATTATGTTTGGTTTTATAATCACAAATCTTGTTTTCCTAATCAAATTATGTTCTTCCAAAGTAGAGATCAAATTGTCTACATTGTCCCTGTCCTGAACCCCTAGCCTGCCCAGCCCCAATCTTGGTATGGAGTCGTCAGTCATGAAAAACATGCAGTCAGATTGCACTTACTATGCAAAGAAACCATTGATTAAGGATGCTCTTTCCTACCGAGGTACTAAGATACGTATATGCAATTTCCTGGCCTGAGGAAGTTGAACAAATACATGAATGATGCCAACAAATATTTGTTAAGCTCCTGCTAAGTCTCAGACAAAGCTCATCCACTCCCACACACGGGCACCAGCAGCTCAGCTCTCCAAGAGCAGGGAAGAGGACGTGGGCCCTAGCTGCTCTCCCATTCCTTCTGACAAGTGTGTTTCTCGAATATGCCATGGACGTATACTCGCAAGCAAAGGCTGTGGTAATCCACGTCCTCCACAAAGCAGGTGGGTTTAAATGAGTGAAGATTTTTATTAGGGGAAATGCCCGTGTGAGAGAAAAGGGGACGGAAACCGGACAAGGCTGGGAGAGCCGTCGGCCCACGACACAGATCTGACTCGGAGTGCAGGAGAGAGGGAGAGAAGGTTGGTGAAAGCGTCCCGGACCGCCATGCAGTGGAAGGAAGCTTCCCGAAGGTCAGAGGAGCCCGTGGCTCCCGGGAACAGTCTGCCTCGGTGTTCCTGACTCGCTCTGTCACCGAGGGCAGCCACCACGTGTTCCAGCCGTTGCTTCACTGAACTCAGTACGACCCAGTTCCATCCTGCCCTCTTCTTACCCGGTCCCTTCTCACCTTGACTGATAAGCCGCAGCTCCCGGGAATTGAGTGACTCCAGTCATTCACTTTTAGAGTCTGGGCCAATTCCCAGAATATCAGTCCATTAGGAAGTATCTAGGAGCCAGGCTTTTTTCAATTTCAGGAAGTTCAGATCACCCGACAGACACCCCATTTCCTTGGTATGGTCCAAGATTTGTTCTCCAAAAAATACATAGGGTGCAACAGAAGTGTGTGTTTGTGCGAGAGAGTAAGTGCGAGAGCGACGGACACATACCTGGCAGAGTCAGAATCCGCAGCAGCTAAATTTTGAATCTGAATATTTCAATATTTACCTTCTTTGAAGAAAATGAAAGAGCAGAGATAATGTAGTCGAAACCACTTCATGTCAACTCGTTAATAAAAAATCTGTTTACGGATTTTTCCTCTCCAGTTTCCAAGCAATTTGGCAACATTGCAACACAACTTAGCCAAATACTCACTGACATCAAAACGCTCTCAAGGTTAGCGTTCAATGAAAAATCACTGCTTTCCAGGACTACAAAACACTAGTATCAACCAAAGCAAACAAAACGTAATTATTTGAACAAATTAAAACTTGCCATTTTGTGCCTCCTTAATAGATGCTATTGGTTACACACAATGGTACCATTTGAGCAGACCAGAAAAATGTTCCTAATTCTGTAGAATTAAAGGACTAAGAAATTGCCTCTGCCCTGGATGATGTCATTTTCTGCTACTTTTATTTATAGAACACCCTATTTACATTACTCTGGATGAAGGAATCTAATTATATTTAAATCATATTTTCTAGTAGCAGATCAAGCCTGATTTGTAAGTGGCTAGATAGATGACAAGTTTAATAACATTTGCAGAAGATCATCTTTAACCGAAAAGGAGACTTATTTTGCGTTCACATCTGACCTTTCTATACAACCATGGCAAGAAAGAAAAATTGTTCAGGGGAAGGCCATTTGGCTATTTTCCTTGGACCTGTGGGCTCAATCTAATTTAGTCAAACTAAAAGGACTACAAAAAGCCAAGTGTTAATTTATACATATCACTCAGATCAGCTTTTAAAAATTACCTTTGTTCAGCATTCTCTTCTACAACAATTCAATACCTTTTGTTTGGAATGGAAAACGGGAATATCTGTTCCCAGCTTTTATGATTGTCCTCCTATGAGCACTTTCTTCTTGAACACACCTTCATTCTTTCATTCCTTCCAACCCAACGTATACTGATTACTTTGTGTCTATCATTTTGTTAGGTGCTATGGGGGACATAAAATATCTGAAATGCATCTTTATTCTCATGAGACTTTCAGTTTAGTTGGAGAAATGAGACAGGTGCGTGCACGTCTACGATACATGACCATATGCCATCGGTGCAGTGGACGTGTAAGGCTGAGAGGTAAAAATTTGTGCTCAAGCCTGGGTGGTATTTGAGGTAGACATTGTGGTCTGAGGTGAAAGAAGACAAGGAATATTCCAGCGAAGAGAAAACTGTGTGTGTGTGTGGGGGAAACATAAAGCATGATCACTTCTGTGGAAGGTAAGGCCCACTTAAGGGAGAAGCGAGACATCAAACTGGACAGGTGGGAGAAGGCAGACTGTGGGGCATTTTTAATACCAGACCAGGGAGCTTAGCCTCTACTAAGTAGGCAACAAGGAACCACCGAAGGCTTCTCACAGGGGAGTGACTCAAACAAAGTTTAGGAAGATTAATCTGTGCAGATTCCCTAGAAGAGGCAAACTGAAGAAGCAGGAAAGCAGGGGTTGCGTTATGGGAATGAAAGCACGAGGCAAGAGGGTCCAAGCTGGGATTGGGGCAGTGGGAAGGGAACAGTGAGGTCAAAAGGGAGAGCCACTAAAAATGAAGAACTGATAGGATTTGGTGACTCTAATGTTCGAGGAGGGCAAGAGAGAGGGAGACAGAAGTGGCCCCATTCCAAGCCTGGGTGAAGGAAAATGGTTGACTAACTAAAAGAGAAATAGGGAGGAGGGGAGGTGCTGGTGTGGGCTGAAGGGATGCAGGGTAGGGGGAGGCCGAGACCCTACATTTGCCCATGAGTCTGTGAGTCTGCAGTGCAAAGGCTCTATCCCCAAAGTCCCTCTCTCAGGGGGCAGCTTATGGATTTGGGATCGGAACTTGGGAGTCATGACAGTGAGTGAGTTTGGTTCCTTAGGCATAAATAAGCCCATGGAAGTAGATAGTATGGGAGAGAGAGGAGAGGAGTGGTGTGGTGGGAGCAAGAGAAGAACCGAAAAGAGAGCTCGAGACAGAGCTGTAGGAGGTACTTATGATTGTAATCCAAATGTCTGACTCCTCCTCCTCTAAGTGTGCCTTCCTCTAATATATTTGGAAAGGGGGTGCCTGCAGTCCAGCTGCCCCTCCGTCATCACTTCCTCCCACCAGCCCCTGTTAGCAGCATCACTACGGGGTCTTCCATGTCCCCTGTCCTCCCCGGGTGGCGTGGAGATGGTGCAGAGATGTCAGCCTGTTTCCTTTCTGGTTTGCCCCTTATTTATCCCCAAAACCACTCACAGAAGGCTCTGGGGTAGGTGAAAACATTATTAAAAGTTTGGAGATAACTAGAGTAAATTACAATGCAGGAAAAAAATAAATCTGAAGTCTGTATGCTAAATATTATTATTCCCAGAGTCCTGGAGAAAAGGAAAAAAGTCCCTTTCGCCTGGCACACTCAACTTCCTAGTCTTGCTTGCAGGACTTGAGGTCCATCCTTTTCTTTCTCTCCTTAAAGAAAACTCTTACCTTTTTTGCACACGTCCAGCCTGGGCCCAGCAGTTCCTTTACCCTGGACCGTAGCCTCGCTCCACGCTGGCATGCAATCCCAGGAACACAGTGTGCTCCAGGACACTTCCCAGAGCCGCTTCCTCGCTGGCTTCAGAAGGGCAGTCCGAGGGCTTTCTCACTCCAAGTTCAGTCCCTGTAGGGGCATCTCCCCTGCTGGGAGGTGAGGAGAGCCCTCTAAACTGATAACATGAAAACACAACCTCACACACACTCCAGGACAAACAATAATTCCAGAGATAAAATAACCTAAATACATATTTCTAGAAGAGAATCCTTTTCCTAAAGGCAAGGTAACCATAAAAATTTCCCCAGCTGTCACTGAAACAGCCTTTTGCATCGTCAGGCAGAACAATTCCAGTTTCCGTCTGTTCACTCTCTGGCCCCAGCACCTGCCGAGGGCCCACCTGAGAGACCCTGGGCTCCCCGACAGCCAGCCCCCCTCTACCCCAGAGACCGCGTGACACCAGGACCCAGCTGAAGCTCTGAAGTTACGCCTGTCTGACAAGGAACCAGAGAGAAACAGCCAGCCAAAGGGGCAGAGAACTAATAGTCAGGAAGGTAAAAGAATGAGGAAAATACAATTAGGATTTAGGCCAAGGGAAGAAGGAGATTTCGGGACCAGTAGCCCACAATTCTAGGTGCTCCAAAGGAATCAGCATGGAAGAAAATGACAAAAGTCATTGAATTTGCCAACCTGGATGCCACAGGTGACCATCTCCAGAGGAGTTTCAATAGAATGGGCGAGTGGGGGTGGTTGAAAGGCAACACCTGCCAAAGTGGACTCCCAGACTCAGCAAAGATATACTTCAAGAATGAAGGTGAAATGAAGACATTTCCTGATGTACAAGAACAGAGAATTTCTCACCAGCCGAACCACACGGAAAGAAAGACCAAAGGACATTCTTGAGGCACAAAGGAAAATGACGCATGACAGATTAGAGATACAGGAAGGAATTAGGAACAACCGAAAGGGTAAATATGTATGTAAATCTAAATGAGGGTAAATATGTATATGAGTCCAAATGAATATTTGATTGTATAAACACTAATAATCATTTTCAGTCCAGATGATGAGTTTATTAGTGTTCATGGTTTAATCCTCTCTGTCCTTTGGGTATGTTTGAAATTCTTCATAAAGTTTTTTTTTTAAATAATGTCTTCTGAGATTTAAAATAGATGTTAAAATGCATGACAGTATTAATAGATTTGTAGGGGGATAAATGGATTTGAAGTTCTAAGGTGCTTGCATTGTCCAAGAAGATGGTGAAAGTCCCGATTAACATCAGATTTGATAAGTCCAGGATGCATGTTATAATCTTTAAGGTAACCACTAAAAGAATAGTAAAAGTGCATAACCTTCCAAAACTAACAGGAAAATAATGGAATAAGAAAAAACAATAAATTCCAACAAAAGCAAAAATGGAGGGGAAAGGCACATAGAATAGATGGGTTAAGTAGAAAGCAAATAGTGAGGTAGAATAATCAAACCCATATATATCAGGAGTCACGTTAGATGCCAATGGGCCAAAAGCTTCAAATAAAGTAAAAGTTGTCAGAATTGATTAAAAAATAATCTATAAGAAAAACATTTAAAGCATAAGGTTACAGAAAGGGTAAATGTTAAGAAGTGAATAAAAGAAAACTTGCATATTTATGTTACCATCAAACAAAAATAGATTAGAAAAAATTGATAATGATTGAAACTAGATATTGGATACATGGGGGGTTATAATTATACTATTTGTGTATGGTTGAAATAAAGAGACCCAAGGCAGAAGAACATTACTAAAGAGAGAAACTTCATTAGATAAAAGCTTTTATTCACCAAAAGATTTAATCATTTTAAATTTGGAGACACCTAGGAACATAACCTTAAATAAAAATCAACAGAACTACAAGGAAAAATAGGAAAATCCATAATCATAATGGGAGATTTCAAACATACATATCTCTATGACAGAACAAGCAGGCAAAGAATACCTGTCAGGATAAAGATTTGAGAAACATGATTGCACTGGTTTGAATCTATTATATTCCCCACAAAAGCCATGTTCTTTAATTCTTGGGGGGGTGGGGACAGACATTAATCTTTTAATTAGAGTGGGACATTTGATTAGGTTGTTTCCATGGAGACGTGACTCACTCAACTGTAGGTGAGACCTTTTGATTAGATCATTTCCATGGAGGTGTGGCCCCACCCATTCAGGGTGGGTCTTGATTAGTTCACTGGAGTACTTAAGAGAGCTCAAGAGCTAACACAGATGCTGATGCTCGGAGATGCTTGGAGATGCAGACAGAAGGACATTTGGAGATGCTATGCTAAGGATAAAGCCCAGAGTTTGCCCTGGAGAAACTAAGAGAGAACCCCTAGATGCTTAGAGAGAAATGCTGTGGGAGAACAAGCAAAGATGCGCAGGAGCTGAGAGAGAAAAGCTAAGAGAGACAGAAGCCCAGAGACATTTTGGAGAAAGTCATTTTGAAATGCAACCCGGGAGCAAAGGACCAGCGGACACCAGCCACGTACCTTCCCAGCTGACAGAGGTGTTCCGGAGGCCATCGGCCTTTCTTCAGTGAAGATATCCTCTTGTTGATGTCTTAGTTTGGAAACTTTTATGGCCTTAGAACTGTAAATTTGTAACCCAGTAAGTCCCCTAATAAAAGCCAATCCATTTTTGGTATATTACATAACAGCAGCATTAGCCAACTGGAACAAGGATTAATAAAATTGATCTACTAGATATATAAAGGCTATGTCCCTTAACTGCAGAATTCAGATTATTTTATAGAACACTTACAAAAATTGTCCATAAAGTATCAGTAAATTTTGAAGGATTTAAATCTCACAAAGAATATTCTCTGACCACAATATAGCTAGAAATTCATAACAAAAAGATACCATAAAAATCTTCAAATATCTAGAAAGTAAGCCACATACTTCTAAATAGTCCCTGGGTCAAAGAAGAAGGCACAATGAAAACAAATTATTAACTAAATGATAATGAAAATAATACTTATCACATCTGCTGGGATCTAGCTAAAGCTGGAAATACATAGCCTTAAATGCTTGTATTAGAAAAGAAGAATATCTAAATACTGATGAATTAAGCAGCCATCTGAAGAAATTAGAAAGATAACATTGAATTAAACCTAAGGGAGAAAATAATAAATAGAAGTAGAAATTAATGAAATAGAGAACAGATAGAAGCAGGGTTACTAAAAATCCTACAGTTAAGAAAAAAGATCAAAAGATTTCAAGAGAATAAAATAAACAATTCTATCCAATACATCAGAAAATTTAGATGAAATGGACAAATACTTAGAAAAATACGATTTACCAAAACTGACACAAGAAGAAATAGAAAATTGGAACAATCCCACAACTGTTTGAATATATTGAATATATAGTTTAAAATCTTGCTACAAAGAAAGCTCCAGGCCCAAATGGCTTTGCCAATAAATTCTACCAAACTTTAATGGATAAAAGAATATTATTCAGATTCTTCCGGAGAACACAAAGAGAGAGAATGCTCTCCAGGTAGTTTATCAGGCTAGTTTAGCCTAAATGCAAAAACCTGACCAGGACATTAAAAGGAAGGAAAATTATAGGCCATCTAACTCTTGAACTTACAAGCAAAATTCCAAAACAAAATGTTAGGAAACAAAATCCATAAATATATAATGAGAATACATCATGGCCAACTTAGGCTTTTCTGGGATTAAATTTGGTTGAACATTCAAAAATCAATTGATATATGTACCACACTAACAGAAGAGGAAAATCATATCGTCATTTCAATAGATGCAGAAAAATCATTTGATAAAATCCAACACCTATTTATAAGAAATACTTTTAGCAACCTAGAAATAGATGGGAACCTGCTTGGTCTGATAAGGGGAATTGTGCCAGTTAACCATTTATTGCCTCTCAGCTCCAAATTCACCCTTCAGTGCCTGCTCTGTGGTCAGGGACTGGGTTCTTGAAACATTTTCCCTTTACAATGAGCAAAACATTATGTTTTGCCATTAGGGGGTGGAGGTCAGAAAACGTGAGAGGGAGCCCTCCTTCCTGGTCCCCATGTGCAGGTTTTTGCTTTTTGTTGCTCCTGCTGCACAGGTGGTCAGAGGTGTGAGTGTGGGGGCGTCTGGGGAGCTGTGCTCCCACCGTGTGCTGATTGTGGGGTCCTTGGCAGTCCTGCAACCTCAGCCCAGACCCAGTGAACGCCATCCCACAGTCCTCCTGAAGCTCCTGGCTGCATGATCTGCAGCAATGCCCTAGCTCCTCCTGCACACCCTCCCACCAGTCTTGGCGCCTCTGAGCCCTGGAGGTTATTTCCTGCTTTCCTGGCAACTACAGACCGCCTTTGTCCCCAGAAACCCAGCAAACTTCTCCTCCAATCAGAGTGCTGTAAGCACATCTTCTATAAGGAGGTCTGAACCCTGGTTTGGGAAAGGAACAGCCCTTTGGAATTTGTCCTTCCTTGGGTACTCTCCCTCAGCCATAACGTTCTCCTTATTTCCTTCTATCATGGCTTAATAATTATTTATATTGAACTTTTCCCATTTAAATTACTGTATAGTTTCTGATTGGGTCTCTCTGGACCCAATTATTGATATGCAGTTGTTCCGGTTTGCTAATGCTCCCAGAATGCAAAATACCAGAAATGCATTGGCTTTTATAAAGGGGGTTTATTTGGTTACAAGTTTATAGTCCTAAGGCCATAAAAGTGTCCAAACTAAGGCATCAACAAGAGGATACCTTCATGGAAGAATGGCTGATGGCATCTGGAACACCTCTGTCAGCTTGGAAGGTACATGGCTGGTGTCTGCTGCTCCTTTGCTGCCAGGTTGTTTTTCAAAATGGCATTCTCCAAAATGTCTCTGGGCTTCTGTCTTTGCTCCTCTCTATCAGCTCCTGTGCATCCTTGCTTGTTTTCCCAGGGTGTTTTTCTCTAAGAGTCTGGAGGTCCTCTCTTAGCTTCTCAGGGGCAAATCTGGGCTTCATCTCTTAGCTTAGCATCTCCAAATGTCCTTCTGTCCCCATCTCCAAGCATCAGCAAGCATCTGGGTCTGTGTTGGCTCTTAGCTTCTCTCTTAAATACTCCAGTGAACTAATCAAGACCCACCCTGAATGGGTGGGGCCACACCTCCATGGAAATAATCTAATCAAGAGAGTATCACCCACAGTTGGGTAAGTCACATCTCCCAGGGAAACACTCAATCAAAAGGTTCCACCCTCATCTAAAGACTAATGAATCTGCCCCCACAAGATTGCATTAAAGAACATGATTTTCTGGGGGACATAATATATCCAAACCGGCACAACTGTCCACAAAATGTCTACAGTAAACATCATATTTAATGGTTAAATGTCCTTGTTCTCAAAGGAAAATCAAGGCTGTGTACTGGAGGCCCTAACCATTGTAGTAAGGCAAGAAAAACACAAGGCATTTGGATTAGAAAGGAAATTGTCATGATTCACAGGTGATAATGGTAGTGTGCATTAAAATATTTTAAAAATCTATTAAATTAAAATTAATAAATGTGACTAGCAAGACTACTGGATACAAGTCAACAAACAGATATGAATTTTATTTCTGTTTATGAACAATAAGCAGTTAGAAAAAGAAACTTAAAAAAAAACAAAAAACACAACATCAGAAATATCAAGTACCTAGGAATAAATATAACAAAAAAGCATGAGAAGGGAGGGCCCTGGGGAGGAGGTGTGAATTTGATATTCAGGTAGAATTAAGGTCAAAGTCAAGTGCCCTGGGAGAACAGAAGAGGGTTGAAAGACAAAAGGCCACAGTGAGAGTGAAGAGTTGGTTCTTGGATGTGTGAGGCCAGAAGACGTCAAAGGTACAAAACACAAACGAACTTTCAAGAAGCAGGAGTAAAATGTAATGTATTGATACTACGTATACAAAACGAGGCTCTTTTAGCCTAGTATTCATTCATTTGTGCATTCATTCATTTATTCAACTAGTATTTATTGAGTATCAGGATCAGTTCTAGGTGTAGTAGAGAATACAAGAAGGTATAAGACACAGTCCTTCTTAGTTTTTACTAAGATAAAACATGCCCATGGGAACATTTAAGTGATAATTCAAGATTCCCACTGCCCAAAGGATAAAGCCCAAACTACTCCTTCCCCCATGGTGTACAGGAGCCACCCCAATTTGGCTCCTTGGCAGCAGCTGGTGCCACCTCCCATCCATCCCTGCCCTCCTCCAGAGCAATTCGCACTCACCAACCATATGGCAGGCCTGGCTCTTTGCACCCCACATGTGTTTATTCCCACAGCAACCTCAGGAGGTGGGTACTGTCATTATCCATACCGTATAGATGAGGTAAGTGAGGCACAGAGAGGTTAAGTAACCTGCTCACAGTTACACAGCTTGCAGGTGATAGGGCCCCCCTCCGGGCAGCCTGAGAGTGTGGCCTCAGTGCACCTGCTCCTAACCACAGCTGGGCCACAGCAATCTTTGCTTTGTTCCCGGACACGTTCAAATCCTCCATCTCTCTGTGGATCTGGATTTGCTCTGTGTTAGCTTCTCCATGGGGAGAAATCTTATTCAATTGTCAAAACCCAACTCAATGTCAGCTAAGTTCCCAAACCCAGAGGCAATAGCCTCTTCAAGAACATCAACTAGATGTGTCCCCTTTTGTCATAATGTCGACACCCCTTTTCAACATGAACAAGTTAGGGTGGTCACTGCCTAGAGATAACTGAAGATCAGGAAAGTGAATAAACTAGGAAGGGTATCAGCAGACAAGATGGAATTTAGCAAAGGATTATGAATATTGTATCTTTACATAATTTTCTTTCTCTTAGTTGCTAGGCTACTAGAATAGCTAGAAGGAAAGAACTGAAATGGTGGAACTGTAACCCATAGCATCCTTTGAAATTTGTTCTATAGCTACTCATTTAATTGTAATTTGAAAGCTATACCTTTTTGTATATATGTTATATTTCACAGTAAGGAAATAACTGAAACTATGGTACTATAACATGTAATAACTTTGGAAATTTCCTATATAATTGCCTGTTAAATCATACTTTGAGAGAGATTACCTTTTTGTATATATGTTGTACTTCATAATAAGGAAATGACTGAAACTGAGGAATTGTAACCTATAATATGCTTTGACATTTGCTCTCTATTTGTTAAATTGCACTTGGAAAGCTATCACTTTTATGTATATATGTTATATTCCACAAGAAAAAAATGATTTAAAAAAACAACTCAAAGGCTGCCTTCAGCCACTGCAGCAGGATTAGTCTCCACCGTCCTCTTCCAGGCTCTCACCTTTCACAGAGCTCTCCTAACATGTCCCTGGATGTCCTCAAGGGCAGGAACTTTGACTTATTTGTCTATATATCTTCTCTAGACTCTGTTGCATATGAGATCACATATGAGGAAATGTTGAATTGAATCCAAAGAGGAACATAAATCTTAAATAAGTGGTATTGATATTGAGGGCTATTAATGCTAGAAGAAAGAGGGACCCCTGTAGTCTGAAGTAGCCGCGAGATTGCTTCCAGAAAGGGTGACCCTTGGCTCACCTTAAAGGATAAGCAAAATGTGCAGAGCTGAGGATGACCAGAGAAGGTGACGGTGGTGCAAGAAAGTGTGAAAGGGCCTGGAGACTCCAATGCACAAAGCGTCCTCAGGGCTGGGTTATTAAGCCACATCCGCCATGGCAGAGGCTGCAGGTTATAAAATAATCAATGATATCAAGGATGTCAAACACCCAATATCAAGCCCTGCCCCCAGGAGATCTCAAAAGGTTCTGTTCCTTCACTAAATCCAGAAAACCCGATTGCTTCTAAGAGACCTGGGGTGGGGTGCACAGACTTCCATTTAACCAGATTTAGATTTTTGGGGTACTTTTTATGGGATAATATGGTACATAATTCACTGCAGGATTGGGGCTGCCATGAATTAGGTACTGTTTTAAATCAATCAATATTGGCGTCCAGAGACTTTACTGTATGTTCTTGGCACCCATCTGAATTGTTGTCATCCATCAGGCTCCAACCTGAGACACCACCCAGCATCCATCGATGCCCACCCAAGCCAAGGGCAAGCTCCACTGATAGCTTCATGTAGTCATGATACAAAAGTCCTGTTATGTGCAGGAGCCAACCAAGAAAGGGGCCCTGGGTGTACAAGAGGGGTATTTCTCGACGGAGACGTGGGGTGGCTTCTAGATGGCCCTTTGATTGGAATGCCGGGCAGACTGGAAATACGTGCCCCTGGGCTGGGTGACGGACGGATGTCTTTGTAAGACAGTCTGAACGGATTCGGAGAGCTGGGCCCTCACTCTCTGACCTGCGCAGCCTGTCCTGTTCGGTCTTTGTTCATGTTATTACCTTTCTTCTGAGTCAATGTTAGGAAGATAAGGGATATATAAGTATTATTTTCAGCAGGTGCCTATAAAAGAAAAACTCCCAAATATTCTGCAGAAGACACCAAACCCACCATAACCTTCTTTAGGAGTATGAGAAAGGCCTCTTGTCCCATGTCTACCTTCTCAGCAAGCATCACTAACAGAGAATCAAATGTAGGTACTAAGATCATTACAGAATCAGGAAATCTTTCCTGTTTCTTCTACTTCCACATATTTGCCTTAGATTCTCCACAAATAAAAATAAAAACATTTCATTGGCACTTTTCCACCTACAAATTACCTTAACATCCTTGATCTCATTTAAACTCATTTTGCCAACGAGAAAACATTGCTCCATTATTTTACTGATTTGCCTAAGATCACAAAGTCACTAACTCGAAGAGAGTCAGGTCCAAATCTAGGACTTCCGAGTCCAGCTCTGTCCTGGTCATTTTAGGACCATTGAAGGCCCCAGGCCCCAGCTCACTTCACAGCAAACACATTACAAGGCGTTCAGATCCCACAGGTAATCTACGTTGTTTGCTGTATAGTTTTTATAGTTCTAATTTGGAGTTTTGTTATAACATAAATAAGACTTTTTTCTCCTGATTAAGACGGTGTTATATTTTTATGTAACCATATAAGGCTTGAGTTGAGTAGCAGCTGATGCGTTGATATCACATTACATTTTGCAGTCACGTAATCAAATATTTATTTCAATTTCAAGGTTTTTTTTCATGCTGAGGAGCCGATACTTTTTTTTTTCTGGTTTCAGACATTGCATAGACCCCTGATTGCGCACAGGCCGTGAGTTCCTAGCCAGGAAGCCTCATGGCAGAGAGAGCCTGTCCTGGCCACCACATCAGTGACCCCAAGCACAGAGTGTGTCGTGAGCAAAGGCTGGGAGGCTGGAACACAGAAGGCGGGCGGAGGTGACCATCCACGGAAAGGACAGGATCCCAGCGGTCTCGGCCTTCGAATAGCAGAGTTTACCTCCGCATGTCATCCTGGACAACCTGCTGCCTGCACCCTGAACCCACACAGTTAAGCCAGCATCCAGGAAAAGTCCCAAGAGGACCAGAGGACGAGCTTCTTCTAGATGCTAGCAGAGTTCCTCCTGACACAAACCTCACGGGTTGGTATTGGAGATCCAGGGATGCTCGGATTTGTCCTGAGAGGCAGGCTGGTCCCCACTGACCCCATTGCCCAAACCCTCTCAATCCCAATCCCAGAGGGGCTGGGGGACAGCAGAGGGGAGCCCCTCTTTCTGTTGCCATGGAGACCCTCAGACCCCTTCCCTCAAGCGTTGGATTGAGGATGTTTCTACTGAACTCTCCAAGACCAGCTTCACTATGTAAACAACACAGTCCCAATAATTGTGCCTAAATTGAATTTTTGTAAAATGTGAAACTAACTATTTAAAGGCATACTGCTCCGAGTCCTTTTGAAAGAAAGAGAAACAAATCCTTAATAGTACAAGCAGTCATTGCCTAAAAAAGTCTCTCTCTGGGTATCCATTTTTCATGTTCCACAGAGTTTGATTAAATCAGAACACATTACTCTAGCATTTGCTAAACCACATTGCATCAGGCCTTGGAATTTAGAAAGAAAAGTTATTTATTGTTTATGTCATGCCTCTTTTCTTCAGTAATTGAAACAAATTTGAAGCTTTAAAATATGGAGAAACCTGGGGATTTGGGCAAGGCTCTCCACTCATCCATTCCTCAGTTGCCATGGAGAATAACAGTTTTAAAGCATCTTTAAAGGAAGACGGCGCTGAGCTGAAACCTTTCTCTCCTTGAGTAAGAAAGGACACTGAGAGGGGTAGGGGTGGGGTGGAGGTGAGAAGGGGAGGAGTTTCCCTGCTGCTCTAAACATAAAACAATTCCAGGAGGAAGCCACAGGCCTTGTGCTTATTTGGGAGAGGAGAAATTAATCTAGGAAACAATGAGCCATTCTGGGGCAATGCACCTTCCAGAATTTTCCAGGGCCTCCCTATCGCTCTCAGCATCAGATTTCTTAAACTTCAGAGCCACGGGCCTCCACGAGCTGCTGCTTTCTACCACGTTCATCTGGCTTCTTTTACCAGTTGCCTGCTTTTCCAAGAATAATGTTTCCTCTTTGTCCACATCCTTTCCTATTGCCTGAAAATAACTTCCATCTGCCCATGTACCAACTTCTCCCTCTCCCCCTACAAGTTCTGCCTGACGTCCCTCAACCCTGTTCACCTTAAGGAAGGAGGGGACTAGGATATAATAAACTAATAATAATCAACCTTTGCTACACCCACGAAGCACTCTCCGTGGATTACTGTATTTTATCTTCTGGCAACCTTGAAAGGTCCTATTCCTACCCCCCACTGTACAGAGGAGGAAATGTTCTTAAAAAACTTGCATAACTTGGTCACACACAGCTGGGAAGTGGTAGAGCTGGGGCTCAACCCAGACTGTTCAACCCCAAATTCTCCCCTCTCGATGTCTCTGCATTTTATTGTTCATTCATTTATCCGACCAGTAGTTATTGAGCCCCCACTGGGTGCAGGCAGTGCTCAGGGCAGGGAGCAAAATCAAGGCCAAAAAGGGTTCCACGCTCCACGTAATTCTTTGATTCTAGTAAGAAGAGATAGATAATAAATGAACAAATAAATCAGATCATTTCTGAACATGAGAGGAGCTGTGGAGAAAATATTTGGGGGAAGGGGACGGAGCAGTGGTCCTCCTACTCGAGCAAGCCTCGGACGCCTGGAGGGTTGGTCGGGTCGCAGGTTGCTGGCCCCACGCCAGGGTCTCTGGTCCAGGAGGTCTGGGCGGGGCCTGGGAATCTGCAGTTTTGCAAGCTCCAGGGGATACTGATGTTGCCGGTCCCAGGATGGCATGGGGATGGGGGAGGCTTGTCTTAGGATGTGGCCCTTTAGTTGAGCTGAGGCCTAAATGATGGCATGAGCAGACCGCCTGAGGAGCTGAGGACTAAGGATTCCATGAGTGGAGCGTCCCCTCGTTGGGGACGGAACAGAGGTCCCTGGGGTGGAATTGTGTGTGTGTGTGGCAGAGGGGATGGTAAAAAAAGCAAGCAGGGGCCAGTTTAGATCCGAGGCAGGTCAGTTCCTTCTTTCCTCTGCTCCACTGAGCCATGTTGTTTTAAGCAAAGATAGCATATGAAGATCGGAATGTCTTTAACCAATAAAATAGTGGCAGTCAGTTGACTTTTTAAAAAAAAAAAGATCCAATATAAGATTATTTTAAACAGGCACCTCCTGTGGCACATGTAAAATATGATATCAGTTGCCCTTTACCCCAATCAAATTTTCAACTGCAGTATTTCGAGTGAAAATAATCAGTTGTGTTATGTGCAATGTACACTGGTGGTATACATCATTTAACTCTATTTTCTTATCTAGGCAATTTGTCAAATCTGCAAGTTGTCACAAAAGATCAAAGACAGAATCTGTGCCTTTACTTTCTCACCTTAGTGCTTTTCAAATACGAATGTGCCTAGAGCTGAATGAACTCAGTGGTCTCCCTGGAAAGCCACACTTACTACAGAAGAGGGCTCTAAGTGAACTTCTGGTCCTGCGAGATAGAGCCCCCTGCCCACCCCGGTCCCTGAGTGCCAGGCTGAGAAAGGCTGTAATCAAGAGGTCAGCTGGGTCCTCAGCCAAGGTCAGCCTGGTTTATGTCAGGACACCTGGCTCCCGTCTCCCTCTCAGCAAACATATGGAGCTGCTTCTGCTCAAGGTCTTATTATCTTCCTCTGCTTTTATCTGCTCGGATGAAGCAATGATGTTTTTGCAAAATCAATAAGGAGAGCCTTTTATCTCATTCCTAAGAGAAGGCCATTCAGCATTCTAAATTTCTGAACCATTGCACAAGAGATAGTTGGCTGGAGCCTCCAGAAATTTGTTGGTGAATGTTTTGTGTCTTAGAATCTTATAGAAACCTTGTTACAGTCTTCACTCCCTAATTGTTTTTTTTTTAAACTTCCTTTTATAAAATAAAATCAAAGAAAACGAGGTCTCTCCCCTGAGCATCTCTCTTCAGGTTTCAGGTGAGCAGGGAGCTCAGAGGCTGGTTAGAGGGATGGGCTGGAGCTCCTGGCCCTTACTCCCTGCCCCAGTGCGGCACTGTTTCTTGCTGCTGTGACTTTTTGTCCTGCCTGCCCACTCCTATGACAGCTCTGTCCCTTCTCTTCTGTTTTCTTGCCTTGGGCCTGGCCAACAAAGAGGGGATTTCTGGGTTGCTGCTTTTACTTGGCATTTTGCTTTTGGATGAAATGTCCCCTGATTCAGATTAGCCCACTTAAGTAGCTTTGGATTCCCTCCCCTGATTCTGAGGTTCAAGAACTGCCAGGAATGAGAAGCACTTCTCCATGCCAACAAGGACAAAGTGGGGGACACCCACAGGTGGGCGATGAGGATGTGGGGAGAGCTTCCAGACAAGGCCTGAGTCCTGTTAGAGGAACTTCCTATCTGGGTAAGTCAAGTTACCTCTGGTTGCAGGTGACAGAAACCCGGTGCAAACTAACAAAAATCATGGGGTGAGGGACATGTTTGAGGTGTGATGGTTTCGGGTTCAATTCTTTCCTGGGTTCAAATCCTGTCATCAGGAATCTAGCTCTCCCTATGTTTGGATCTATGCCTAGTGTGGTGGCAAAGATGGCCACAGATTTATCACCCATAGAGATATTGAGGAAGGAACCTGTCTCTTTCCCCAGAGTTACAGCAAAATTCCAGGGAAGGGCCCTCGTGGTCCAGCTGAGGTGGTCGCCAATTTCAAAACCAATCCCTGGGGACAGAACACTCTGGACTATGGGCCCCCTCTGGAGCAGGGAAGGTGGGAGGGAGGTGGCCCCATCCAGGCCACTGAGATTCAGGAGGGGTGGTTCCTGGAGAGGGGCCAGGGAGCAAAAAGGGAATTCGTAAAACATTTGTTGGCTTCTACACCAGGCTGGCTTATGAAAAGTGCTCCTGAACTTGCTAAATGAAGAATTAATAAAAAAGGGAAAAGTGCTGTTTTGAATGTTTGGACAACAGTCATGCGGGAGAGAGAGGAATGGAAAGAGGATGAAACTTGAACTTACAGATAAAAGTTATAAGAGAAGCAGATTTCAGCCCAAGGTAATGAAAAAGATTTTTAATACTGAGGCCAACAAGAAGGCTCTCAGGAAGGGGTGAGCCCCCCATTCCTAGAGCAGTTCTAGCAGGGATGAACGGCCACCCACGGCAACGCTGAGAGGAGGTGCTGAGTCCAGGGGGCCGGGGGCCCAGACTGATCCCAAGATATCAGGATCTCACAATTCCCAAACTCCTTGTTTCCAAACTGGACAACAGGGAAGCAGCAAAGAAGGCACAGGCCAGAGGGAAGCGTCTTGGGGAGACAAGGGATGTGCAGCTCTTGCCTCATTTAATCATCATGGCACCTCCCGGAATAAGTTTTTGTGAACCCGTTTTCTAGATGAGGAGACCAGGGTACATGCAGGTTGAGGAGCTTGCCCCAAACTGCACGGTTAGCAAGCAATGGCACTGGAGTGCGAATCCAGGCCAGCTGAAGTTTAAGCCCATGCTCAGAACCCTTTGCTTTTTGGGCACAGAAAGGCCGGCTTCCTTCCAGAGAGCAGCATCACACATCTCCCCGCGCTCACCTAGCCCAGGATCAAGGTTGACAGGACCCAGGTGGCAGCGGGCAGGTCCAGTGAGATGTGAAGGGGATTCGTCAGAGGGAGCCAGCATGGCTGGGAGAGAATCCCAGATCCACATCCCACCGCTTGAGATGTCAAGAGCAAACGTGTCGGTCGTGCATTAAAAATAACGACGACAAAGCCAGCATCATCACCTGACCCTTCTGGCTCCAGTCTGACCAGGTGCGTAGGCCGGTGCATCAGTTAAGCCAGGTGGGCTCTCAGGTAAATAAACCGTATTAGCTCCTCTCTTCCTTCTGCCTATTCAGAACTAATAACTTGATTTTTCTGAGTTTTCACCTTTCGTTTTCCTTTGTATAAAGCCAATTTCACAGCATACTTCAAGAAATATGAGGAAGTCAGTGCAATTGTTTTCTGCTTTTATTTAAGCATTTGCTTACTAAACAAGTATTTATTTAGCACCAGGTAAGCTCCTGGGTTCTGCAGCAAGGAGGGATAGTTGTTTCGCTCAGTTACCGAAAATACATGTTTCCTTGGGTAAGTAGTAAAGGAATCCATAGTCAAAAGTCACACCTACCTTAATGATCGCTGGTGACCTGCGGTAATGGAACCACCAGAATTAATCTCAAAAGCTGGGGTGGATGCCCTGCCGCCCTTCTTGAAGAGGCCTTCCCAGGAAATTCACAGCTTGTTTCTTAAACTGCAGAGGGAAGAGTCTCGTGCCTGCCTTCAGAACTCATGACATTTCAGGCTTCTGATTGGTTCTTTAACACCGATACAAGCAGGTGTCCTTGTAAGTTCTGGGGAAAACTGGGGTAAGCAAGACAGCTCTGATGCTCAAAACCAAACCCACCCTGGCCCAGGCTTTCTCTAGAAAGCTCAGGAAGGAGATTCCCAGACTCAGAGGGGCCCCTGACCAAAACCGCTCAAGTCTGCCTAGCCCCTCCCTCTCGTCTTGCTCCCACCACCCTGGCCCCAGCTGGGCCTCCCCCGCAGGCTGGGTCTGTGAGTAGAGCTGGAGTCTGATTCTCTTCCCTTTGAGCCTGGGTGGGCTGCGGGTCCAGACCAAGAATTTGGCAAAAGTAAGGCTGTGCTGGACCCAGCATCGTGGGATTGAGAAAGCCCCTGGACCAAAGCGGGGGTGAGAGTGAAACAAAGTAAAGTTTCAGTGGCTAAGAGATTTCACATAGAGTCGAGAGGTCATTCTGGAGGTTGTTATTATGCATTATTTAGATATCCCTTTTTATTTTTTTAGTGTATTAGAATAGCTAGAAGGAAATACCTGAAATTGTTGAACTGCAACCCAGTAGCCTTGATTCCTGAAGACGAGTGTATAACTATGTAGCTTAAACAGTGTGACCGTGTGACTGTGAAAACCTTGTGGCTCACATTCCCTTTATCCAGTGTATGAACAGATGAGTAGAAAAATGGGGACAAAAAAGTAAATGAATAATAAGAGGGGGATGGGATGTTTGGGTGCTCTTTTTTACTTTTATTTTTATTCTTATTTTTATTACTTTTTTTGGAGTAATGGAAATGTTCAAAAATTGTGATGAATGCACAACTATATGATGATACTGTAAACAACTGATTGCACACTTTGGATGATTGTATGATATATGACTATATCTCAATAAAATTTTAAGGAAAAAAATAAAGTAAGGTTATGTGACTTCCCAGGCTGGATCACAAAAGGCTATGCAATTTCCACCTGCCTGTCTTGGGTCTCCCATTCTAGGGGCAGCCAGGTAAGAAGGTCAGCCACCCTGAGACAGCCTTGCTGGCGAGGACACATGCAGCACTCAGGTCAACAGGCCCAGTCCGGCCCCACCGAGACCCTACAGCCGTGAGTGAAGCCCCCTTGGAGCCCCCAGCCAGCCAGTCTACCTGCTGAGAACCCCTGAGGGACTTCAGGAGAGGCTGCGGAAGCAAAAGACTCACCCACCTGAGCTCTGCCCAGCTTCCTGATGCACAGGCCCCATGAACACAATGAAAGAGCTGTCATTTTACATTACTAAATTTGGGTTACTAACCAGAGTTGACTCCAATGTGCAGGCCAGGGTTAAGGACCATATTCCCGTTGCATAGCCCATCTGCCTAAATGGTTAGACCCAGTCCCAAAGACTAGTGCAACCTGCCCTCTGGTCCTCCTGGAGCTCCGGGCCTTTATCTTGTGATCAGAAATACTGCCACCAGGTGTCTGGGCCAATCACTCCCCTGTGGAATGGTCACGGAGGCACGTGGCCCACCCAGGCCCAGACCCGGGTCTCACAGGCCGGCCCGTGGCAGCACCACTGAATACCCTCACATCCCCAGGAGTGGCCTTGACCTGCTCGGCCACGAGCCACGATGTGCCATCAGAGCCCCAGCCGCCATCCCCAGCGTCCCCAGACCCATCTGTCACAGTGATTAGCGATATGCCTTTTCCTAATGGAGTAACCAGTAAAAAGAGAAGCCGCGTTTCTCCAGCCCAAGCCCCTATTCCCCACGTCAGTCCTGCCGGGGCAAAACCACAGGGTCACTGTCGCTGGCCTACTAGTTCTGCACAAGCCCGTTTGGAATGGCTTAGCCCTTTTTTCAGAGGCCTTTTTCCAGATACACTTGCCATTTCCGCACAAACCTAGGAATTTTTACCACCCTTTCTAAGAGCAGGTGCGCTTGAAAGAAGACATGGACAGGAAACGGGGGCTTCAGAGTTTGGGCTCCAGTGTGTACTATTTGTTAAAAAAGGTTTAAAATAGCCAGGCCAGCTCTCCAGACATAGCCAGTCTTGCCTAGACTGTTTCTCTGTGTGGCTCCATTATTTGTTTTCCCCAGATTTCCCCTTTCTCTTCCCCTCTGAGCCTGTTGCTAATAATCAGAGCTCCAGCTTGGTCATGTCTCCAGAAGTTTCTCTGAGGCACGCACTCTGAGCTTGCAGGTGTTGGCTCTTTCTTGGGCAGAAAGCTCTGCAGTTAATGATGAAAGCTTTGAGATAACCTTATCAAATCCTTGACCTCAGAAGAACAGGCTGTGATTGACAGGAGACTGACAGAGGCCAAGGACAAAGGCCTTTTAAGGTAAGCTGTGATGGCTTTGATGGAGTTCATTTTGAGAGGTTAGCATTGCACCAAAGGGAGATACAATTGATTTTAAAGGCAGGCCTTAACTTGGGCCCACTGGCTTGAATGCAACAAAAGGCAAACTGAGTTTGGCTCTTGCAACAGCCACTTGAAATTCGCGTCCTTTAAATGTGAGCTGTGTGCCCAGCGTCCTTCAAGGGCCTGCTTTTAAACTTCTCCCCGGGGAAGGTGGGTTCTGAAGAGAAGACGTCTTCGAGAATTGTAGAACGTTACTGTGACTTTGAGTTGCAATGGGGAAAACGACGGAGGCACATTTCTCCGATATGTTAATTAAATATAAGAACATCAGTTCTAGTGGGAAAATGTACTTCAGATTCCTTGCCAGTAACAACTGTAGCAATGACACATCCTATATGGATTGAATATAAGTTATATTTCAGCAAAATTTTATATTTTTAAATGACAAAATTGAGGGTTTGATATTTTCAATCAGTCACCCAAAAAGTATGACAGTGCTACCAAGGAATAATGAAATTGCATTTCTGAGCCCTAACATGATATTGTTAGAGTCGGGTTTTGGAGAGTCTCCAAATGATGCCTTCTGGTTTGTGCTTGCCTGAGAGATGCAGCCAAGAGAGCCCCTACTCCAGGATGCTGAGCCCCATTTTCTGTTTCTAAAAGGACCAATGTGCTGCATCAAAAATTATTATGAATAGTTGAAGGACATTCTACTGCAGGATCTCCATCTCTTTTGTCATCTCATTTTCCCCAGGAAAAAAAGCACTTCTGTTATCAAGAACTAGTCACAAGAATGAAAATGTTTAAGATCGACCTTGTGCCAGCACTAAGGCCAGATGTAGGCAAGTGGACATGGTGCTTTTTTGATTGCCTAAGTTTAGTTCAACGAAAGAATAAAACTGTCACGTGGCTTTAAACACCTTCAAAGGATACTTAAGTTGTGATCCCTGAGTTGAGCATTTAAAGATATTTTTTTAAACAAGGAAAAATAAATCCTAAATGGCCACATCTTATTTTTCCAGAGACCACTTTGCATCTTCACCAGTTGATTGCCTCTAAGCCATGGGGACATCAGTATGTACCTGGGCAAAGCCAGCCCATTGGGGGCTTTTTATTTTGTTTTGTTTTGTTTTAACTTTATAAAAATATTTTCATTGCTGATAATATATATACCCCCAAAATTGAACTAAATTTCCAGCCCAACAAATTTTCATAAACTGAACGTTCTTCTTTAACCATTGCCCAGATCAAAAAGCAGAACCTAACTAGCAGCCCTGAAGTCCTTTCACTCTCCCTTCCGGCCACTACCCACTGCCCAGGGTAACTCTTCTCTTAATCCTACCACCATGGATTGGTTTTGCTTTTGTTTGGACTTTATATAAATGGAATCATACAGTATGATCTCTTTGGGGACTGGCTTCTTTGTCCGTGAGATTCATCGGCCTTGCTGCCTGCAGTTATGGACTGACTGTTCATTCTCTTTGCTGTCTGGTGCGCCATTGTGTGAATATCCCACAATGTATTTATCCATTCTGCTGCTGATGGACACTTGGGTCGTTTCCAGTTTGGGGCTGTTACATAGAGCCAGCTGTATGAGTTCTTGCTTTGTTGGAGCGTGCTGGTGCCCGGCCCTCCCCCGATGTGTGTGGACGCTTCGTGCAGCCTGTTGGCACGGTACCGACTTGGGAGGGCCTGACAGCGCTGTCAGCTCGTCCCTTGGAGCAGAGAGCCAAAGCCACCCACCTGTGAAAACGGACCCTTGCTTCATGCAAAAAGTTAAAAAGAAATCAGCACCCAAGAACAGAAGTAAGCATTGTTTGCCTTATCGCAGAGATCTGAGCAGCTGGTCACAGGCCATTTGGATCTGAGATAATAAGGTAACCTCTTATTGAAACAGGATCCAGCCTAACAGTTCTCAAACAAGGCACGGGGCGTGTCCAGGGAAGTGGAAGGTGGCAGAAGCTGAGCGGTAAAATGTTGCCAAGAAAACTTAACTGAAGCGTCTCATTTCACTCGGTTACACGTTTAAAGCCAGGGCAAAAAGACAAGGCTCTTCATACAACAAAATCACTAGCTTAACTCCTCCTTGAGAAAGCAGGGTTCACTTCTCGGCCCTGGGCTGCCTTGGGGACCCCGCCCAAGCTTTCCGTGAGGTTCTGTTTCTCATCCTTAAAAAAAAATCTTAATAACCTCATCCTTGCAGGGCGCTGAATAGCTGCTGATCAAACGCTGCTTTCCCTCTCAGCCCCCAAGCACCATGGCTGACACCACAGAATACAAGCTATGGAAACTGAATACTCACATGCTCAGGTGGTGTAGAGAGTGGGGCACTGGAGGGAAGTAAAACAGACCGACGGCTTGTTCCTTTTGAAAACCTGAGAGGAGAATAAGCGAGAAGACTGCGTTGTTGCCAACACAGAGCTGAAAAGTGGGCAGGAGAACGGGGTGGGCCGGAGGGGGCAACTACCCACTGAGTGCCGGGGATGGCCAGGCTGCTGGCTGTGCCCCAGTGTCTACAATTTCATTCTGTTTGGTTTAATTCTGTGCATATGAGACCCAGGCTACCAAGATAAAAGACTCTAGAGATAGCTGCATTTTGAAACGGTCTTGCTTTTGTAGACAAAAACATCTTAGACGCTCGACTGCTTGGCTGGGTTAACAAAGTAGGATCTGAGTTCTCAGGGTTCGGGGGTGTGGTTCAAAGGTTCATGGGGTTCATGGCTCCAAAGACTGCCTTTCGTTCCTACCATTCATGGTGATGACAAATTTGGATTTGAGGGCAAAAGACAGTATTGTCTTTGGAAATAAGTAGCAGGCCCAACAGAGGTGCTTTGAGGCCCCTGGTGAGTCAAGCCCCCCTGCTGCAGCCCCAGCTGCACCACTGGTCTCTCTGGGGCTGGAGGGTGGCAGCCCCTGCCCCACGAGGGGCTTCAGGGAACCGGGGAAGAGCCATGCTGGGGTCAGGCATGAAAAAGCCACTCGAGCTCAGCTGGTTTCCCCATCTAAAAATGAGCCTGAGCCACCTTTGCCTGCAGGAACTTCAGGTCAGTAATCAGAATATTTCACATATGTCATTTTCCTGGTCCTTAAAGCACTGCTATTTATATTATCCCAACATGAAAGAGATAAAAAGCAAATATCATTACAGCAATTTTACAAATAAGCTCAAGCACACCCAGAGACATTACATGATTGGGCACTGAGAGAAGAGCCATAAGGCGTTAAACTCACACACACACACACACACACACCCACCCACCCACCCAGGTCTCCTCATACCTTCTGTAAAGCCTCTGGCACAGGCCGACATGGATGCCTTTGAGCCATACTCTAAGTAGCCGGACTCTGAATTTAGAGGCCATGGGCAGTGGTGGCCTTTGCCCCCTACTCCACTGGTTTGGTGAGGTTTAGCTTGTGACTTCCTATCTAAGAAGAGACACTTGGGAGATAAGCTGCCTGGGGAAGGGGAAGTCAAGATGCCTGCAGGTTTCTGGCCGGTGGATCCGTCGCTGAGCCAGGCAACCCTGCACGGCCACTCTAGAATAGCAAACTAGATTTCAGGAGTCACGCATTCATTTATTCAGTTAGCAAGCATTCACTGAGTGCCTACTAGGTGCCAGAAGTAGAATCACTTGGGGCCAGAGGAATTTGTATGAATAAGTAAGTTCCCCTGAGAGCTGACCAGTCTCCTTACTCTGTGCAGTGTAGACTCAACTGCAGGAGACCAATAGCCTCTCAAGTTTCGTCCATGTTTGATTTGGCTTCTCATCCCCAGCAGCTCACCTGCCAACTGGTTAGCACATGTGCAGGTTCTCAACAAAACATAAATAATTGAATCACAGCACTTCTTTGCTTAAAAGCCATTAATGGGCCTCCAAAACCACACAGAAGCTGGAGTCTGTGAACTTCTCACCTTCATCTGCTCTCTCTGTCTGATCTCCAGCCTTATAATCATCTCCAACCTTTGAACCCTTCAAGCTTGTTCTCATCTTTAAACATCTTCGAATTTGAGGCAGGCCTAGAATCCTCTTCCCCAAGATTTTATGGAGCTGGCTGCTTCTTGTCTCAAGTATCACCACCTCAGAGAGGCCCACAAGGCTGCCCCCTCACGTCACTGTCTAGCCTATTAGCCCATGGTATTTTCTTCATAGCACTTAACGCTATTTGAAACTACTTAATTTATTTTCTTCATTCACCATTTCCCCAACCACGTATTTTATAGATATTTTGTAAATAAACCACGTGGGTTAATAAGTTAGAAGACAACTGCTGACTGAGAGACTTAACCTAGGGTCAGCTTGGTAGAGATGGAGAGAAATGACTAGATTTGAGAGATGTTTAGAAGTTAGAGCTGACGGGGTGTGGGGTTAAACTGGAGAGAGAAGAGGAAAGTAAAGCTGCCTCGTAGGCTTTTGGTCTGTGTGGATGGTTGCGCTAAGCCCTGAACCAGGCTGCCCTAGGAGAGGGCCAGGTGTGGGTATAAAAGGCCTGAGTTGAGCTTTTCAATTCCAGAGTTTGAGGGACTTTGAGGCATCTAAGAGGAGCTGTCAGGTGAGCAGTTGGGGACCTGGCCCTGGAGCTCAGCGTGGAGGTAAGAGCTGGGGATGTAGTTTTGTGTGTCATGCACATGGAGCTGGCTGTGGACACGGTGGGTGTGAATGAGGGCCTAGTGGAAATCAAAAAGGAAAGAAGAGGGGGGCTTGGAGCTACCCTTGAAGAGTTCCACAATGAATCGCTGAGTAGAGGGGGATGGGCTCAAAAAGGAACCAAGAAGACTGAGAAAGAAAACCAGGAGACATTGGGTCACAGTAGCCAGAAAAGGAGGAAGAGTATGTCAAGAGATGTTGGTGGACTTGCTTGGCTCCCAAGCTAGACTCCTTGAGAGGGTCACCTCCAGCCCCTCCTGTCCCATACGTCTATGTGAATTGACCTTGATCAGGTCACCTCCAGTCCCAACATCTAGTGCCCGATACATAGATATGAGTTGAACAGAGAACCTTGGGCTCTCCAATTTTATCTCTTCTCTGACCTTTGCAAGGGTTAACTTAAAGATCCTACTCATTACTACCCCTCTCCCTCCCTCCCATTCTGCAAAGGAGGAAACCAAGGCAAGGAAAGGGTAAATGACTTGACAGCCAGGAAGGAGGGGTATCAGGATTCAGACTCAGGAAGTTTGGTTCCAGAGTCCATGATCTTTTTTGCCACATTGGGCTAAGACTCCTCCCTCCCCCACTTTTTGCAGGCTTTTGATAGAAGTGCTAATACAATAGCAGAAAATTTGCAATTTCCAGACTTCAACTTTAGTAATCAAAACATTGGCTTTGAATGCAAACACAAGGTATGAGCCAATCTCTTCTTAAGCATTTGGTTAAGATAATTATGCAATCGTCATTCTTTTTTTTTCTAGCCTATCTTCCTTAAGAATTGCTTTATCACTGTCTGGGAGAGTTCCCAAATTCTGGGAGGCTTCTGAGAAGCTTCTGAGTCCAGAATGCCTGCCTGGAGGACGCCGGGCCATGCTGGCCTTCTCCTCCTGCCCCGATGGTGGCAGGTTCTGGGGCCATTCCGGGCAAAGCCACAGCCCGGCCTGCCTGCAGCTGGGGCACACGTTCGGGCAGAGCCCCTCTCCACACATCAGCTGAGCTTCCTGACTCGAGCTTAATTTGGTTCTGCTTCAGTTGTGACCTGAGTGGGAAGACACACCAAGTTCTAGAGGACACTGGTGATTTTTTACGACGTTGAGAAGTTTTCTCTACTTGATAAGCTGTCCTTCAGCATCTCTCAAAACCACGCCTCCTTTCCTGTAAAGTTGATAACCAACAATTTCTTTCCCCTCAAATCTACCATCTTCCTCATGATTTTAAGTCTCTTTAAAAGTTGAAAACCTGTATTTTAAATGAAAAAAAATGCAACCAAGTTTATCTTTCACAAGAAAAGACAGGAGTTTCTCTGACTTGATATCATCCCAGAGCAGTCAACGTTGGAGTGTATTTTAGTCACCTCACCTCCAAATAACACTTCGGATATTGCAAAAAGCTGTGTGTTTACTCCCATGAAATATAAATGTGTTGAAAACATCAAATAGCTACTGTGTAGCTTCTTCTAATGGCCTATTGGAACTTCCTCACTTCAGTAATGACATACTTTGGGGTAGAACTTCCTATTTTAAAAACCACATAAACTCCCCCACCCGTTCCCCTTCCAACACTTTGGTAATCTGATTGCGTAGTATTTTTCTCTTCCCACCGCAATTGCCACTTTACATCAAACGCTACCATGCTCTGCGAAACTCGTAAGACAGTCACAGAAAAGGAGAGTCGCTTTTGTTGTTTTTCCTTGTTGTAAAAGCCAGACATTCAGTATTTTCCCCAATTTGGTTCATGGCAATCAGGATCTTTGTGGAAACAAGTTTCCCTTTGCACTGATGTATTGTGCAGATTTTGTATGTGGAGGTTTAAAATGGAAGCGACTCAATTCTGCAACTCAGTTCTTCCCAGAAACCTGTTGCCTTTGCTTGGGCTGAGCAGTCTCGCCACCCATACTGATCATGGGTTCCTTCTCAGTAATGAATTATAAGCAAGACTTCTGTGAATACTGCCTGGCTCCCTTGCACAGACCCTTTCTTTGGGTCTCTGTTCCTGATGAGGGGGTCTCAGTTTCAAGTCTGACTCAGTGGTCCCTTCTCTAGTGACATCTGTCTGAAGGGCTGTGGAAGCAGAGAGGCCTGGGTTCAAATTCTTGCTCTGTAGTCAAAAGCTGATGCCAGAAACTTCTGTGGAAGGGCTTCCTTGACTTTTCTGCTCCATCCCTCAAAGCCAATCAATCACCAGGTCCCACGGACTCTTTCTCTTAAAGATCACTCAACTTGACCTGCTCTTCTCCTTTCCCACCGCCACAGCCCACCAGCCTCCATCACCCTTGGCCTCATAACGGTCCCCTGAGTGATCTCCCTGCCTCCATAGATGGAGTCAGTCCCTAAAGGGGTCTTTTAAAAAGACACATGTGACTGTAGCCTCTCCTGCTTAAAACCCCTCAGTGGCAGTGGTTAGAGCTCAGCATGTCTTTTTCTCTTTAGCCCTCCTCCATGACCCGGTGCTCCCTGCCTTCCAGGCTTGTCTCCCACTCACCCAGCCTCACCTGTCACCTCCGATAATCCTGTACAGCTTGCAACCGGCACACACGTGCAGTGCTAGCTCACCTTCCCATGCCCTGGCTCTTGGCATGCCTTTCGAGGGCCCTGCCTTTGTTCCTCCTCACCCACGTCCTGACCCTTCCCGGGACAGAGCTCACGGCCGCTGGAAACTTCCTTTGCCGCCTGCCCTGCACCTACCCAGCCATTCCTCAAGCCCCTCAGGTGCCCGACTCCTGAGCTCTGGGACACCCTGCATAGACTACACCGGGTGGAATTTCCCTCTGATTCTACCTCGTTTTCCAGGTCAAGCCCCTTGTGGGTAAGGATGTGTTGTGGTTTTCTCTGGACCTTCAGCCCAGCCCTGGATCCGTCACAAAGTGGGCATCCCGTAAATGTGCGTCAGTCGGTGATGATGTTGGGGCTGAAGGCAGTTCCATCTACATCACACGGAAAACCCCGGGTAGATTTTCACAAATGTTTAATTCAAATTTCATTTTTAAAATGTTGCTAAATTATTTTGAATACTATAGTATAATAGATTCAAATATGTTATTTACAAACATAATGACACCCTGCAAATCAACAGGTTAAATGTGTTGCAAAGGTTTTTATAAAGATTTCTGAATAACTCTCCTATCATTTGCCAGTTACTTAAGGAATATGCCCAGGTTACAGGGCTGGTTATTTTAAAAACTGTTGCAATTTGTGGCATTTTATCTACATGAATCAGGAATGTGTTATTAGAGGAGAGCCAACTATAGAAATAAGCTAGACACTGGGGCTGCTGTCAGATTGCAATGGCTTCCCATAATCCCAGTTTCTCTTTTTACCATTTACTAAAACAGCCTGTAATTCTTACCGATTGACATTATAATGTGTGAGCATAATAAATTTGAAGTTATGCTAGAAATGCATACTAATAAAATGCACCTTTAACCATTTGATATTTAGGGATTTCTGTACAATGATGTTTAGCTATTTCTTTAAAAGTTAGAAAACTACTGACCAAGGGGAAGCAGGGTCCTGGGCTTTCCCCCACCCCAAACAAGGCAACTGCCGGGAATTGGGCCTGGGAGGGTAATGCAAGAGTTGCAGGAGCTGGGAAGAATATTTCAGACTTCTGGGGGAGCTGGGAGAGCAGGAAGTGGCTCTGAGTCCCTCTGGACATCCAGGATCCTTGATTCCAGAGCTGAGTGAATCCATCTGATTGCCATCTGCAGAAGGGGCTAGCCTCGGCTCTGGTACTGGGGAACCCCTCAAGTGAGAGAAGCTCACGTCCTTGCACGTTAGGAGCTGGGAGGACAGTCCCTGCCCCCCTAAATTCTTTAAGGGGAGTTATGAAGGGACAGGGACCAGAGCAGAGCCAGACCTTTTGCAGGAACCTGGTGGAGGTAAACAGGGAGGGGCCGTCCAGTGCCCAGGCTGCTCCGTCCAGAGTTAGGGGGCAGGAGGGCAGCACAAAGATTCCCTCTCTTCTCCAGTCCCTGAGCTCAGGGAGCGATGTGGTTCAGCTGTCCACCTGGGCTTTTATCCCCTTCTCCCTTGTCCCCCTGCTGAGTTTCCTTCTCTTTCATTTACAGCTTCGGAGTGGGCACCTCTTCTGGGTTTCTCCAGCCAGGCTTATCGGCACGTTGAGGGCTTCCCCACCAAAAAATATCCTTCCCTCCAGTCCATTGTCCTCTCAAGCTACTGTCCCATCCAGTCCCTGCTCTTCACACTGAAACTTCTTATTTCACCAGATCACCACGTCACATTGTCCCTTACCGGACTCCACCTGGTTTTCCCCTGCTACACGAATGACACCATTCTCTCAAAGGTCACCGATGACTTCCATATTTTAAAGTCCAGTAGGTTTTATAAGCCTTGTTTCCTCATTGACCTCTCTTGAAATGCTCTTTCCTTTTGTGACTTCATCGCTTGCTTCTCTTCCACCTCTTTGGCCAATTCTTTCCTGTCTCCAATGACTTTGCTACCTCTTCTGATCTTCTAAAGGAAGATGATCTTCCAGATTCGGTTCTTCACCTTTTTTATCTTTCTTTCCTACACTCATTTCTAAAGTTTCATATATTATTATTGAGTCAATGATTTTGTTAATTTCATTTTTTAATTACAAAAGTAATGTATCTCATTAAAATTCAGTGAAACAATCCAATAGATGATGTGGTTTCCAAGTAAACAACTATACTCAGGATTCTTTTCTGAGCTCTGAGACCAAATTCCTAGCATTTTCCTAAACATCTCTCCATGACAACTGGCATATCATAAACAGTGTGTTCTCTCCACAAACACCACACTAAATCCCCTCATGTATACACCCAAGTTCCTCATAATTCTTGCAATTACTTCTCTCCTTTGCACGCCTCCATGCCTAAACATTGTATTGATTCTACATGTGCCCCTCTCAGGACCAGCTACATGATTTGCTGGACCCAGTTCAAAATGTGTCTGGCTCCATGTTCAAAACTTAAGAATTTCAAGCAGTGACAGGAGGGCATTAAGCCAAGCTTGGGTTCCTTTTGAGCATGGGCCCTGTGTATCTGCACAGTTTGCGTGCCCATGAAGCCAGCCCTGCTCCGTCTCATTTTCCCTCCTCTTCATACCTTCTTTTCAATCCCACTGATGTCCAAGTCAGCACTTGTGTCAATTTCCACTATGGCCTCTTGTGACCTTACATCCCGTCTCACCTTTCCCCAGGCCCCCTCACTCTACCTGATGATTGCTACTCAGCGACTTCTGCACCTGTTGCCCTCTGTGCGAAGCCTTTGGTATTTCCTTATTTCTTACCACACTGGGCACAGACTCTTCAGGCCAGCATTTTAGGCCCTGATTTCCTGACTTGACTCCTACTCATTCCTCAACCTGTACATCAAGCTTGAGATGAATGTTCTAAGTTCTTTTCCCTGACTGCACTCCACAGAGCTAGACCTCTGCCCCTTTGCTCAGGCTGGGTCATCTTTTGGAAATCCTACCCACCCTACCTGTGTCACTGGAAACTCTCCAAACATCAAGGCCTGCCTCTTCCAAGAAGGGTTTTCTGGCCTCTATCTGGGGTCTAATCTCTTCTTTCTGGTCAGGGACACGTTCTGGGACCCTGTTGAGCGCTTACCACGTTCTGGGCACCATGCTTCACATACTTTTACCATTTAAACCTTCCAGCATCCCCAGGAGGCAGCTTTGAACGCTAACCCCTTGGAGGCGCGTTGTGCAAGGTCACTTGCATTAGCAAATGGTGGGCCAGGTTCAAACCCACAGTCTGCCCCGAGTCCGTGCTTGCACGCTGCCTTGTGGGGCTGATGTTGGTGTGTTTTTCCTATACCCACGTAGACAGTGAGCCCTTGGAAGGAAATAGATCTTTTCCGTCTTTGTTTTCCTGGGGGCACTTTCTCTGTCTCCACCTTCAGCCCTTATTACGTTTATATGATGGAGGAGTCGGTCTTGAAACACTGGTTGAGCCCAGATATATTTTTTTACATTTCTCAAAACTCAACCAATTAAGGATTCTTTGGAGTGGCAACAACCTCTTTCAAAAGCAAAATACCTTGGGGATAATTTAGGAAATATGTATTTATGAATCACACTGGACTAAGAATTAGTAGATTCAGCTCTGCATTGGGCTGCTTTTCTTCCTTTCAGCAGAAAGTAGACCCTAGGGGATTGTTGATTGGAGGGAGGCTGTCCAGCCCCTCTACACTTACCTATTGTTTGGCTTCACTTTAACCTCTTTCTCCATCTCAAACTCCTCCCCCAGGCCAGGCCATCAGAGGGTCAGGGAGGAAGCTGGGTTGGTTTCTCAGTCCCTCAGTGTTTCTCTTTTCCTCGGTGTCACTGGGGGAACCAATTTCTTCCAGAACTTCCACAAGGCCCAAATGAAAATAGTTCTTCTCTCTCCTCCTTAGTCTCCTCCCTGCCATGGAGATGCCGAGTGAAAACTGAGGGAGGTTTCAGAGGGGGAGCCACAGGGTAAACAAAAACTAACAGAATTTGTAGCTTTTAAATATTATGCTGAAAAATAATATTTATTTAATGATATGGAAAATGTTCATTATACATGAGGGAAAAAAGTGAGAGAAAAAGCAGGTCACAGAGCCACACTTGTATGTAATAGGATCCCATTCTTATATTTTCATACTTACATAAATGTGAGTTACATTTTAACTGTAGAAATTAAAAAAAAAAAAAATACATATATCACAAAAAGGAAGACAAGCGCACCCCGACGTATCTAAAGCAGGTCACCAAAATGTTTTCAGTGGTTGTATATGGATGACAAGTTTTGACTGAAATTGTCTTTGCTTTTTAGAAATGAATGTTTTAACTGTCTTACAGTTAGTGCACCCCCTTGGAACCGTGTGTGTCCTGGACTGAGCCGGGCCGCGGTCTCGGAACCGACGCGGCACATCTGCCGGCCCCTGGGCCTGGCTCCTCCGGCCCCTCCCGGCCTCACAGGTCCCACCTGGGCCGCTGCTGTTCGAGAAACAGAAGGAAGCAGTTTCCACCAGCGACCCTCAGGGGCCATCTGCAGGCGCGTGAGCACCTTCGGCCTGGCCGGACCTGGTCAGCAGGGCTCCACTTCCCCTTGGGTCGGGAATTCCAGGGCCCAAGTGGTGACAGAGATGACCCAACAGGGCATGACTAACTGGAGGAAACCGGGAATTGGGCAGCGCTCCCCTGATTCACCGTCTTGTGTTTTTACCACAATGCCCACTTCCTGCAGTTGCTGTCTGCGGGCCCCGGGACCTGCCTCGAGCACAGAGCTCACTGGGGGTTCCCTGCCTGGGCCCCGGGGAGGCAGGCGCAGGGAATGGCTGCTCCAAGGGGTCCTTCCACCCTTCCCAGTCACTGCCCCTCCGCTTGGAAAGTCTGTCGTCTGCCCTTCTGACCTCTTTCTTCTTAGCCCACGGAAATCTTCCAGGCATAAGCTGGCTCAGTGTTGGCCTTCTAGAAAGGCTGGATGAGGGACCAAGACGTTGCAGTCTCCTGTCTCCACCCTGATTCTCTGTTGCCCTCATATCTCTGCTCACACAGGAGCTCCTTGAAAGCCCCTTGGCTCCCAATCCAATGCTAGACTCCAGTTAAGGGGATAGATGAGGTATTGGTAAAAAGAATACGTATTCCCACATCTCAACAGCCCCCACTTCAAATAAAAGGAATGGGTGAGAAAAAAGCATGAGCATGATGAAAGCAAGTTAGGATGGAAAAAATGTTTTCTGGAAAGTTGGACTCAGTGTCCTATTGTCCTTGACTGCACCGAGGATGTCCTGGGCTGAGGCCACTGCCCTTTGACCTGCCCAGAACACTCTCCCTCCTCTTCCTGTGGCTCCACCTTCTCCACCAAGTCTTCCCAGCCTGTTTCAGCTGCTATGCAACCTTTGCATTATGATGTGAGTGTTTATGTTTATATTTTATCTCCTTTCCATCTCTTTGAGGATTAAAATCATATTTCTGGTAGCAGCAAAGTGAATGGGGCTTGGGACTGACCTGGGAAAAACTCCTGGCTCAACCCTTGGTGGTTGTGACCGTGGGTAAGTTGCTCTAACCACTTGCTCTGAAGCTTGGTTATCTCATTTGTCAATGAGCCACCATCGTCTCTCCCTCATAGGAGTGGTGGGAAGATTACATGAGACAATATATTTACAGGTTCTGGTAGTTTTGTTTCCCAGCCTTTAACGTCTTCCCATCCTTCACGATACTCAGCACAGGGCCTGCTGCATAGTAGATACTCAATAAATGCTTGTTGACTGGCTGATTGACAGACAATGGGGCACTGAATTTTATCTGCACATCTCAAAGAGTTGGCCCTTAGGGATGTATTGTGGAAGTGTTTGTCTGTATACCCTCATAGCTACAAGAAAACAGAATAAATGTTACTGATTTTTACTTAACAATCCATCTACAAAGTAGTCTAAATATTTTTGATTCCATAAGTTTCCTGCCTCCAGAGAAAAATAACATGGTTTTTATTTGTATTAATCTTCTCTCATTAATGTTTGTAGGGCAAGTGGTCACCCTGTTAGTATAATATGCATTTCCTACATTGTAAGAGTTATTAATTAATTGTAATTGAGTAGACAATAGACTGGGTTTGAGGGAAAAGTCCACGCCAACCAGTCCTGATGGAGTAGGACCCGTGCAAGTAATTAGAAGTTTCTACCACAAAGAGATTTAAGAAAATGTGATATATCAATAGAAAGCAGGTGTGTGGCCAGAAACAGGTGGTATACTAAAAAGGGGTAAATGAAAAGAGCTTGTTAAAGGGATTTTATTTACAAAGGGTTAAGACAGACCAACAGGGATGGTGAAATACTCCAGGTTAGCAATAATGGGGAGCTTTAGCTGTGCTAGACCTGCAGGGGCAGAGGGAAGGAGTAGTTACTGGACGCAGCGAGACTTGTGACTGTTCGAGAAAGGCCACCTGACATGAGCTGTGGCCTTCCTTAGAGGAAAGCAGACCCCTAGGGCGGGAACAGGTGGACTCGCTTCCCTGATTTTCCTCTCTGCCTGTCTTCCAGTAACCTGCTGGTGCTTCCCATTGGATGAATGCAACCGAAAGCCAAAGGCAGGGGGCCAGCACGGCAGCCCATGGGCACAGAGCTGGGGAGAGAAGGGTGGAGCCGGGACCTGAAAGGCCGATAGAGAACATCCAGCATCATAGGAAAGGAAAGAAGGGAGTCAAAAGAAATTTCTAGAAAATAAGAATAACATCAACAATAAAAAGATGCTAGAAATAAGTCCAAATATCTCAGGAATCACTATCAATGCAAATAGATCAAACCGATTCTCAGATTGGAAAAATAAAATTGCAGACTACCACAATGTGCATTTAAAAGTGATATACCTCAAGCATAAAGACGTCAATACACGGAAAACTAATAGGTAGATAAAGATACATGTAAATACTTAAAAAAATCGTCTAGCAATTCTAATCACACACATAATAGAATTTAAGGTGAAAAATTTTCATGGAGATGAAGGAATCAGTACACCAAGAAGATGTAAAAATCATGAAATAATATCTATTAATAATATACTTTAAAAATGTACAAAGCTAAAATTGATGGATTTGATGGATTTACATGAAAAACTTGAAAATCTTATAATCAGAGTGGGAGATTTTAAAGCATACCTCTCAGTAACTGACAGATAAAGACCAAAAATTGTAGAAAATTAGAGGACAGAAAGTTTGAAAAAAACATTTCAGCAAGCGAGCTCTAGTAGCTAACATATATTCTTGCATCCATCGAATAGATAGCACGGTTTTTTTTAAGCACAAATGGAACATTGTCACAATTTGATCACATTAGGCCAAAAAAGAAGTCTCAATAAATTCCATAGAACCAATAATCATAATAACTATATTTTCTGAAAACAATAAATACTAATATTGTGTTTATTAAAAATCAGTAATAAAAAGACATCCAAAACACCCCATATATTTTGAAACTAAATGGCACACTTCTGAATAATTAATAAAGAAATTACAAGGAAAACTATAAAATATTTTAAACTAGTAGCTATGAAAACTCAACATATCAATGCTTTGGGAATGTGGCTAAAGAAGTAATTAGAGGGAAATTTAGAGCTTTAAACATTTACAATAGAAAACAGGAAAGACTGTAAATAAGCTAAGGGTTTAACTCATGAAGCTAGAAAAAGAACAACCATGAATTTAATATTTATCGTGAAGAGTGTTACATTTAAATGAGATGACTTTTTTTTTTTTAATCCAATATACAGCAAATGTATAAGGTGCTTTTCTGAATTTTGTAGCTGTTTTGCTTACTTAGTGCTTGGGATATATTAGGCTCTCAATAGGTGCTTGATGAATGAATGCCCAAGGAATTTCCCATTCTCCGAGAATCCAATACTAAACATGAGAATTGTAGCCATTCTTTCTTTTGGTTTACTCTCTTACCTTCTCTGCATAAAGCTATCTGCCTTCTTGAATGGGCTTTTTGCTTTACTTTTCCTGAAATAAAAGCTAAAATTCATTAAGCATTTACACTGTGCCAGGCACACAGTGCTTTACATGACTTGACTTAGTCTTCACCATAACCCTGTAAGACAGGTATTATAATTACTATCCCTGTTTTACAGATGCAAAGTCAGATGTGCCGATTTGGATGTATTATGTTCCGCAAAACACCATGTTCTTTAATGAAATCTTGTAGGGGCAGTTGTATTAATGTTGATTAGGTTGGAATCTTTGGATTAGGTTGTTTCCATGGAGATGTGACCCACCCAACTGTGGGTAATACCTTTGATTAGATTATTTCCATGGAGGTGTGGACCCTGCCCATTCAGCGTGGGTCCTGATTAAATCACTGGAGCCTATAACAGCTCAGACAGAAGGAGCTGTGTGCTGTGGCTTAGAGAGACATTTGGAGGATGCCTTTTTGAAATGCAACCTAGGAGCAAGCAGACGCCAGCCACGTGCCTTCCCAGCTGACAGAGGTTTTCCAGTCACCATCAGTGTTCTTCAGTGAAGGTACCCTACTGTTGATGCCTGTGTTTGGACATCTGCAAGGCCATAAGACTGTAACTTTTAACCAAATAAACCCCCTTTATAAAAGCCAATCCATGTCTGGTACTTTGCATGATGGCAGCATTAGCAAACCGGAACATCAGGTAACAGTCCGGGAGTCAAACCAGCGACCCTGACTTGAGTCGAAACTATTAACCACTGAGATTTATCGCCTCTCCTGTGAGCACTTTTTTTTTTTTTTATTGAGATTGTTCACATACCATACAATTATCCAAAGACCCAAAGTGTATAATCAATTGCCCCTGGTACCCTCATACAGCTAGCTGTGCATCCATCACCACACTTAATTTTTGTTCAATTTTTAGAACCCTTTCATTACTCCAGGCAAGAAATAAAGTGAAAGAATAAAAAAAAAGAAAAAGAAAAGAAAAGGAAACTCGAATCCTCCCATATCCCTAACCAACCCCCCTCCATTGTTGACTCGTAGTATTGGTATAGTATATTTGTTACTGTTTATGAAAGAACGTTGAAATACTAACTGTAGTATATAGTTTGCAATAGGTATATATTTTTTCCCTATATGCCCCTCTATCATTAACTTCTAGTTGTATTGTCAAACATTTGTTCTGGTTCATGGAAGAGATTTCTAATATTTGTACAGTTGATCATGGACATTGCCCACCATAGGATTCAGTTTTATACATTCCCATCTTTTGACCTCCAACTTTCCTTCTGGTGACATATATGACTCTGAGCTTCCCCTTTCCACCTCATTCACTCACCATTCAGCACTGTTGTTATTCTTCCCGTGAGCAGTTTTAAGAGATGAAACCTAATTCTACTTGACAACATACACACACATACACTCATCACCAAGTTCACTGTGCACTGGTCAGTGGTAAGGAGTATATCTGTTAATGGAGTTACATTTGCCTAATTTGAGACTCTCATCCAGCCCTGTCCAATAGAAATTGTAATGCAAGCTGCATATTTAATTTAAAATTTTCTGGTGGCCACACTTAAAAGAAATGATAAAACAGGTGAAATTAATTTTAATATATAGTTTATTTCACCTACTGTATCCAAAATATCATCATTTCAACATGTAATCAACAAAAAAATCATTGGGATATTTTACATTATTTTTTATACTAAGCCATGGAAGTCTAAAGTGTATTTTACACTAAAAGCACATCTCAATTCAGACACTAAATTTCCATCAGAAACGCTTGGTCTATATTTAGATTTCATAGAATTTACCATTGAAAAGTAGTCTCACATGCCAAGTTGTTAAAAATATACTAAAAAAGTTTTCCAACAACTGAACTGTCAGTCTTAAAATTTAAATATGCATATTAAAATTAAGTAAAGTTAAAAACCCAGTTCCTCAGATGTCCTAGTCACATTTGAAGTCCTTACAGCTACATGTGGCCTATGCTATGATACAGAACTTTCCATTCGAACCTCAATATAAAGCAACTTTTGCCTAAGCAAATACAGAGAAATAAGGTAGCTTCAGAATATCAAAGCACCCTCCCCAATACCCAGGTAAATTTCTATTTAACAATGAAACTAATCAACTATTTTCTTTCTTTCAAGGATTAGTAAACTGTACTTCAAAAAATATGCATAATCTCATGTAACTGAAGCAATAGGGTAATTTGCCAATGAACCAACACTCCTGAATTTCAGAAGACCCCAGCCTAAGGCCGTGGGAATTCCTTGGGTCTCCCCAACCTCCAAATTGGGTGTTTCTGAGAATAAAGAGAAAGGAGGGTTCAGGGTGAAATTGCTTGTTGAGCTCCCCACCTCCCACTCTCCCAGAGTGCCAAGGCAGGCCCGATGCCAACATGTGAGGCCATCTGTCTCCTCCTTCCCCCACTTGGCTTCATCAGAAAGGAGTACTTATTTTGGCTAAAGAAATTGAACACCCCAATCCAGTCATTCTTTGTGCTTTGGTGGAAATCCAAGACTTGCAGAGCCCTCGGGGGGCTCCTCACCAGAAGGCCTGGCCCTCTCGCCCCCCAAAGCTGGCCTGTCCCACTTGGGGAAGGGACACTCAGAGAAAAATGGCCAGGGCTCTGCCTCCAGTATCGACACAGACCTGCAGTGACTTGGGGCAGGTCTTATTTGCTGAGATCCCTCATCTCTACAACATACCATAATAAAACCTTCCGTACTTGCTTCAGGGACTATTGTGAAGGCCAAAGGAGAACGTGCATTCTGTGTAAAACTACCCGGAAAAGTGCAGAGTAGTTTACACACCTAAAATCATGTTGGCAGCAAGCCTTTCAACACAAACCAGCAAAGACTTAGAAGACAGGTGAGCCCACAGGCCTTCTCAGCTCCTGTTGGGGGTATAAATTGGGGGAGGAAAGAATTTTTGGAGAGAAATTTGGCAAAATCTATCAAAATGTTAAATTTTAGTAATTCTTGAACCCATAAATTCCATGTCTAATCTGAGAATTATGTGTCGAAGAAGATGTATGTGTAAGGATTTCACTGCAGCGCAGTTTTGTGATAGCAAAAATTGATACGTGCTTGAAGTTCTAATGGTAAGCGCTAACAGAGAAGTAAGCAGCTGTTTAGGGAGACCTACATGTATCTATGTGCAGATGAGGCTATAACATTTTGATGATTTTTAAAAAAGCAAAGTACGGATAGAAATATAAAATAGCATAAATAGATTATTTATATTGCATTAAAACCGTAGAAGGGTATCAGTAAATACCAACTTCGTGGGAGATGGACCTAGGTGGCTATTTAAATTAGCACATTGAGCATGTGCCACTTTTTAAATCAGCAAACCTAGTAAAGATTTTTCCATTTTAAAAACAATGAAAATAAGTATGCCAAAGATGTTCGAGGCAGTGGGGATTTGAACTGATTTTAAAACACTGTTCATTTCCATGAGGAATCCACAAAATAGCCAGGCATATATAAAGAACAAAGCCCTTCTCTACCCTCAAATAATTGTCTCAGCTTTCCATATCACCTTGTACATTTTATTTTTAAATAAGTGTATGAGATCTTCCACTATATTTAAGGCTTTTTGTAGCTTTGAAGTCTCAAGATAGGCTTTGCTTCATTCTTTCATTTGTTCATTCAATAAATATTTCTGATGCCACCACCATGGCGTCATAAATACTTACGTGTGCTACAGTGGAAGCAAGGGGACTTCTTATTCTGACCTTGGGTGATTTGCAGTGGGGGCTGGAGCCATGCCAGGTGAAAGGTGGCCGTTGAGCTGAGTGGCAGAGGGGTAGTAGGAAAAGTAAATACCACTTCTCAAATTTAGAAATTAATTGAGAAACGTGTAGTGGCTCATGCAAGTGTTAAAGCTGCTTTCTGTTGTTTTTATTTCCAGTGCCTAAAGCCACCCCTTTCTGCCACACACCCACTTCTTTTTATTGTTAACCACAGTCCTAGCACGTGGACTCGGTGGCCAGAGGTGCCTATTATCCTCCCTTCCTGTAACAGCACGACCCAAGAGAGGGCCTTTGAGATCTTGGCTTAGTTTTTCTACTGCTGGTTCAAGGTTCTGGCTCCTCAACCCATAAAAGCAGCCCTTGGATAGATTTTCCTGGTAACTGGAAACTGCTCTGCAAACCTGATCTCTGAACCAAGTTCAAAAGTGACGTTTGCATGTAACCCAGACTCCATCCTTCTGCACATAAGGGGACGGCTTGTGTGGGTTCTCCAGGGCCCTCACCCAGCCAGCACAACCCGTGCTCACGGAGCACACATCACGGGCTGGCTGGACAGAACCAGGCTGTTGAGCAAAAGGTTCCCCTGTGAAATAGCAATTCGAACCATTTCCTCCCAAACTCTTATTTCAACATTCTAGAATGTCCCTCAACGAAAACATTTCTTTTTTTTTCTTTTTTTCTTTTTTTCTTTTGTTCTCACCACAGTTTTGGGAAACCTTATATGAAGGTCATCCCCTTCTCTCATGACACAGCTGAGTCCTGGTGCACAAGAGAAGCTAGTCATGAGGGTGTTGGCTTTGGTTGGGTAAAGCATCATTCTAGCCAGCATTTTGAGAACTACCAGAACTGTGAGCCGTGGATTTCACAAACAGTTAAGCAGGATGGGCTTTCTTCCATTCTGTTCTGTAGGACTTTACTAAGCAATTCTTATGTGCCAGGCACAGGGAATACACAAACTAATGACATGATCCTTAACTTCCAGTTTGTATTCCGGTGGAGGGGATGTCATTGCGAATCATATTGATAACTACCATTATTTGGGGCTTCCTTTGGGCCAAGTTCTTACCAGTATTTTCAATCATACCCTCCATGACCCTGCCAGGTTTTGTTAGCTTCTTTCCACAGATGAAGGAACGGAGGCTTGGGGAACCAGCCCATGGAGCACAGAGGAGGTGCACAGAGCCCAGGAAAGCCCTGTATCTGCAGGTGCATGCAAGGCACACAGTGAGTGCACGGATGCTGGGAGTTCCAGTAACGCAGAAAGGGCTGTGAGAGGCAGGTGGACAGCTCAGTAAGCAGTCCCAAGGCCAGAGAGTTCTACAAGGACAATGTCCCAAATCCTTGAATTTGGAGAGGCAGAGATGGCAGCACCTGTGTCCAGGAAACATGCCAAGGGCTCTGCTTGTGGAGCAGAGAAGGCTTGGGCTCTGTCTTTGTTGATCCAGCCCCTAGTGCCCCTCTGTAGCCAGCTTGTACCTTAGCCTGCCATCCTGAAGCATAAAGAGAACAAACCCAAGATGGATGTAGGTAGAGCACTGCGAATCTGCTTCCCGGTAGTGAGTTGGAAGAATCACTTCCCATCAAGCACTGTGTGTCTGCCACAGACCAAATAATCCAGTGGGAGGGAGCGGGAATGGCCGTGAGCTGGGTGGATTTGAGCTGGTTGGAGAGGACTGTTTACCTCTTCTTCCATTTCCCTAAAGCACTGCCAGCAGAGACAGAACTTGATCTGGGGCCTTGGACAAGACGCATTTCCTGTAGGTGCCTGTTTACTCATCTGTATGAGATGAGGGGGCTGGACTTGACACTTTCCAAGGTCCCTCCCTGCTCTAAACATCCACAAACCCATTTTGAGAAGCAAGATGAAGCCCCACATCCCTTCATCACTATTCAATGAGCTGTTTTTATTCCAATAGTCAACCTTTACATGAAAAAAAAAAGAGTTATCCTAAGCCCTCAGCATATTGTTACACATAGAAAAAACAATTATCTTCAGCATATTGACAGCACATGGAAATGTGGGTTTTGGGTATCAGCAAATCCAGGTTTTAATCTAGGCTCCATTGCCTATTGACTGCTGAGATTGGCCCACCATGTCCAAACCCAATGTCCACATCTGTCAATTGTAGGAAAGTGTCTTACCGTGGGGAGTTGTTGGAAGGATCAAATAAGATGATGGGTGCAGAAGAGTTTGGGGGATGATAAGAAAGCAGACAAATGTCCATTAGGAATAGAATTTCCAGTATTCAATTCCCTGTGGGCCAAGATTTGGCTGGCAGGCAAAAGACAAAAGGAAAGAAATTATGGATGACTGTGGAGCAATTATGGATCAGGGCCCAGTAAAATGTGTGTGTGGGAAACTTGCTGACAAAAAGAGAATCAGAAAAATGAGAATTTGGTTCCAAATTAGCAGAAGGTACAGAGCCATTGTGAGCAGGACAGAGGACATTGGCTGTCCAGATAGAAATTCATTAAGAAATTTCTTCTTTCTGTAAATGGATCTCCTCATACTAGAAACCACGCATCAGGATCAGAGAGTATTGAAGTTCAGGTTGCTTCTCAGATTGCTCACTTTGGGATCATCTGGCTGTCCCGGCCACGGCATTTAAGAAAGAGGCCAGGGAAGGGGAGATGGCTTTCCTGAGGTCACAGAAGTGGGAGCGTGCTCAGGGGGCATCGGGAAAGGAGCCCCTTCTTAGAAGGAGGAGGGGAGCTTCACCTGAGCTAGTGCCTGGGGCTGTGCAGAGGGCAGACTTAACCTAATTCTAAAGGGAGTTGTTCTGGATCCCACCAGGAAAGGATTTTTTCCTCAAAGATTAGAGTTAAGAGGGATCTCCTATCATGTGAGAAGGGGGCTGGGACCACCAGGACCCAGATATATCTCGTAAGATGTGTCAAGCTAGGTTCGATGACAAAAATGAGTGTATCCATTACCTACCTCTCTACAGTACCAGCAGCTTCTGCATGTTATGATGAAATAACTCTGCTCTCTCAATGCCTTCCCTGGGCATGGGATGTGCAAGCAAGCCACTAACAATCGGTTTGGTGTTACCATCCCCACAAAATGATGGGAATTATTAATATGGTTATATTGCTGTGGCTATTACTTACTCAGGGTCTACAAGTGTGTCCCATGCTGTGCTGTTACCCACGTGACCTCCAGTCTGCACAATGACCCAGTCAGGTAGGTATTTATAGGTGAGGAAACCAAAGCTCATAAAAGTGAACTATTGTGCCTGAGGCCAAGGCTGAAACCCAGTCGTGCCTGGTTCCAAAGCCCAGCCAAAGTCCTTCCCACTACTTCACTCTGCCCTTGGCTACAGTGACAGCAGAGAAGCATCTGCAAGAGCCTAAAACCTGGGCAGTCCCTGTATCAAAATCATTAAACCAATCAAAAGTTTACACTGAAGTCAGCAATCAAAATCATCATGTCTTCACCCTAGCTAACTACTATCCTATTTACTTTAGGATACCATTACCAAATTTAGTACAGATAGCAAGTGTGCTAAGTTAGCAAGTAGTTCCCTTAACACAGGATCTCCAAGTAGATGATGGCCCATGTGTGCTGGGTGTTGAGCGTCCACAGGAAAATATTTATTCTCAGGTAACACCAGCTAAGTCAATTCAACAAGCACTTTGTGAGCATCGACACATGGTAGACATGTGTACACTATCTGGGAATGGATGATTTCTTCACAAGATCTATAGATAAGGTGGAAGAAGACAATGTCATTATATCTGGCATGTATTAATTATTAATTAATGCTTATTAAGTGCCCTGGGACTCTTGTTTAAAGGCAATCATTATTAGCTGACTCAATAATTGTAACCAGCTGGCCCATTTTACGTGAATGACTAAAAGAAGCCCTATTTTTGTTTACAATATCATTTAGAGGTCTAGAAGGGAAGTAAAGAAAGAGCAGAATTCAAGCGATGAGTTTGGAGACGTGGATCGGCGTCGTGGGCCGAGCGGAGGGTTGGTCCCTGACGGAGCAGTAGGCACAGCGTCTCTTTTCTGGGGGTGACCAGAGGTACAGGCCACGGATGGCAGTACCGGCTCTCCCGGCTGCCTCTGAATGGCACTTCTGTGTCCTTCACAAAGAGTGTGGACCCCGGAGAGGCGGCAGGCTTTGCCAGGCTGGAGAACTAGTGAGGAGGGCCTACAGGAGAGTATTGACTCTGCGCAGTCTCTGACCCCATTTCAGGAACCTCTTGCTTTAAAAGAAAAAAAAAATCTATTAATCATCATAATAGCTAGCATTTATACAAAATCTACTAAAAGCCAGCCACAAAGGCAGTGCTACAGGGGTTATTTCTATTCCATACCGACTACCCTATGAAGTGGGTTTTAATATCAAGTTCTCAAATACGAAAAAACAGGAACTCAGTGAGGTTGACTTGCCCAAGCTTGCATATTCGGGATTCTGAGCCATGCTTTCCTAATTCCAGGGCCCATCCCTTCCCCTCTATCCCACACGACATTCTCTGCTTCAAGCCAACCCCCGTTTATTGAGCCTTCCATCTGAACAGTCTGCAACTGCTGTGAAGGATTTCAAGGAGGCCAAAAACGTCCTTGTGGGCAGTAGGGGCTTCAAATCGCAGGGAAGAGCCAGCAGAGTCACATACAGAGGTAGCAGCTGCAAGGCAACAAAGCGATCATTAACTGTGTGAACGGGGGGCCAGCGGCCCGCAGGTGGGGACGGCTACCCTGGTGGGAGAAAGGCGGTGCAGCTGGCCCCAGAGTTGGTGCAGAAGGAAGAGGAGAAAGCAGCCGGGTCGGAGGTGGGGTTGCACGGGTTCCAGCAGAAAGACTTTCCACAGCGAAATTCCCTGCTATGAAGGAAGCGAGGACTAAAATCTCAGATCCTCCTGAAGCTCAGGAGACAAATAGGGTGAGCATTCTGAAGACATTTCGAAAGTCTTACTAATTTAATCTCCTCTTTAGTTAAAAATATTGAGGTAAAATTTACATAGAGTGAAATGCACAGATCTCAAGTATAAATTCAGTGATTTGGATCCATCCCCAATATAGAACATTTCTGTCACCTCAGAAAGTTCCCTGATGGCCTTTTCAGTCAGTCCTCACCCCCACCATTATAGGGAACCACTGCTCTGACTTCTACAAGCAGAGGTTAGGGCTTCAGGTGGAAAAGAACAGGTGCTATTGGTGTCTGCCTTCTTCTGTGCAGCATAATGGTTTTGAGATGAGTTCGTGTTATTGTGTGTATCAGCAGTTTATTTCAATTTATTTCTGAGTTATGTTTGATCATAGAGATATATCCAAATTTGTTTATTTATTATTATTCTGTTGATGGACATTTGGGTTGTTTCCAGTTTGGGGCAATTATGAATGAGGCTGCTATGAACATTGCTGTTTACTCCTAATATTGTTTCTAAATCAATTTTCTAGTATCTTCTCCCTCTCCCTAGTTCCTTTTCTGAGAATTAAATGACATCCTGACAAAGGCACCAAAAGACCTGGATTCTAGGTCCCTTCGCAGTTGGAGAATAATCACATACACGAGAGCCTTTATGTCCATACCTGCACATACAGAATAAGAAAATATCAACAATTTATACATACTTTATTATTTATAAGGAGTTTTGATGTATTTGGATAAAATTATTTTCAAAAAGTTTGGTAAATTGTGTTTTACAGTTCACCACCCACAGAAGCAAAAACTAGAAAGTTGCCCCCATATTTTAACTACCTTTCTCTTTTCTGAGCAGTGTTAGATCAACAATTTCCCCTAAACATACACAAAGATATCCCACCCACCATGAACCCAGGATATTAAGGATGAAAGAGGTGAAAAAGAAGATCAAAAGTTACATTCTCTTCCTCCTTCCTCCGTTTGCAACAAATAAAGGGTCAATGAGGTTAAGAAATTTGTCCAACTAGTAAGTAACAAGAAGAAATTTGACCCAGGATCAGTATTTTTTTCATTACACCACTTCCGTTTTCCTTCTTCTCCCTAACTCAACCCCAGTCTATGCTTTGCAGATTGTGAGTGCTCCATAAATCTGCAGGTTGACTGCCCGTGTGATGTGGCCATCAGGACACCCCCCTAAGTCACATCCAAGGTGGTTTTTACTGCCATTGAATATGCATGTAGAAGACCTTACTCATTACTTGCATTTCTAAGCCACTTAGAAGGATATCTAGTTAAACATAGTAGATTCAGTCATGTATTTACCTCAACTCCTAAAACATTCATGAAAATAACAGACATAAGACAGGAAACAAAAAAGAAGATGATGATGATGATGATAAAACCCACAAGGACAGAGAACAAAGGGAAAAGACAGCAACAAAACTCTCGAGTCTGGAAATCCTCTGGGCTTGTGCTAACAGACTTGAGAAAGCTGGAATCTAAACTGGCAGAGGAAGAAATTCAGAAGTAGGCTAATTTGTGCAGCAGCAATTCAGAAAGACTCAACAATTAGACCTCTAGTTTTCTTTAAAAGTGGGAGGTCCAAGTGAGACTAAAAACAAAAATACTGGTTAGACGTCGTCGTAAGAATCAGTTCCACTTGCATTTTCCCTCCACCCTGAGCAACCAGGCACCTGCCCGGCCTGAACAAGACCAGAGGTTCAGTTTCTGGAGGGCAGAACCAGAGAGACCCAGCTCCAAGGACAGCAGGTTAAGAAATTTGTCCAACTAGTAACTAACAAGAACAAATGGAGAAGGGCCTCTGTTGCCATCTGAAAACGGGATTATGTGAAGGTCAACACTCGGGAGAGTGACACCTCTCAGTCCTTCTCCAACTCGACTCCAAGAGCACAGGCACCCATGCCCCTGTCTCCAGGAGGATATGGCAGATTTCTTCCTCTGGAGAAATAATACACATGAGAGAAAATACCTCCAGTTTCCATCTGGGAATTTCCCAAAGAAATAGCCCAGCCAGCCCACCCTACGATGAAGTATGCCAGTGGACAAGCCTCACCCACTCATGCAGAATTTCCAATCTTCATTGTAAATGGATAGCCAAGGGTCACCAGACATGTGAGAAAGCCTTCTAACATGACTGACAAGGGTTGAAACAAAAGAAACTCGGGGAAGATAAATAGGCAAAGAGCAGAAGAAAACATGTATAATATCCTTGGAGTAAAGATATTGGATCCATAAGATAAGAACAAGAGGCTATAACTGAAATTTTTTTAACAAGGGAATCATTAATTCCCTTTAACAAGGCAATTAAAAATATGAGGGCAGACGACTTGGCAGGTGAACTCACTGCCCCCCCCCCCATGTGGGATCTGACACCCAGAAATGTAAATCTCCCTGGCAACGTGGGATATGACTCCTGAGGATGAATCTGGACCCGACACTGTGGGATGGAGAACATCTTCTTGACCAGAAGGGGGATGTGAAATGAAACAAAATAAAGTTTCAGTGGCTGAGAGATTCCAAATGGAGCTGAGAGGTCACTCTGCACTATATAGATAACCCTTGTTAGGTTTTAAGGCATTGGAATAGCTAGAAGTAAATACCTGAAACTATCAAACCGCAACCCAGTGGCCTTGACTCTTGAGGATGATTGTATAGCAATATAGCTTACAAGATGTGACAGTGTGATTGTGAAAGCCTTGTGGATCGCACTCCCTTTATCCAGTGTATGGATGGATGAGTAGAAAAATGGGGACAAAAAACTAAATGAAAAATAGGGTGGGGGGGTGTCTGGGATGTTGTTTACTTTTATTTTTTATTCTTATTTTCACTTTTTCTGGTACAAGGAAAATGTTCAAAAAATAGATTTAGGTGATGAATGCACAACTATATGATGGTACTGTGAACAACTGATTGTACGCTTTGAATGATTGTATGGTTTGTGGCTTTATCTCAATAAAATTGAATTTAAAAATGTATGAGGGCAGAGATGTAGAATTCAATAAAAGGGCTGGAAAATAAAGTTAGCCACTATCCCAGAAGATAGAACAAAGAGAGGAAAAAATTGAGAAAAGTCTGAACAGATATAAGAGAATAAGTCCAGACAGTCCAATATCTGGAAGAGACTTTAAGATCGAATGCAGAGGAAAAACAAGGAGAGAAATAATCCAAAAAATAATACTAAACAATTTCACAGGACTGAAGGATATGTATTTGCAGAGGAGCAGGCTTACCACATGCCCAGAACAGTGAAAGAAAAGCAAGCAATGGGTCATATGAATTTGCAGAACACTGGGGACAAAGAGAAAATTTGAAGGGCCTCCAAAGTTTAAAAAACAAACAAACAAAAAGGTTCAGCAAAACCTTGGGAAAACACAGGGAATTAGCATGGATCAGGCTCTTTATCAGTGACACCAGAAACTAGAAGACAATGGTTAAATGCTTTCAAAATCCTAGGCAAAATAATTTCATATCTAAAATTCTAAATCCAGCCAAACATCAGTCAAGGGTGGGGGTAGAATAAAATCTCAGTATACTTCCCTTACCTTCCTCACCCCATTTATTTTTAAGGAAGGCTGTGCTCCACGAAGATGGGAGAGTGATTGGATGCGGAGGTAAAGCGGGGTCCAGGAGGGGTCCCCAGCTGGGGGGCGGGTCTGTCCTACGGCCTGGGGCACTGCCAGTTCAGATTGAAACAGGAGGACAGAGGAGGGTTATGGGATGGTGGTCCCAGGGAAAAAGGAAATTGATAAATTACCTTATGTAGTTTAACCTATTGAGAGGCAATTCACATTTTGGGAGGTTTATAAGAAGGGAAATAAATTAGTGATTGGTACATACAAATATAAAGATTTATAAAAATTAAGACTATTATTAACTATTGGAAATAAAATTCCTGAGTTGAACAAGAAAGAAAATGTAGTTAATTACAGTACACTGCATGGCTAAGCTTTGAATAATATTGCCATAGTGATAGTAATATAGATTGTGGATACTGATTTGACCAAAAGTAGAATATTATATAATAATATATTGGGAGGGAAAAATCTGATATAAGACAGCTGATTCTGTTCTTCCACTGAAGAGAGTCAAAGGATAATATTAAAGCAGAAAAATAAAGAAATATCAGTTTAAGAATGTTATTTAAAAATATGGAGGCAAAAAGCAAAACAAGCAGCTAAAATAAATGGAAGCGCGTGCCTCTGTGAGGTGGGGATCAGGAGTGGGAAAGGCTGGCCCGAGAAGCTGATGCTTTTGTTATAAGTTTGTAAAAGTATTTGACTTTTCAATGTGTGTGTGTGTGACTTTGGAAATTAAGATTTTTTAACGAAAAGAAAAGAGGTGGGCTTTTGGACATCTTTCGGCGCTTGGAGACATGAGCTCATTGAGTAAGTCAGGATCTGAACACAAATCATACCAAAATCACTGCCAAAGGCACACAACCCATTTGCACACATCCCTCTTCCAGGTTGTTTCATGGGCCACTAGAGGCAGATCGATCTCTCTTTGGTGGTTTATGTCCAGTAACCAGACTACATGCTAAAGCTCCGGTCATAACTTTATAAGCATGGGAGAGAAATGCAGAGGTCACCAGCCTAATTAACTGAATGCTCTATTTAGCTGGAAAGATAGCGTATCCCTGTTTGGATGTATCTAAACAAATTCCAGACAGCAGGCAAGCCGTAGAGAGAGGGGCCATCTGGTATTCAAAGCAGGGTTCATTTTTTTTTAAAGGTGAGAGGTAGGAAATGTCAGAACTTCCTATGGTGAAAATGTATCTATCTGTCGCTACCACAGAAGGAGCCATTCTTAGCCCCTTAAGTTATGTGTGCCAATTTAAATATCTGTAAGATGATGCTCTTTCAAATACCTGAACAATTAACTATTTTTTTTAACAACAAAGCTGTTCCGCTTTGCTAATGCTGCTGGCATGCAAAACACCAGAAATGGATGGGCTTTTATAAAAGGGGGTTTATTTGGTTATGCAGTTACAGTCTTAAGGCCGTAAAGTGTCCATCAGCAATCGGGTACCTTCACTGGAGGATGGCCAGTGGTGTCTGGAAAACCTCTGTTAGCTGGGAAGGCACGTGGCTGGTGACTGCTCCAGGGTTCTGGTTTCAAAATGGCTTTCCCCCAGGATGTTCCTCTCTAGGCTGCAGCTCCTCAAAAATGTCACTCTTAGTTGCTCTTGGGGCATTTTTCCTCTCTTAGCTTCTCCGGAGCAAAAGTCTGCTTTCAAAGGCCGTCTCCAAAATGTCTCTGTAAGCTGCAGTTCCTCTCTCAGCTCCTGGCATTCTTCAAAGTGTCCCTCTTGGCTGTAGCAAGCTTGCTCCTTCTGTCTGAGCCTATATAGTGCTCCAGTAATTTAATTCAGGCCCACCCTGAATGGGTGGGCCAACACCTCCATGGAAATTATCCAATCAAAGTTATCACCCACAGTTGGGTGGGTCGCATCTCCATGGAAACACTCAATCAAGGAATTACAATCTAATCAACACTAATATGTCTGCCCACACAAGATTGCCTCCAAGATAATGGCGTTTTGGGGGATATAACCCACTCAAACTGCCACAACAGCTGAATGAATGTAGTTGGGTTTCAATATATTCCATTTAAAATATATGTTATCTGGTGATGCTGTAGGCATTATTAAGCTATTTAACAGACTCCACAACTACACAAATTCTTTGAGAATATAAACCAATGAAAACTGAAATGATTTTTATTCAAAATGGTTTAAGATGTTGCTGTCATTTTTTATTTAGCTCAGCTTAGCTTATTTTTAGTGCATTTTCTGTTTGATGGGTTGTTGCTTTAACATATTTTTTTCTCCCCCCATTCTCACTGCTCCCTCTGAAACTAATCATTACATACCAGTATTTATTCAGCAGTTTCCCACTCCCACCCCAACCCCCACCCCCATCCAACTTGCACACAACTGCCAGTTTAATCTTCTTTAAACATTGGTTTGTTTATATAATACCACGGGCTCAAAAAAGAGTCAATTCCTCTCCAATGTCCAGAAGATAACTTGCAGGCTTCTACTCCCCACCACCCCCTCTTCCTCTGCCGTACCCCCTCAACGTGAGTCTCCTCCACCTCCCAGGCTATACCCAGGCTGTCATCCCTGAGAACCCGCAGTCTGTTCCCAGCTTCAGTACATTTGATGGGGGCCCTGATTCTCTCTCTGCTGGGCCCAACTTGGACACACACCCTCTTCCTCTACTCCCAGCTGAGTCCAAGATGCCATATCTAGCCTGAAGGTGAGCCTTGCTCCACACTAGAGTCTTCTATGGCTGAGCCCATCTCAGTTCAGCTTCTAGGGGTGGTGCCATTAGTTCAGATTCTATGAGATGGAAAACTTGGGTCACTGCTGTGGTAGGTGGGGTAATGCCATCACTCCCACCCCCCAAAGATGCCATGTCCCAATCCCCCAACCTGTGACTGTCTTACTTTACATGGCAAAAGGAACGTCACACATGTGATTAAGGTTACGGGTCCTGAGATGGGGTGATTATCCAGGTGTGCACAATATAATACCAGGCCTTAGAGGAGAGAGGCAGGAGGGTCATAGTCAGAGGAGGAGATGTGAGGATGGAAGGGGGCGGGGGGCGATGAGAGAGAGGGAGAGAGAGGGAGGGGGAAAGAAAGAGACAGATTGAGAGAGAGAAAGAGAGAGATTTGCAGATGCTGTGCTGCTGGCTCTGAAGATAGAGGAAGGGGCCACAAGCCAAGGAATGCAGGCAGCCTCTAGAAACTGGAAACAGCCAAGAATGGAGCCTCCCCTAGAGGAGACCCAGCCCTGCTAACACCTTGGCTTTAGCCCAGTAGCACTGGTTTTGGACTTCTGACTTGTAGAACTGTAAGATAATAAATCCGTGTTGCCTTAAGCCACTAAATGTGTGGTAATCATTACAGCATTGATAGGAAACTAATACGGCCTCCGTGCAGGCTCTTCTGGTTCTTGGCCCAAGGAGGGGACCTGGAAGGCTTTGAGGCTGAAGATGATGGGACTATAACTTGTGCTGTCCAATACTTTAGCCACCAGTCACATGTGGCCATTTGTATTTAAATTTAACTTATTAAAATAAAATACAAAATCCAGTTCCTTAGCCACACTAGCCACATTGCGAGTGTTTAATAGGCTCACGTGGTTAGTGGCTATTGTGTTGAACAGCAAAGATATATAATAATTCCATCATCACAAAAGTTTCTATTGGACAGTGCTGCTTATAACGATGTGCTGTTTTAATAAGCCACTGTTTTAATAAGCCATTGAGCCCTTTAGTCAAATGAAGTCTCAACTGGAAGCCAAATGTTATAGAAATAAAGCCAGAAGTGCTTTGCGTGCCCTCATTCTAACTGGGGAGTCCATGGTGATGTTTTTGAGTTCCTGGTGTCAGTGTTAGCCTCAACGCAGGTATTTAAAAGACTCTAAAGATCTGGTTTTACCTTTCCCCGGTGCACTATGGGGTGACTCGGCAAGTGTGTGTCCTGCACGCTCCCAATCCACGGTGGGTCTTGTGTAAAGCAGGCAGGTCCCTCCGGGCAGCTCCCGTGCTCAGCCTCGCCTGTCCGTGGGGCTCCGGGAGCAGTTCTGGCTTTTTGTGTTGCTTAGGAAGTCTGTCCTCACAATAAGATGATAAAAACATTCTTCCTTATTTTCTTCTGGCACGTTCAGAAGCTTTTGTGTTTTAAAAACTTTAATTCATTGGAAATTTATCTTTGTATATGATGTGAGGTGGTGATTTAAATTTGTTTTTCCCAGTGGAGGGCAAAATATCCTGATATCATTCTTTCTCATTAATTTGAAATACCACTTTTATCATGTAATCAATTCCTGGGTATAAATGGATTTTTCTACTTATCCATCCCTGCATGACTATCATACTACTTTCATTACCATAGCTTTGCAGCTTGTTTTGTTATCTAGTGTGATAATTTCCCTATCGTGGTCCTTATTTTTCAGTATTTTATCTGTCCTTGTTTGTTTCCTCTCCCTGCGGCACTTCAAAATCAGCTTGCTGAGTTTCACCAAAAAAATCCAGTTGAAATTTTCACTGGAATTATTTAAATATACAGACTAATGAGGTAATCGACATCTTAAAAATACCGACTCTCTTCAGTTAGGAACAAGATTTGCTGTTTCATTAATTCAAGTGTTTTTGTACTTTAAAATTTTATATTTGTCTTCTTTCCTTTGTTAAGTCAATTCCAAGGCACTTGTGGTTGCTCAGGTGACAGGGTCTTTGCCTGTGGATTTTTAAATTTTTTAATGACCCTGTATAAGAAAACTGTTGATTTTTTTATATGGCTTTCTTACCGAACCCTCTTTCTGTTTTAACAGTTTTTCTGCTGATTCACAGGGATTTTCTAGGTGGACATCATCTACAAACAATGACAGTTTTTCCTCATTTGTTCTTTGTATCCTTGTCTTTCACTTCTTTTCTTACCTTATCTCATTGACTCTCTCTCATGCTTTGACTGGTAGTGGAAAAAGCAAGCATTCTTGTCTTGTTCCTGATTTTTAATGGGAATACTTTTATTGTCTTACCATTATGTATAATGTTTACTGAAGGAAATTTCTTTCTTTTTCTAATTTGCTCAGAAAGGGAGGTTAAAATTTAACCAAAAAAAAAGTATTTTTCTTCTATTGAGATGATTATACTGTTTTTTCTCCTTTAATTTGTAAATGTTGAATTACAATAATGTATTTCTTAATACATTATTGTGTTCCTGGGATAAACCCTGCTTGGTCAATCACATTAGAATGAGTCTTTAAATACATTGCTAAATTCCATTTGCTATTATCTTATTTGCACTCCCATTCTTTAGGATTTTTGCATCTACCTTTGTAAGTTATATTCCTCTCTAGTTTTCCTTTTTAGGCTATTTAGTTAGCATTTGTCTAGCCACGATTATGTTAGCCTTGTAGAATGAGTTGGGAAACTTTCTGCCTTTTTCTAGGCGCTGGAATCTTTACATGCCCTAAAGGTCTGGAAGAACTTTCCTCTAACTGTCTGAGACAAAGAGCCTTTTTTTTAAAAAAAAAATTTCTCATTCTGTCCATTTTCGAATATACGATTCAGTGGAGTTAATTACGTTCACAACATTCACAAAATTTTGCCCTCATCACCATCATCCATTGCCAACAAGCAAACAGCCTTTTAAAGATAGATCTTTCTCTAACTTTAATTTCTTCATGGTATTGAGCCTATCTGCTTTTCTATCTTTTGAAAAGTCACTTTTGGTAATTTACATTTTTCTAGACTATCTCTCATTTCATCTAGACTTTTAAATTTATTGGTATGAAGTTAGTATTGTCCTTTTCCTTATTCTTAATTTTACTTATTTATATTGGTTTCCTGTTGTATGACATTATTATTTAGCTCTGTTACATGACCTTACCACATTGTCATTTTCATTCCCCACATCTTCCAAATTAGTTATAATTTTTGGTTAAATCAGTAGTCATTACTGGGTCCCTGGAGTTAATAAATTTCCCCCTTTGCTTTTTTTTTTTTTTAAGTACCTTTCACTAATCTATTCCTGGTTTTCCACCAGAAGTGTGTAAATCTCTTGTTTACATCACGTAGTCTATCTCTGCCCTCCTGACTCAGGGTTTATGTCCAGGCCTCTTGTACTACTGGCCTCCTGGGACTTCCCTTTACCTGCATCCTGGGAATTCCTTTGGCTCTTCTCCTGTGTTGGATTCCCTATTTAATCCCACGTCTTCCTTATTCTTGGTTTGTGCCCTTGCATTGGTGGACCATATCCAAAGCTTCTTTAAGATAGGGTACATGAAGACGGCCTGTCTGAAAACGTCTTATTCTACTTTTACATTTGATTGATAGTTTGGGGATATGTATGGAATTCCAGGTTGGGAATCATTTTCCAGCAGGATCCGGAAGGCAGGCAGTCTTGCTGTTGATGTGTGATGCAGATCTGATTTCCAGAGCTCCTTTGTCTGTGATCTGTCTTGTTTGCTGGGAGTTTTAGGATCTTTCCTTTGTCCTGAGTGCTCTGAAGTTTCATAATGAGGTGCCCTAGTGTGGATTTCTTTCATCCATTGTGCTGGACAATAGTAGGTGTTTTCCATATGGAACTTGTGTCTTTCATGTCTGGGAGATCTCTTGAATTACTGACTTGACAATTTGTTCATTTCTTCTCTTTTCTGTCTGGAGCTCCTATATTTCTCAAGATGAGGAACCCACTAAACGGATGCTCTGACCCTCTACTCACTGCTGCTAATACATTCTCATCCCCTTTCTTGCTCACACTCTTGATTTCTTCTATCTCCTGTGGGATTTCTTCCAACTTAGCACCCTACCCTTTCAATGATTTTTTTTTCACATGTCCTATCATATTTTAAAATTTCAAGACAAGCTTTGAATATTCCTTTATTCATAGTCTTCTGATCTTTCTTTCATAGATACACTCATCTTTTACCTCTCTGAAAATAATGTTTTGTTTTCAAAGTTTCTTCTACATTTGCATTGCTTCTGTGTCCCCCAAATTTCCTTTTTCCTTTTTTTTTTTTTTTTTTTGTTTCGATTTCTGCTTTTATGTGGAAGCTTTTCTCAAATATCTGGTGATCTTTGGATAATAATTCATGGTTAAGAGTAAGTAGCTTATAAGCTTATTGGAAGCTCTGCATGGGTGTGGCTTGTTTCCTAGTGGATCCACTAGAAGGAGATCTGGCTGTGCAGTGTATTTGGGGGACCCTAACTGTCAATGTTTGAAAATCTTTTCTCTTAGGCTAATCAGATTCCTGAGGGAGACCATCCCTAATGCCTGGGAATAATCAGGCAGGCTGCCAGCATTCTTGGGGCCAGGGGGAGAAAGGAGACCAAAGTCTCATACTTCATAGTACGTAACTTCTCACTTAACCCTCCTGGCTTCCAAGGCCCTTCATTCCTTCTCTTCTTGAGACTCTCTGGAGGGTTGTGCTGCCTGTTTCTGGGTTTCCCCACTATCACACAGGATTTAGCATTACTTGATCATTTAATCTTTTGCCAACTGCCTAACTGCTTTCATTTTCCCAAGAAGTTGTTGCATCTCTTTGTCTGTTTGGGATTATTTTTTAAAGACAACTTCCTGATGGTATCTTTAGTGGGTTTCCAGGCGGGACTGGGAACATCGTCAATCTGCCGTGTTAAATTCAATGCTCCCCGTTTATTTTCGTTAGTATCTGTTTGTTCCATCTTTTCTTATTCCTTATTTTTGTACTTTAAATCTGTCATTTTGTTTTAGGTGTCATAATAATAATATTAGTAGCAACTAACACTTATTGAGCACTATTTGCCAGGCACTTTACACTTCAGTATACATATTTCAGCACAGGTATTGTACGTGTATTATCTCATGTACTACTCAAAATAATTCTATGAGGTAGGTAATACGTACTATTCTTACCCCACTTCACACATACCTAGTAAAACTTGGAATGCAAACCCAGAGCTCTTACTATTTAATCACTGTACTACTAGAAAATGGCATCTAGATTTTTTTCTGTAATCCATTAGAGTTTTTGTCCTTTAAGAGTGGAATTTCAACCATCACATTCATTGGGATAAATGACACGTGTGAATGTATTCGTACTGTCTACGGTAAATTTTATTGTTATTAGCAAATATAAACTCTCTCTTTCTCCTGAGAGGATTACATTTCTGACATTAAGCTTGGACATGTCACTTGCTTTAGCCAAGGGAATGTGTGTGGCTTTCCTCTCTTTTCCTCCCTGTCTCATTTGAGGTCTGAGCTCCAGAATGAGAAAACACATGGACTAGAGTCATAGCCTGGAAGACAGCCAGAACCAGCCCATGGTCTTCATGTAATGTGAGCTGGAAACAAAGGTTTGTTGTTGGATGGTTTTGTATCTTCAAATTATCTTTCTTTTTTGTGATAGTTACTTTCTTTTTCCGTCCTTGTTGAATTGACACTCTTTCCTTTAGTCCATTTCTTTTCTTTTTTCTCTTTGATTTGGAAGGTATACATCCTGTTTCTATTTTCCTAACAATTAACCTCAAGTTATTGCCAATTATTACTATTATGTAAGATTTAAACTTAAATTTTCCTTGAACATTTAGAGTAAATCAGAGTCTATAGCTTGGAAAAGATAAGTCAGATGTTTTAGCATGCTTTGTTTCTTCCCAGATTCACTGCCCTCCATGCTGAAATTAGATGAGATTTCAATTCCAGATTATTAAGAAAATTACTTTACATTATCCATCAACAATTGTTTAGATTTAACTTTTGACACTTCTAACCTTTTTGTTTTTCCCTTTTTCTTGTATCACTTTTAAATTTCCTATGGTATTTTTGTTTTCTTATGCTGGAATACATTATTGAGTATTATCTGAGAGGCCCTATGGGGTATAAACTTTCTTAATCTTTGAATATCTAAAAATGTCATTTGTCACCTCCCACTCTAATGTTCGTTTGGCTGGGTATAAAATTCTATGTCTGAAATAGTTTTCACTCCAAATTTTGAAGTTATTATTTCTGTTCCCCACCCCTTGTAATTATTATTTCTAATGGTAGTCTGAATATCATTCCTTTATAGAAAAACTGTTTTAGTCTTCTTGAAGTTTTAGGAATTTCTCTTTACCTTTGGGGCTTTACAATTTTAATCTGACATTTATGGGTTATTTTCCCTTTTTCCTTGCTCAACTTGCAGTGGACTCCTCAGTTTGAAAATTCAAATTTTCCATCAGTTTGGCAAATGTTCTCCAATTATTTCCTTTAATTATTTTATTCCTCTTTTCTTTCTCCGTTGCCTTTTTAACAAAAGAACTCCAATAGGAAAAATTTTGAACTCCTAGCCTTATATGCTTTATACTTTCTGTCTTATAATTGGCATTACTTTATTCTTTAAACTGTTTTAGGGAGAATTCCTTGGGTTGATCTTACACTTTCAGGTGAGCTGATTCTGCTATTTTACCCACCTATTAAAATTTTTATTTCCTCCATCACTAATAGGTGTTGGAGCTATTAACCACTTCACTACTAGTAAACAGCACCAAGATGTTTTCCTTTAACTCAGAGTCTTTGCTCTGAAATAGAATTTTAACCTGTTTGCTCTTATCAAGATATTTAATATATATGAATGTACTCTTACCATCTTGATTTTGGGATATGCAAACCTTTCAAATTTCTCTAAGTATATCACTTACATTTTTAAGTATTTTTTTCCTTTCCTCTATTAATACTATTTCCTTAGGAATTGTTTTTTCAATATGATGAGTATGATGCCTTTCTTTTCTTTTTCTTGCTTCTCCACAATTATTAGGTTAATCTTGGTCTTCTGTTTGTTTTTGTGCTTGAGATTCCTTCACCTGTCCTTGAATTCTTCATTAGAATTGCCCTCCTCCTCTGGTTGACGAGAAGGATCAGGACTTGGGATTGTGTTGTTGTGGGTAGTTTGTCTTCTGGGACTCCCTCCCTCTCACAGTTTCTTAGTTCTCTGTATCCCTGGCCCCATTCCCCATTTTGTGGGTCATCTGTGCTGAATTTTCCTGTTTAGGGGGAGCCTTCTTGTACCGTGGAAGCAAATACTGAGTCAGCTCTTGACATCCGTTTCTTCTGCTCACCAGTGTCCCCATGAAGGCCTAAATGTTCTTAAGTCTCCACCTGCATCTTTCTTTAACCCAAACTTAGTAAATATTTCTCTTTTAAAAGCAATTCTAAGGATTTCAACTTGGGGATACATGCTCCTTTCACTATTAGATATATACGGCAAAGGAAGGGGAAGGGAAAAGAATGCTTCAATTATAGTTTATTAAATAATTGCCCTTACAATTGCTTGAGAGCCCAGCTTTGTTCTTTGTAATCATTAATGCTGAGTGTGGAGAAAATTTAGAATCGCTTTTGCGGCCCTGAGTTTTAAACAGGATTTTCCCTGTTCTTGTTTTGCCACCAATCCAATCCTATCCATGCTCTGTCTTCCCAATGAAGTTTCTTTCTTGTTTGTTTTTGTTTAATTATTTCTTTAATGGGAAAGGGGGTAAAACATGTTTCCAGTTCTTCAGTTAGTCAACTTGACTTAGTACTCCCCACCTCATTTTTAAAACACATCTTTGACTCCAAAACACAGTAAGTGGGGAGAGGAAGAGAGGGTACATTTGTGGGTGAATTGCTTCCTTGTGGACATTCTGACCGGCTTTACTGAGGGCATTTTATCATGTCATTCCGCATCCAGTGGAGTCTGTGTACCTGGCCCAGCCAGTTAACTACCTTTTCTAAATACTTGGTGTACTGCCTTTTTAGTTTGCCCTCTCCACTTGCCCAACCCCTGGCTTTCCTTAACTCAAATACTTGGAGTAGTCAAGCAGTCTACTTTCTCCTTTACTGAAAATCATCTAAGAAACTAATTTGCATTAAAAAGTTAGGAATTTAATAGGTTTTCCCCAACAGTCATATGTGTGCTTGAAAATTGCAAATGGAGGAAAGCAATGCTCACCCGAGGGGTAAACTGGTCATACTTCAGATGTGTCAGGAGGAGAGGACTTGAGTGCACAACTTTCAGACAACTGCTACCTTGCCTTCCAAGACAAAGGGTTCCTTCAGCAGCTCCAACCAAGTCTGCAAAGTGAACTGCTGAGAGTCATTTTATTTTCCTCCTTAGTCTTTGTATTCAAAGATAATAATGCCACTGGGGGCTTATGATCTTGAACAACAAGTCAGCCTAGCCCCGTTGACATTGGTTGGGTGAGGCAGGTGGATTACTTACCAATGGGCTCCTTTGGGAGGGTGACAACCAGCACGACAGTTTCCACTTGACCCATGGGGGAGTCCTGTTTCCCTGCCATGTCAAATGGTGGGGGTGCAGGCTGCTCTGCTGCCCGTCCCCTCCTGCACCCGCCACTCCTCCATCCTTTCCCCTGCTCGGGGGCACAGGGTCAGGCCAGTACGGCCACTGCCCAAGTAAAACAAATGTCCATCCAGGAATGAATTGTTCCTGCTCCCTTCTTGCAGGCGTCCCAATCTTCATAAATGGTTTTTTTGGAGTTCTCCTCCCCCTTGGTTTTAGGAAAGGAAAGCACTCCTTTTCTCTCTCTCCCCACCCACATACATACCCCATGGAAAGAAAAAAATAGACTTTTTCCACACACACCCTATTTCCTGGTGTTGTCTGGAGACAGGGAGGGGAAGGGGAGCAGGTCTGTTGTCTGTAAGACAGCTCTGAAGGAAGATGGTGGCCCGAGTTGCTGGCGTTTATCAGGGGCCTTCGGAATCTGAAATGTGCTTTTGGTCTTTGGCTTTGGGACCATTATCTGTAATTCTTGGATAATAGGGAACATATAAAGAAAATCCCATTTGATACCTATTTCAGGTGTTTTCTGTAGGCTCTGAAATCACGTCCTTGCCTCTTCTTCCTTTATGCCACATCACGCTTCTCCTGAAAATGGGCCACTTCCCTCTGGCTCGCAGGGCGCTCTGTTACTCATCACCCTAACTACTATTCGCAAGTCAGGGTTCCCAGCTTTTCCTCTGTTATCCCTGCCCGAGGCATGGACTTAAATTTACAAGCACACAGTCTTGGGTCCTGCTCTGCAAATTATCATCCTTGGGCCAGTTGTGCTTAGCCACCTTAATGCCTCAGTTTCCCCATCTGAAAAATGGGCATCATAATAGTCCTGCCAGGTAAGATTGCTGTGACAGTTAAATGCTGTATTTCATGTTTGTGCTTAGCAGAGTACCCTGCAGCAGTGGCAGAGTTTGCGACGGAAAGAGCAGGCAGAGAACAGGGGAAGTGTTTGCTCCCTCTGAAAACATTCACCACCCAAAGTAGAATTCAGTGATGTTTTTTTGTGGTTGTTGTTGCAATTTGATAGTTTAAGATATGAGCAGAATAATCATGAAAAAGCACGAGAGGACGCTCTTAAGGTAACTGGGAGCCTGTTCGAAAGGCTGACATGAAATAGAAGGTGGTCAAAATGTGGCACCTTGTTATGTGGCAGCCTCCTCGCCACCGAAGGGGGTGAACCCTCTGCACACACATCCTCCTTGACGTTATATTCGGATCATGCTTCTGTGAGGCTCTCAGTGTATGTGAGTTATATGAGTTACTATTCATAGGTATTTATGTCAATATTAGATCTGGAAGAGATCTCAAAGATTGTTAGAGATAATACAGGTAAAAATACCTGGCACAAATAATAATAATGTTGTTTGATTGAATTATATCAGGTCTAATCTCTACAGTTTTCCAACATTCTATTAGAAAAATTTTTAAAATATAGAAAGGTTGGAAGAATAGTACAATGTACACCTATATAATTTGCTCTATCTATTCAGATATATGCATATATACACACACATATATAAATACATGCATATATATATTTTTTTCTGCTGAACCATTTGAAAATTGTGAACATCATGATTCTCTACGTCTAATATTTTAGCACCCATTTCTTAAGAATAAGGACATCTTTCTGTATAACCGTAATACTTCTGTTACACTGACAAAAGTTAACGATAGTTCCATACTCTCATCTATAGTGCTTTGGTGTCATATCCAAAGTGTCCCAACAATGGCTTTGATAGCTGTTAATATTCCCAATAGGATACAATCAGGGTTCACAAATTTCCTTTGTTCTCTCTCTCTTTAGTCTCCTTTTATCTAGAATACGCACACACACTTCCTCCCACACACACACACACACACACACACACACACACTTTTTTCTTAAACGTTGACTCTTTGGAGCATCCAGACCACTTGTAGAAATTGCCTCCTCCTGGATTTGTCTCATTTTTTCCTTATGTTGTCATTTAACTTGTCTTCTGTCTCTTCTATCTCCTTTATTCCCTATATGCAAGCCTTGTTCAGTCCCATCAAGGCTTGATTAGTTCAGGCTAAATATTTTGGCGAGAAGATCTCAAATCTTCTTTTTATTGACCAAGGAACTGAGGCCCAAACAGGAATTTGGAAGCAGGTTGGTGAATGTGGTATGTAGGTTTTGAGTCAGAAGGTCTGAATTGAAAACAATCTCTACTCTAAAATTTGGACAATTTGTTTTACCTCTTTGAAGGTCAGACCAGACACTCTCTAACTTGTTTTTGGTTCTTCATTAAAAGTCCATTTTCAGATAATTAGTTTGGTGAGCTTGGACTAGAGAAAGCCACCTAACTTCCCCTCACTCAGGGTTCTTTCCACTTCACCATGCTGGTCTCCATCAGGATTACTTGGCAATGCTGTTGTTGTCATTATTTTTAATTGAGATATAACAAAAAGTAATATGCACTAATCTTAAGTGCACAAAATAATGAATTTTTATGTTTTTATGTAATTGTGTAACCCACCAGCCAGATCAAGATATGGAACATGTTAGCGGTAGCAGGTTAACCAAATGGTTTTACTATAATTAAGTTTAGAATTAGTAAGCATATCATTGGAGTGTCACGTGATATAAAATGAAAGAAAGTCTTAGAGTTCTACCATGGTTTAGAATCAGAAAAGTCAGGATAACAGATTTGCTATAATATTAATATATTCTTGCTGCAGTCGTCTAAGTAGGAAAGCCATGAAGAAATATATGTTGATGCTAATTAAACATTTTTTGTTATACACAAGTTAAAAGCAAAATATGGAAGCTTCTGTGTTAGCTACACTTTATTACTCATCCCCCAGTCAAAGTCAGTTTCAGGGTTCAGGCTCCTCTCCTGGGCCCCAGCCACACACAGGCACCAAAAACCAAATGGCAACCAAGACTCTACTGAGCTATAGCTTGCTTCTTTTACAAATTGCCTCCTATTCTTGTAAGAATAATAGGTATTTGATAAAGTTTAAATTATATATATATGTTAAATACATCTGAAATGAATAGGCAAATCTGGAAATAGTCTCTAAGGTTTGTTTGTTTTTTCTTCATCTACAGTGAATATAAGTGCATATTACACACAGCAATGCCTGGCTTTATTTTTTCAGCATTCCAAAATGGTGCACGGAACCAAGCTTGGGGTTAAGCCTGTTTGCCTTTGTTCAGATCAACAAACTGGGCATTGTCTTTGCACAGTAGGCCAGAGCTCTAATAGTTGTAAAGAATGTGTAACCAGACATGTAATTGCTAAGGGTGTCCTTCTGCAGACCCCCATTTCAAATAAGTGCATTCCCTTCATTTCTCACATTTGCCAGGCTTGTCAGTTTTTTAAGAATGCAAGCCCAAAGGCTCGGGACCATCTGCATCTAGGACAGGATCTATCATGTGGCTGTGCGGGGACTGAGCTTGTGCCTCGACTTACCAGGCCTGGGCCAGGGGACTTGATATCACCCCCTGGGGAGGGTAGTAGGTACGGGCGTGAGTGCCCTCTGCAGCCCCCCCGAGCCTGAGGAGCGAGGTCAAGGCAGCTCCCTTTTCCTCACCCAAAATGCCACTGGCAGGGGAGGCTTGCCGGAGGAAACCGCCTTTCTCCCAACTGCCCTTTCCCCACTTCCTTATCTTACCCACTCGCTCCCTGGTGCCAAGGCCACTCCTGCCACCGCCAGCGCGCATGCACCGTGGCCAGAACAACCCCCGCCCGCTGCAACGGCTCCTGAATCCTCTCAGAGCCAATCCTAGCCCCTCTCCCTTCAATATTGCCATTTTAGGCTACTTCACCTCCTTTCCAGCCCTGCCCCTCTTACCAGCCTATATAACCTGTAATCACCCCTGAATAAATCTCTTTGGCGCATACCCCTACTGGATGAAGAGTGTTTTTGTCCTTATCGCCGCCCTCCTTGCACGCCTCTCGCCGAGGACTCTGGCCAACGTCCTCCGCCTCGCCCTCGCCTCCGGGAAAGAGCCCCCGCCGCCGGTACCCTTTAAGCAGCCCCGAGAGCTGAGGGCTCGGCTACCGGCCGCCACTCCCCCTAGAAGCAGTAACCCCGACCGCAACTGGTGCCCCGTGTGAGGAACGTCTCCACACGACAGTTTGGCAGGTCACCCGCTCGCCCGGACGCCCCTCCAGCTTCCCATTTCCTCGCCTGCAAGGTAAAGGGCCGCCTCTCCCTCGCCGCTTCCGGAGCCGTGTGAGGTTCCTTGCTCCGAAGCCGCTCCTCCCTTCCCCCACGCTCTCTTCATCCAGTAGGAACTCCTCCCTTCCCCCACGCTCTCTTCGTCCTCTTGTATGCGCACTTCTATGACCCCCGTTCCTCCTAACACTCTCCCTCTTCCCCTCCATTACTTTGCTGTAATTCTTTGTATCTTTATTTCCTCATTTGGTGCCGTGTGCCTCTTTGCAACTGCCCCCCCTGACTGCTCTCGTTGCCAAAGGGCACTGCTTTCCGCTCTCGCCGTCTCCTTCGGCCTTGCAGCCACAGTTTATCTCATTCTCTCTGCTCAGTAAACTACTCCTCCTTCTCCTCCCCGCCAGCCGGCCGGCCCGGCTCGGGAGCAACTCCCCCTCCTCTCCCCTCAGCTATGGGTAATCGTATATCTACATGTCAGGCACCTCAAGTTCGTGCTCTGGCGGGTCTCCTAGACACGCATAGCTGTAAAGTGTCTGTCCGGCAGCTGCAGATATACTGGGATCTCCTGCTGCCCTTTAACCCATGGCTCACCACTTGCCATCTTTGGGACCCTGTTACTTATGATCGCCTTATTGATCGAGTCACTAATGCCATGGAACATGAGAGCAAGCGTTTCCCTCCCGGCTTGCTCCCCACCTTGATAACCATCCGCTCCTGCCTTCAAGGCTCCCTCCCCCCTGATAGAGGCCCCGTTAAATCCAAAGAGGCCCTATCAACCCAGCCAATAGACTCAGATAGCGATACTAATTCAAATCATGACTCGGACACGGAGTCCTTAGTCGAGCAGATTAACAACGCGCTCGAGGTGACTCCCAAAAAGCAAAATAACACTGCGCCACGCCAAGATGGCGAACTTCCTCCTTCTTCTTCCATCGAGGGGAGGAAATGCTCCGGCGATGACATCAGCCCTAAGCTGGGCCAGAAACCGCATGCGCTTTACCCCGCCCTTTCACAGGGCGGAGTTAGTCCACCATCTTATGCCTTGAACCCCACCCTTTCACAGGGCGGGGCTGATCCACCATCTTGTGTCTTAGCCGCCATCTTGCGACGCTTGGGGCCTCCCACTCCCGCCTCTCCCTCCGGCGAGCTCCCCCTCGGAGCCGCTGCCGGCAGCTGCCGCCGCTCCTTCCACCCTGCCGACTAACAACCCCTGGCTGCCTTCAGCACCTCAAGGCAACCCTTGGGGCAACGCTCCCCCTACCCCCACTCCCGCGCCAAGTCCTCTGCAAGCGTGTCCTCCTTTCTCTCGTGCTTTTCGCTGTTTTCCTCTTAACCTTGCCCCCACCCCACAGAGGCCGCATGACTGGTATCCCATTGACTTAGATACTATCAAGCAGCTTCGCAAGGCCGTCAAGGAGGACGGGTTAGGTAGCCCATATGCTTCCCAAATACTACAGGATCTCGCCATGAACTATTGCATCCCCCAAGACTGGGCCTCGCTTGCCCGTTCAATTTTTAACCCCGGTCAGTTTGTTGACTGGCGTGCTCACTTCCAGGCAGAAGCAGCTAAGCAAAGTGAGCAAGACGCAGCCCTTGAAGTCTATCATCACCCCGAAGCCTACTTAGGCACGGGAGCGTTTATAAATGCATCTGCCTATATTAATGCACCTGCCACCTTTTGGCCTATCCTTTGGGGAATCGCCTTACGAGCATTTGCCAATTGCTCTGCCCGTCGACCTAATAAATTCACCAAGCTCTTCCAGAAGCCAAGTAAGCCTTTCGCCACCTTTGTCTCCAGAGTCGAAGAAACCTGCGCTCGAAGGGTAAGTGATCCCCAGGCCCAATATTACATGTGCCCATCCTCAAATCCTGGAAAATCGTACTGCAATTCCCCCAACGAGTACTACTGTGCATACTGGGGGTATGAAACATTAGCCACTAATTGGAAGCCTCCTGTTCCTGATCATTACCTTACCCTAAAGTGGGCCCCTACAGGGTGCAAACTCCCTACTGTTAACTGGCTCGGCCAAGAAAGTAAAGGATCCTGCACACATCTTAATCTTACAGTGCAGCTCCCCACTGATCCCTCCTGGTTACTCGGTCAAACTTGAGGCTTCAGAATCTATAAGAAAGGAACCGACCGAGGATCACTTATTCTTATAAAAAAGGAGGCTGTAAACCAACCATGCCAAAATACTGCTTTAAAAACACCCTCTGGCATAAGTCCCAACCAAGTCATTAACCCCCTTTTTCCACAGCCCTCCAGCCGCACTTCAAGTACAAGCAGCGCATCCGGAGGCCGCACCTCAGCTGCAAACAGCGCATCGCCAACCCCACCACCCCAGCTTCCTCTGCCCCCTTCTCGTTATTCCTCTCCCCTCCTCAGCCTCATCCAAGCCGCCTTTGCCTCAGTGAACTCCTCCAACCCCAATTTTACCTCCTCCTGCTGGCTCTGCCTCTCCACCTCTTCCTCACTGTACGAGCCCGTTGCCTCCAACCTCTCCTTTTCAGAAAGCACAGAAGACAGCCCCTCGGAATGCAGTTGGAATACCTCTGCCGTCCCCCTAACCTTTCATTCAGTCTCCTATACGGGAAAGTGCGTCCGCCCTCGCTCCAGTAACTCTCCCGACCTCACTGCCTGTGCCAGCTACTCATCTCCCAGCAGCTCTGCAAAATTTCTCATTCCTCATAACTCCTCCCAATGGCTCTGCTCCTCTACAGGACTTACCCCCTGTCTCAGCACGAATATCATCAGCGAATATAAAGAAACTTGCCTCCTAATTGTCCTTATCCCTAGGGTCTTATACCACAGCGAAGAAGACTTCTTCCTCCGTCTGGAAAGAACTGCAGCTCCTGCCCTTCTGCAAAAGCGAGAGCCCATCACCGTCCTTACAATTGCCTCCCTCCTAGGTCTTGCCGGCGCTGGCACCGGAATCGCTGCGTTAGCCAGTCAAGGCTCCGCCCTAACTCACCTCAGGGCGGCTGTTGACGAGGACATTCGCCACCTACAAAACGCTATTTACCATCTAAAAAATTCTGTCAATTCCCTCTCTGAAGTCGTGCTCCAAAACCGCCGAGGTCTTGACCTTCTCCTCCTCAAAGAAGGAGGCCTCTGCGCTGCCCTAGGAGAAGAGTGCTGTGTATATGCCAATTCCACAGGTCTCGTCGAGGACAGCCTGAGAAGGGTCCGAGAGGGACTGGAAAAGCGTAAAAGAGATCGTGAAGCCACCAATTATTGGTCCAGTTTTTTCACTCCCATCCTCTCATACATCCTTCCTTTTCTTGGCCCCCTATTAATAATTATTCTAGCTCTCATCTTAGGACCCTGCATCATCCGCAAAATTGTCCAGCTTGTAAGAAAACAAACAGATGCCATTTTTTCCTCATTCGTGCAAATCCAGTATCAGCGACTCGCCACCTCTGACGCCCCCCACTCCAAGATGACAGCCAACCCTCCGCGACCTCAACGCCACCGGTCAACCCGCCGACCGCGAGGCCCTTCTCAATCACCTGAACATCGCTCTCACCTCGAGTTCCAGCTTCTCTGAACCCCTGAACTTTAAACCCATGAACTTTAAACCCCTGAACTTTAAACCCATGAACTTTAAACCCCTGAACTTTAAACCCCTCACCTTCTCCCAGCCCGCTGCAGCGAAGCCATTGTCAAGCGCCCGGGCACCACACCAACACTGAGCTCCAGCCTCGCTGAGCCACCGTCAACCCCTTTTTCCCTTCCCTTACCTCCCCCTTCCCTCACCCTTAGCGGACCTCTCCGGTAAAGCCTCTTCCTCTAATTAGAAAAGAAAGGGGAATTGCGGGGACTGAGCTTGTGCCTCGACTTACCAGGCCTGGGCCAGGGGACTTGATATCACCCCCTGGGGAGGGTAGTAGGTACGGGCGTGAGTGCCCTCTGCAGCCCCCCCGAGCCTGAGGAGCGAGGTCAAGGCAGCTCCCTTTTCCTCACCCAAAATGCCACTGGCAGGGGAGGCTTGCCGGAGGAAACCGCCTTTCTCCCAACTGCCCTTTCCCCACTTCCTTATCTTACCCACTCGCTCCCTGGTGCCAAGGCCACTCCTGCCACCGCCAGCGCGCATGCACCGTGGCCAGAACAACCCCCGCCCGCTGCAACGGCTCCTGAATCCTCTCAGAGCCAATCCTAGCCCCTCTCCCTTCAATATTGCCATTTTAGGCTACTTCACCTCCTTTCCAGCCCTGCCCCTCTTACCAGCCTATATAACCTGTAATCACCCCTGAATAAATCTCTTTGGCGCATACCCCTACTGGATGAAGAGTGTTTTTGTCCTTATCGCCGCCCTCCTTGCACGCCTCTCGCCGAGGACTCTGGCCAACGTCCTCCGCCTCGCCCTCGCCTCCGGGAAAGAGCCCCCGCCGCCGGTACCCTTTAAGCAGCCCCGAGAGCTGAGGGCTCGGCTACCGGCCGCCACTCCCCCTAGAAGCAGTAACCCCGACCGCATGGCTGGAATTCAACAAATGTTGAAAAATAACAATAATTACTTGGAGAGCAAGTTCAAGGGTGCCTGACTATACTGCCGAGTATTTCCACCTGTCGAGTGGGAAATCGGTGGCATAGAAGCTGAAGCTTCCTTGGGGAGAGACAGTGTGATGTAAGAGAGTGGGGCGGCAGGGACGTGGGTTGAGCTTCCTGCATATGGCGGTGTGACCTTGAGTGAGTCACCTCCCTCACTGAAATTCAGCATCTCCCTCTACAAATACCCATCGTCATAAAGCTGCATCATTCCAGGGCTGTGTGAGGATCAGAGGCATCAGTGGGCAGGAAAATCCTTTGTAAACTACCAACTGGCTGCCATCTATGGTTTCACTACTGCTGTGGTTCTCCATGTTTCTCAGGAGCCACTAACTTCACAGCCCTGCGCTGGGCAGGCAGTGCCGAGCCCCGACATAACGTCCTGTGCTCCAGCCCTTCTCGGCCAGACTGATGGTCCTTCTAGGACCCCTCAGGGAGGCAGTTCAGGTGGCTGCCCCTAAATATGTCCGGAGGGGTGATGGATTTCTGTGTTCTTCATGGCTCCTTCCAGAGCCTGCACTAGAAATTGAAATCCCCACCTTTTAACCTCATCCTCTTATGACTTGGCAGAGCCTCTTTGGAGGGAATTTGACAACTATGCCAAGAACCAAATGATCATAACTTTTGCATTTGCAATTGCACATCTAGAAATTTATCCTAAGGAAATTATTAGCATGTGTGTTATTTAAAACAGTGCTAAATTAGAAAGAACCTAAATATCCAACAACACAGGAATGGTTACATAAATTATATTACAGTCAATACAGCCATTAAAATTATGTTATAATAGGATATTTAATGATGTGAAAATGGTCACAATATATGAGGTGAAAACAGGTCACAAAACAGTACAATTCCGATTACATTTAAAAATATGTACATACATGCATGCTGGGGGGGCAGTGAAGGAAATATGTTAAATGCTGATGATTGTTGGTAAGGACAATAAGTGAATTTTATTATTTTCTGTATTTTATTCAGTGCCTATATATTATTTTTATAAACAGAAGAATGTAAGTATTTTTTTTTTCTTTTTTAACATCATTCCTTCTCGTTGTGGAATTGGATCTTTCAAGGCTTGGTTGAAATGCATGTTACCTAAAACTTAAGGGTCAGAAGCATAGGTTGTCCAGGTGAATCTGATTTTTAATTCTAGATTTGCTATTTTCTTAATAGCAAATTACTGAATGCCTCTAAGTCTTGTTTTTCCCATCTGTGATATAGGGATACAGAAGTGCTTGTTATACAGGTTGTATGTGGATTAAATGGAAAATGCATGTAAAGTGCTGTACAGAGTGACTGGTGCATGGGAAATACCCCATAAATCAGGGCTACCAGTGGTAGTATTAGCCCTGGGAGAGTTGCCACATTCTGGAAGAAATGACTCATGCTGGTCCCCTAGTAGAGCAGAGAAGAGGAGTTGGGAGTGGGTGATGTTGATGTCCCAGGAGACCCAGACTGGTGAACAAACTCTTCCCATCTGGTTGGGTTAGCTCTGTTCATTGTCTTGTGCATTGAGGTGGGGAGAAGTGATTTTGTTTTGTATCCCAACAAAATTCCTGCAAGGAAAAGCTGCCCGACTTGAATTTTTTTTTTAAAAGTTGGGTTAAAATATATGTATTAGTCAGGGTTCTCTAGGGAGACAGAACCAACAGGAGATATATGTAAATAGTATGCATATATGTGGGGATGAATGAGTCCAAGTTCCATAGGGCAGGCTGCAAGCTGGCACTCCGATGAAGGTCTTTGATGACCTCCCCAGGAGAGGCTGGCTGGCTGAAGTAGAGATGAAAGTGGCAGAATGCAATAAACCAGAAATGTATTGGCTTTTTACAATGGGGATTTATTTAAGTTACAAGTTACAGTTCTAGGGCTGTGAAAATGTCCAAATTAAGGCATAAACAAGAGGATACCTTCTCTGAAGAAAGGCTGCTGGCATCCGGGGTTCCTCTGTCATGGGGGAAGGCACATGGTGATGTCTGCTGGTCCTTCTCTCCCAGTTCTGGTATCAATGGCTGTCTCCAAATGTCTCTGGGCATTTCTTCCTAAGCTCTTTCTCTTTCCATGGGCTCTCTTTAAGGACTCCAGTGAAGGATTAATTGAATTAATTGAATTGGGTGGGTCACATCTCCATGGAAACAACCTAATCAAAAGGTTCCACCCACAACAGGTCTGTACCCACAAGAATGGAGTAAAAGAACATGGGCATTTTCTGGGGTACATAACAGTTTCAAACCAGCACAATGTATATAAAATAAAAATAATTTTAACTATTTAAATGTACAATTCAGTGATTTTAAGTATATTGACAATGTTGTATAGCTTTTGCCACTATCTATTTCCAGACCATTTTCCATTATCCCAGATAGAAACTTGTACCCATTAAGCAATAACTCCCTATTTTCCCCTCTCTTCTCAGCCCCTGATAACCATTATTCTGCTTTCATCTCCATGAATTTGCATATTCTAGTCACTTTATATGAGAAAGTATTCAATAGTTGCCCTTTTGTGTCTGGCTTATTTCCCTTAAAATGATGTCTTCAGGTTCATCCATGCTGTCACATGCATCAGAAATTCATTTCTTGTTAAGGCTGAGTAATATTCCATTGTATGTATATACTACATTTTATTTATCCATTCATCTGTTGATGGACACTTGGGTTGCTTCCACCTTTGGGCTATCGTGAATAATGCTGCTGTGAACACTGGGGTACAAATATCTGTTTGAGTCTCTGTTTTCATTTCTTTTGGGTATTGTTTTAGTTTCCTAGGCTGCTTAAAACAGATACCATGCAACGGGTTGGCTTAACCAATGGGCATTTATTAGCTTACAGTTTGAGGCCGAGAAAATGTCCAAATCCAGGCATCATCTAGGTGATGCTTTCTTCCCAAAGACTGGCTGTTGGCGATCCTTGGCTCCTCTGTCACACAGCAGCATCTGTTGGTCTCTCCCTTCTCTTCTGGTTTCATTGATATAATCTTCTTCTTCCATGGCTTTTTCTTTCTCTTTCTGTATTCCATTCTATAATAAGAGGCTCCAATAATAGGATTCAGACCTGAATGAGGTGGACCACACCTTAACTGGAGTAGCCTCATCAAAAGGTCCTACTTACAATGGGTTTACACCCACAGGAATGGATTAGATTTAAGAACATGTTTTTCTAGGGTACATACAGCTTCAACCACCACAGGGACATACCTAGAAGCAGAATTACCAAGATATATGGTAATCTATTTTTTTTTCTAGTTTACATTGATTGTATTTTTCTCCCAATACCTCCCTATTTTTAACACCTTGCAAAGTGTTTGTTCTCCCTTGTGAGAAAAACATTTGTACATTTTATCACAATTGTTGAATACTCTAGGTTTCACTGAGTTATACAGTCCCACGTGCTCCTCACCTTCCTCTTTCAACCATATTCATAGTTGTCTTTGTTCAGTGTACTTACATTGCTGTGCTGCCATCACCCAAAATTGTGTTCCAAACCTCTCACTCCTGTCTTTTCCTACCTGTCTGAAATGCTCCCTTTAGTATTTCCTGTAGGGCAGGTATCTTGTTCACAAACTCTCTCATTGTCTGTTTGTCAGAGAATATTTTAAACTCTCCCTCATATTTGAAGGACAGTTTTGCCGGATATAGGATTCTTGGTTGGCGGTTTTTCTCTTTTGGTATCTTAAATATATCATATATGGTAATCTATTTTTAACTTTCTTAGGAACTGCCAAACTGTTCTCCATAATAGCTGCACCAATTTACATTCTCACCAGCAATGTACAAGGGTTCCTGTTTCTCTGCATCCTCACCAACACTTGATGTTTTCTGTTTCAAATAGCCATCCTAGTGGGTATGCAGTGGTATCTCATTATGGTTTGGATTTACCTTTCTCTAACAGCTAATGATGTTGAGCATCTTTTGATATGCTTATTAGCCATTTGTATACCTTCTTTGGAGAAATGTCTATTCAAGCCATTTGCCCATTTTAAAATTGGGTTGTTTGTCTTTTTGTGTTGAATTGTAGGAGTTCTTTTTATATTCTGGATATTAAACCCTTAGATATATGATTTCTAAATATTTTCACCCATTCTGTAGGTTGTCTTTTCACTTTGTTTATGAAGTTCTTTATACTCGATGCTTTCTCTCTCTCTCTCCCTCTCTCTCCCTCTCTCTCTCTCTTCCTCACTCTCTCTCTCTCTCTTACTCTCTCTCCCTCCCTCCACCCCCATCCCTTTCATAAAGGACACCAGTAAGAAGATTAAGACCCACTCTGGGCCATGCCTTAACTGAAGTAACTTGATCAAAAAGGTCCTACTTAAAATGGGTTTATACCCACAGGAATGGATTTGCTTTAAGACCATGATTTTCTGGGGTATATGCAGTTCCAAGTCACCATAGTTGTGTTTTCATTTTATTCATCTCTAAGTATTTTCTAACTGCCCTTGAGATTTCTTCTTTGACCCATTGGTTGTTCAAGAATACGTTAATTTCCACATAGTTATAAATTTACCAGTTTTCTTTTCTGTTATTATTTTCTAGCTTTATTCCATTGTGGTCAGAGAAGATATAGTCTTTTAAAGTTTATTAAGATTTGATTTGTCACCTAACATATTGTCCATCCTGGATAATGATCCATGTGCCTTAAGAAGAATTTGAGTTCTGCTGCTGTTGGGTGGAGGACTGTGTATATGTCTGTTAGCTATACTTGGTTTATAGTGTTGTTAAGTTGTCTATTTCCTTACTGATTTCTGCCTTCATGTTCTAGCAATTATTGAAAGTGATGTATTGATGTCTCCAATTATTACTGTAGGACTAATTCTCCCTTCAATTCTGTCAATTTTATTTTCACATATTTTGGGGTTATGTGTGTATATGTTGTATATGTTTATGCTTATAAAAATAACTATATAAGTATATAAATATGGATTGAATCTTTTATCAATATATAATGTCCTTCTTTGTCTCTTGTAGTCTTTTTTGATTTACAGTCTAGTTTGTCTGATAATGATATAGCCACCCTGATTCCTTTTTGGTTACTATTTGCACAGAATATATTTTTCCATCCTTTTACTTTCAATTTCTTTGTATCTTTGTATCTAAAATGAGTTTCTTTTAAACAACATATAAATGGATCATGTTGTTTTTTAATCCAATCTGCCAATATCTGACTTTTAATGGGAGAGTTTACATTTAAGGTAATTATTGACAAGAAAGGACTTACTTCTCCCATTTTGCTCTTTATTTTCTGTATGTCTTATATGGTTTATGTTTCTCAATTTCTCCACTCATGCTTTTTTTGTGTGTGCATTTAGCTAAATTTTTTATAGTATACCATTTTGATTCCCTTCCTTTTCCTTTTCTTCCTATTATTTGGCTATTTTCTTAGTGGCTACCTTTGGGCTTACAATTAATGTCTTAAACTAATAACAACCTAGTTTGAATAATAATAACTTAGTTTCAGTAGTATGCAAATGCTGTTTTCCTAAAAATCTGTCCCTCCCCCTTTATGATGTTATTGTCTCAGATTACATCTTTAGACATTGTGTTCCCAGTAACATAGATTTTAATTATTAATTTACACATTTGCCTTTTAAGACATATAGGGGAAAAAAGCAATTACCACCCAAAGTACAATAATACAGGATTTTGTATTTATCTATGTAGTTATCTTTACCAATGTTCTTTATTTCTTCTAATGGATCTGAGAGACTGTGTAGTATCCTTTTGTTTCAGCCTAAAAGACTCCCTTGAGCATACCTTGCAGGACAGGTATTCTGGTAATGAATACCTTTAGCTTTTGTTTACCTGTAAATGTCTTAATTTCCCCTTCATTCTTGAAGGACAATTTTGACAGATATAGAAGTGTTGGTCAACAGTTTTTCTTTTTCCTTTAAGGACTTTAAACATGTCATTCCACTAACTTCTGGCCTCCATGGTTTCTGATGAAAAATCTGCTTTCTATTTTATTGAGAATCCCTTGAACATGACAAGATACCTCTATCTGGCTGCTTTAAGAGTCTCTGTTTTTGGGTTTTGACAATTTGACTATAATGTGTCTTGGTGTTCATACCTTTGAGTTTATCCTGCTTGGAGTTTATTGAGCTTCTTGATATGTATTGTCTTTCATCACATTTGGGAAGTTTTCAGCCATTATTATTATTTTTTTTAATTTTAAAAATATTTATTGAACACCTACTGTGTACTTGGTAATGTACTAGTTACTGATGATGAGAAAATAAAATATTTTCACCCATTAAAGAAACAAAGAAACGCAGAAAAAACTACACCCTCTACTTCTTTCTGAGTTCTAGCCAGGTGGCCTCCCCTACAAATTTCATACTCAAAACTTCAGCATCACTCTTACTGGAATTTCCAGCCTCCATCATGACCTACAGAATTTGGACTTAACAGCCTCTACAAGCACATGAGTCAATTCCTTAAACTAAATCTCTTAATATAAACAGACACACATATCCTGTTGGTTATTTTTCTCTGGAGGAACATGACTTATACATTAGGTATGAGGGAACTTCATTATAGGAAAGGGTGACAAAAATTAAGAAACTGGTACAAATCTTTTTATATAAGACATGGCTAAATGTATCAAACAATTTTGAATACATTTTATAGTCAAGAACAGATACAGATAATCATATGAACTGAAAGAAAGTTATTTATAAAATTTCTTACTTAACCCATGGTGAGAGCCAAGAAACAACATACCAAGAAATAATCAACTGAGACTGCACTAACAGTCTTTAAGCCAGTTCATACAAGGGAATGACCAGAACAGCTCCTAATTATTAGACTAGAAAGATGTCCTTCTGCACATTCTTCAATTGCACAGACATACATTTAACCAAAGGGTTCTGTACAAGTACAGTGTGGTTCTTGTAGGCTCAAGTGAGCCACAGTTTCTAGAGCGTTGTCCCGTCTACCAAAAATAGCTATTTCACCTCCTTTGTTGGCTTCTTTCTCTTTTTCTCTTCCTTTGTTGGCTTTCTCTTTTCCTCCTTTTCTGTCAGCTCTTTTATTTCCTTTGTTGTCAGCTCTCTTCTCTCCTTCTTTGTCCTGAACACTGGTGTAAACTTCTTTGTTATAGCTTTCCAAGTTTTGAGCAATTTCAATAGCAAAAACTTATATTCTGGGGGCAAAGATGGTGTTTTCTTCGGTGCATCCCTGAGAGCAATCTAGTTGCAGCAAACTACCATAGTTGAAGTCTTCTACAATCCCATCAAACTTCAAGCAGAATGCCCTCCACTTCTCTTTGGCAGATTCTGACTTAAGCTTGTCTGGGGTCAAAACATCTATCCTGAGTTTCTCAGTTTTCCTGGATCTCAGAGTAGTTTTGATCATCAACTTTGGTGCATTTACGAAACTGTGAGGAACAGAAAGAAAAATGATGATCAAATGATAAAATCAGCTTGTAGTAGACTTCAGCATTCTACATTGCTCTCACAGCTCCACCTACCTCAATTTCAGGATCGTTGCCATAAGACTTTGCTGGGAGAGAAAGCGTGTGCCACAGACACCAGCTCCCCAGAAACCAGCTCATCAGTTCCACCAGTTGCCTCCATGTTGCAGCACAGAAAGTGTGGTTTCAACTCTCCGGAAGTGAATATTTTTTTGGAAAAAAGAGAGATGGGCAAAAGACGCTCTTGAGCTACTGCGTTTGTGTGCACCCGCTCCTCCCCTGCCAGGGCTGCACCCTCCCTCCCCCCACTGGGGCTAGTCTTTCTTCGTATACTTTTTCTGTCCCCTTCTCTCCCTTTTTATCATCCTTCTGGGACTCCTATGATGCATATGTTTGTACACTTGATGAAGTCCCACAGGTCTCTTAAGTTCTGTTCTCTTTTCTTCATTCTTTTTTCTTTCTGTTCCTCACATTGGATAATTTCAATAGTCTTATCTTCAAATTAACTGATCCTCTCGTCTATTTGTTCAAATCTGCTGTTTAATCCCTCTTGCAAGTTTCTCATTTCAGTTATTGTATTTTTCAGCTCTAGAATTTCTGTTTAGTTCTTTTTTTTTTAGCGATCAGAATATATATGTCTTTATTTTACAATAATATATACATGCAGGGTTGCAGTTCTAGCCCAGGCTCTAATCTCTGGGCTGTTCCTGCCTCTTGGGACTCCAGGCACCTCAAATGTCAAATAAGGCAGCTGGAAGCTTGCTAAGCTCAGGGCTGTGCACCCTAGATGGACAGTTTTTGGACCTGGTGGCCCTTGGAGTTTGCTCAGCTGGGCAGGGCTGGGGCTCTGGTAGGGGGTTTCCCTGGACAGTAAATGGGGCCAGAAACCAGGGTAGCATTCAGGGTCTGTGGGAGGCCCATGGCCTGTTGGGCTCCTTTTTATAATTTCTATCTCTTTATTTTGTTCAGACAACATTTTCCCAATTTCATTTAATTCTTTGTCCATGGTTTCCTTTAGCTCATTGAACACATTTAAGACAGTTGATTTAAAGTTTTTAACAAACAGTTCCAATGTAAGAGTTTCCTCAGGATGATTCTTTTTTTTTTTTTTCCCATAGGAATGGGCTCTTCTTTCTTCCTTCTTCATGTGTTTTGTAATTTCTTGTTAAGAATTGGACATTCTGTGTATTATGTTGTTGTAACTCTGGAAATCTAATTCTCCTAGTCTTCTGGGATTGCTTTTTTTTTTTGTTTGTTTGCTTGTTGAGGGACTGAGTGATCCATTTGTGACTTTTCCAAGCTATATTTGTTTCCAAATGGGGAAAGGAAAGAGGGAAAAAAAGGGTATAGTCTCTAAAAATTTCTGTTGCTTCTGCCTCTGGGGATTTAAAACAATGTCCACTCTCTGTGCTGATCTCTTGGCAATTGGAAGCAATGACCAGCAATCTGACCACCCTTCACCCCCCCATCCCCACCCCCACTTTTTGGAGGGCTGGGTCCCTCTTGCCCACCCTGGCACCAGCAAGCCACATCAGGAATATGGACTGCATCCCCATAGCTGCCTGCCATGAGGGTGGGGAATGGTGGATGGTAGCAACTACAAAGAAGGTGAAATTCACATTTACTGAAATTTACCAGCTGTTCTATTTTGCTAATGCTGCCAGAATGCAAAACACCAGAAATGGACCGGCTTTTATAAAGGGGGTTTATTTGGTTACACAGTTACAGTGTTAAGGCCATAAAGTGTCCAAGGTAAGGCAAAAGCAATAGGGTACCTTCATTGGAGAAAGACCATTGACATCTGGAAAACCTCTGTTCGCTGGGAAGGCACGTGACTGGCGTCTGCTTGCTCCCAAGTGGCGTTTCAAAATGGCATTCTCCAAAATGTCTGTATCAGCTTCCAACAGCTGTCTTCAAAACACCTGTCTCAGCTGCAACTCCCTATGAGCTCCTTATGTCTGAGCTTATATAGTGCTCCAGTAAACGGAACAAGGCCCACGCTGAATGGGCAGGGCCACACCTCCATGGAAATTATCCAATCAGAGTCATCACCCACAGTTGGGTGGGTCACATCTCCATGGACACTGAACCAATAGATTCCAACCCAATCCACACTAATACGTCTGCCCCCACAAGAATGCATTAAAGATTATGTCTTTTTCTGGGGGACATAATATATACAAACCAGCACACCAGCCTTTTCATCCAGCCCTCTCTTAAATGCTGCAAGTCTTCCATTTGACCCCATACTTCCAAAATAGTCAACCATTTTAACAGTTCCTGCCAGTTCAATAGTTGTTTTGGTGGAGGGACCAATTCCTGGAGCTTCTTACTTTACCATTTTCCCACAATCCTCCTTTCCCCCACTTTAATGTTTTGATATAAAATGTTCAGTGTAGCCAAATACCAGCTGCTGGGAGAACAAAAAAAATCTAATTTCCTGACCTGTGTGTAAGTTTCATTGCATTGACAGAACTTTATATTTAATTTCCTTAGCTTTTTAGACACAAAGAAAACACTCCCAAAAAGAAAATGGAAATAAAAGAGAATAATTGCACAATGGAATACACATGCTGATTTGTAGATGTCAGTGACATTCTCATAATTACTCATTAAAATAAATGCATGCATGTAACAAGTGAAATAAATATTTTTGCTTCCATAGGCATGCAGCAATATAATTATACTCAGGGAATAAAAGAAGATCATGCTTGCTTTATCCATGCCACACCATTTTCCATTATTTATATTTTTATGTTAAGCAGTTCTGTCAAACTTAACAAAAGACAGCATTCTTTCAAAAAATTAAATAAACGTTTAAATCTCAATTTAAAAACTTGAAACTATTTCTAGCAATGCAGGGGAGAAGTCACAAATAGTTCAAAGCTAGTAAGATGCTATTTTAAAACATTTAGCCAATCCACAAATATCCTCACCAAACTGAAGATTACTCAATGCTGAAAAAATATTCCTTTGGCTTTACGACAAACAAAATCAATTTCCATCATCTGTTTCTTCCTTCTTTTTTCCCTATTAGTGTCTTCCCTGTCATCTTTTATATGTTTTAAAAAGATCTAATAAGTATTTTTTACATTCTAATTTTAAAGATATTCTTTGTCATGAACAGGAAGCTGTAGTTACATGAAAAAATCAGATCATTTGAAAATTATATTGCAAATGAAAACAACTTCCAGTCCATTGTTAGAAGAGTGGTTGTGAGGTAGTTTTGTTTTGATAGATTAACAGTGTTGTGAACTTAGTTATGTGCCTAATAAATACATGTTAAATAATGAGAGCTTGGCAAGAGAGAAGGTGAGGGAGTCCTAACAAAAACTATGAAGATCCTTTCCTAAAGCACTCATATGTTAAAGTGTGGAAACGACTGCATTAGGGTAAGAATGAATAATGGTGTCCAACTTTGGTAAGAAACATCAAAATTGTTAAATTACTTTTAATCATTTTATTGTAAAATTTCAATTTATGTATTTTAAATCATAAAATAAGATGTGCTCTTAGGGAGAATTTGAAGAATCATATGTCTTGAAAGAAGAAAAAAAATCACTAGTAATTTTATCAGCCCCAAACTACTAAATTTGGTATATTTCTTCCCATTATTTTTCTTATGAATAGCTTTAAAGCTTTACATAGCTATGAGTACAATCTCAAATTTTGTGTAGTGGTATTTTCAGTTAACATTACAAAATAACTCATTTATGTCATTACAAACTTTTTGTAAACATCCTTTTATGTTTCAATATAAGCAATTTGGCCAGATCATCTTTGGGCAACTTGGTTTTATGATTCTACTATTTTAATTATTACAGTGAGTTTCTTGGGTCTGATTTGGAGGCATTTAATGCTTTTTAGTATCTCATTAATTCTGTCTAATATGTGCTATGTGAGAAATAGGAGGTAGGTTATTTAGTAAAAAAAAATAGGCCACCAAATAGACCCAAATAGACTGAGGTCACACTTAGACAAGAATGGGGCTTGGCTGTCCCTCAGAGCTCTGCATTAGTAGGAGAGTAGCATGTTCCACAATGAATGAACCAGTAGTTATTGAACACTCAGTTTCATGGTGCCAGGCTGGGACATCTGACCACTACGATAGTGTAGATGCTGGTAGGACTAAGATCGGAGCCCGGGTTTCCTACTTCCTACACCATCATTTCTGCTTCTGTACTTAGGTCATGACAATGATTCCAGAAAATTCATAACGTGTCGTTTAGTTTTGAACTAGCCATGGATTATATTTAACAGATATCACTGCCATATGATTTTGGAAATCTTGGTTACAAGTATACTGTAACTCAGGGTTTTCAAATTTTTCTTAGCAATGGAAGTCTTGTCTTAAAAATATTACTCATATTCCCAATTTATAAAACATACAAAAGCAGAACGTGTGTGGTAGAAGGAGGCTGTCCTGTAATCATCTCCCCAGACCGCCCTTGCAACATCCAGGCGGCCTCTGAACTCCCTCCAGGGAACCTTAGGGCTCTGAGGAACACAGTTTGTAGAACAGAACATTTTCTAGTTTTTCAGGCACTCTGCATCGAATGGCTGTGCAGAAAGGAACTTTCTCAGAGGCCTGATGTGTCTAAAGAATTAATAGTTATGAAAAAATGGCTTTTCATTTTTTCCGAGGCAACTGGTTCTCTCTTCTGAGTGACCTCCTTGTTCCCAGTTCCTGGAAATTTCACGAGAGGTGCCCTTTACAAGCTTGTGCCTGTTGACTCCTCATCAGTTCCTTGCACCCACTTCCTCTCTGTTTCCTCCCCCCTACAGAACTAAAGAGCTCAACAGTGAATCTAAACATCCTGCTTGGGAAGCACTTCTCCACAAGTACTATTTCAAATCTGAATGCATTTTTTACAAGTGAGGTAGCTAAAAGTGACAAGTTCTAACACAATAAAATGTGCAATTTTCTGAGAATAGTTCTTCCTTTTCATGAGTTGAATTTGCAGGAGGGTCAAGACTTTGTGCTGATCCAGATACACTTTATTGCCCAACTCTTCCCCTCCCCAGCCCTTCTCCTAACACCCAACCAAACTCCAGGAGCTGTTCCTAGCCAAGAATTAGGACAAATCCAAATGACCCAAGTCAGTAATGGTTGATCTCTTAACTTGGTCTTGACTATATATTTCTAAACTATCTGGCCAGAGAATATTGAATATATATATGGAAAAGAAGATGAAGATAATTTATTTATTCAAGAGAACAGGAAAGTTCTCAAATTCTGTAAATCATAAGTATGGCATTTACAGTTCAGTTTATTGTTGGTGCATCACTGCTTAAATCTTTTGTCATTGGGCATATTTTAGAAGACTTTGAGACTGGAATCACTGTGATTGAGAACTGCAAATCAATAAGATTGGCCGTCTTGCAGCATTACTCATTGAGCCCTGTGTTTACTTATTTTTAAAGGGGTAAGCTGTATGATCAAAGCTCCTCCTCAGTGAGGGTTCTCATGCACATTGGCCAGGCTCTGATGTATCATATTGCAACTCATGATGCTATTTCAGTTGTGAGATATTAAATGGTTGAGCATAAGAGAAGCCATTGATCTGGTCACTTCCTGGGATTTTGCTACAGAAACTTAGGCTACATGCACCTGATCAAATGCAAATAAGTCTGTTACTGCCTCAGCTAGGAGGCCAATCTTGGCTTTCCCCTGGCAGAACCCGAGTCCCTTCACCCAAACAACTGTCAAAAACAGAAATGGCTGACAACTATTCAATGGCCCCATCAGCTTCTCCCAATCACTTGCTATGGCTCCATCTTGATTTCTAAAGCTATGGCTAGCTCTGACCTGATTTGTGAGGCCCCTTGATGGTTTTGCTGCTAAAGGATATTTCACAGCTTAACTTGACTTAAGAAATTAGTTTTGTTTCTTGGCTGCTAAAACTAAAACCATACAATGGGTTGGCTTAAACAATAGGAATTTATTGTCGCACGGTTTTGAGGTTAGGGGAAGTCCAAAATCAAGTCATCAGCAAGGTGATGCTTTCTCCCTGAAGGTTGCGGCTTTGTAGGCCAGTTGTCGGCAATCCCTGATACTTGGCATTTATGTCACGTAACACTGCTCGTGGAGATGGCTTCTTCTTTCTCCTTCAGGTTCTGTTGCCTTCTAGTTCCTTCTTGTGGCTTTCTCCCTCTGAGACCTTCTCTATAAGCCCCCCAGTAATAGGACGAAGACCCATGCTGATTCAGTTGAGCCACACCTTGGTTGAAATAACCTAATCAAAAGGTCCTGTTTACAAGAGTTCATACCCACAGGAATGGACTAAGATTAAGAACATGTTTTTCTGAGGTATATAACTCTTAAGTCACCACAGAAATCCTAACGTATAAAAATATCAATTTACAAAAAGGATAAATTAAGGGACACCAATTCCCTTTAAAAAGGCTCCACAATACATCTTCTACAAATAGCAAATTCCTCTGCACTTAAAATACCATTTCTGTTTTAAAAAAAATGTTTACAAAAAGCTTTTCCATGAACAGAAGCACACATTATGTAAGGTAAATCTGTATCTTCTCATTTTTTTTAGCTAGCTAGGTAAATCTAGTCTAGTTGCCTACAGTGATAACCTGCTCATTAACATACCCCTTGGGACATCGCCATTCCATGTATCCCTTTCCTTTCTCCATCACTTGTGCTTTCTGGGATTACTTTCCAAATAAACTACCTGCACCCAAATCCTTGTCTCAGGATCTGCTTTTGGGAGACTCAAGCTAAGACAACTTCCTCATCACAGAACTGGCAACATCTACAGCCCCAGCTAGCTAGGGTAGGATGTCTGTCCTGACGCTGGTCTGTGTTTCTTCTTTTGTTGCCCTTTGATCTACTTCCACATCCCACACTTTCCACCCTGCTTTGTAGTGAAGTAGTTGCTTCCTTTTATTCAACTGATGCAAGTGATGGGTTGGGGTTGTCCAACTTAATACCGCTACGTATTGAAGCTCCCTCTGGGAGTTTCTGAAGCTGGGTGTGGGATGACTGTCAGTCTGTCCCACTGAAACCTGAGAAGGTGTGCATTTAGATCCCATGGCCTGCTGAGCTCATGAGCATCTCACCAGCCAACTGAGCTCTTGAGAGCCAAGGCCAGGCTGCTTCTTCCTTGACTTCACTTGATAGTCTAGGTTCTGTTTTCAAGCCCCTACCTCAGTTTTGTCTTCTGGTTTCACCCAGCCTGTCTAGCTTTATCTCTCAGGGTTCTCTGAACTGAGTCCTCTGGCCTGGTGTGGACAGGCTCCTCCTTCTGTATTCAAGCAGGCTATTTTTTTCCCTGCCTAAGGTGTCAAATTGCATTTATTTTCCAACTTATCACCTTAAATATCCTTTTTGAGTGGGCTTATTTTGTGGTCCCAAATAGATCCTTGAGGACAAGGGCCATGATTTAAGTCTACTACCTGGAATTATATACTGAATAAAGCTGTTGATTGAATACATGATCCCCACCCTCACAGTGGAGTTGGGAACGGGGCAAGGGTACTCTGCTCCAGCACAGAAAGTTAACTAAGTTTACACAGGGTCCAAAACTAAACCTGACACTCTTTGCCACCACCTTTCAGCAACTCCTATCCTTTCCTTTGGATGTGACAGCATCCTCCCAAGTGTGAATGAGGCTGGAAACTGCAAACAAATCTCTTACCTCCTTGTCTACATTATCTTCTGGCATCCCATCAGATGCCAAGTCTTAGAGAGTCTTTCTGCCTAAGGCATCTCTTATCTCCTGTCACTAACCAAGTTCAAACCTTTGTTACCCTGGCCTGGTCTTTTTTTTTTTTTTTTCTTTTTTTTAGTTATGCAAAATTTTAGTATGTTTATTGTAGATTTTTAAAGGCTATAGTCATGGAATTTTAAAAAATTAAGTAATATTAAATGCAATTTTATTGAGATATGTTCATACACCATATAATTCATTCAAAGTGTACAGTCAATGGCTCAGAGTATCTTCATATAGTTGTGCATTCATAACCACAATCAATTTTAGAGCATTTTCATTACTGCAAAAAAATAATAAAATAAAATAAAAAAGAACACTCAAAACATTCTGTACCCCTTATTCCCCAACCCCCATTATTTATATATTTTTTATGGTTATTTCATTATTCACCTGCCCATATACAGGATCCAGGGAGTGTCAGTCACAAGGTTTTCACAATCACATGCTCATATGATAAAAGCTATATAGTTATACTATCATCATCAAGGATTAAGGCTATGGTTCAGCAGTTTCAGGTATTTCCTTCTAGCTATTCTAATACACTAGAAAATTAAAGGAATTTAATTAATGCATAAGAAAAATCTCAGCCACTGAAACTTTGTTTCATTTCTTTTCCCCCTTTTGGTCAAGAAGGCATTCTTAATCCCACGATGCCAGGGCCAGGCTCACCCTGGGAATCACGTCCCATGTTGCCAGGGAGACTTACACCCTTGGGAGTCATGTTCAGTGTAGGCAGGAGGGTAATGAGTTAATTTGCAGAGTTGGCTTAGAGAGAGAGGCCACATCTGAGCAAAAAAAGAGGTTCTGTGGGGGTGACTCTTAGGCATAATTATAACATAAGTAGGTTCAGCTTCACTATTAGAGAGATAAATTTCATAATGGCAAGCCTCTAGATTAGGGATTGGCTTATTAAATTGGGAGCCCCCATTGCTTAAGAGAATAGTAGAAATTCCCCAGATGTGGAAGTTTAATATTTCCACATTTTCCCCCAGTCCCTCAAGGGACTTTGCAAGTACTTTATTTTCTGCCCAAAATATTCTAGGATATATTGGCATATATTACATTAGCCTGTACAGAATAAAAAGATCTTATTCCTTATTCTAGTTTCCATGTAATTACGTTGTTTAAATAAACTGACCAGATAGGTTAAATTAGATGATGTGCTACAGAAAACACAAAATTTGTACCAAATAAACCTTTCTTACTTTGGTCTCATACAGACATTGGAGTTTTAAAATACAGCCAATATCATCCTTTACCCTGTATTCTAATTTACCTTAGTCCTAACCGAGTCCATTTCATTCATCTCTCTAATTGTAGTCTGATCTCTTTTTCACCTTCTTTAACAATTGCTGTATGGAGTAATGCTGACTTCCAGAGTTGCAGAACTCCAATTCTGAGTCTCAGGTTTCACAAAGATACCCAAATTCCCAGGAAGCTACCAAGTTATATACAAAGAGCTCAGCATCTCAGAATTTAGAAACAACAGTTAAAACTCAGGAAGAGATGTGACTGTGTAAGAGCTTACAATCTAGGAACCTTTACAATAAGCCTTGTTGAACATTCTGTACTCCTCAATCATCGATTGCCCAATGTCTGCCCCTGATCTATCCCCTGATAACCTATGCTCTCGAATTCAATTATCAGTGTTTGCCCATTACATTTAGTTTTTAAAATACTTGTCCTTTCATTTCTGGCTTATTTCACTGAACATAATGTCCTCAAGATTCATTCACCTAGTTGCATGCCTCACAACTTCAGGCCTTTTTGCAGCTGCTCAACAGTCTGCTGTATGTATACACCACAGTTTGCCCCTTTGTTCATGAATCAATGTACCCTTAGGCCACCTCTGACCCTTGCAAATCGTGAATAATGCCGCCATAAACATCAGTGTGCAAATGTCTATTTGTATTCCTGCTTTCAGTTCTTCCAAGTATATACCACATAACAGGGTTGCAGAACCATCACTCTGCTCTCTATAGGGGCTGCACCTGGCCTGGTCATTAACTGTGTTTTTTTTTTTTTAACCTTGTCTTCATCCAACGTACAGAAGAGGAAACGAGGCTCAGAAGTTAAGCAATGTGTCCAAGATTGCACCACTGATAGAACTAGAGTTCAAAACCAGTTCAGTTTTGCCCCAAAGCCAAAATACATTCCACTTGACCTGTTTAGTGCTCTTTCCAACTTGCTAGAACTTAAATGTTCTGCCTTTTAGGATAATGACTTATAAAAGTATCTTATTCCCATGATCCAATCATACGCTCTCTGTGGGTAGGCTGCCTTGGTTTTCCTTCTGTCTCAGACAATGGCTACACCAGTGTCTTACACTTAGTAGTCATTTCAAGAATAGGTATTCAATCGACAGTGGGACACAACCACCACAATGGTGATATGGGAAACAGCAGCTTAGGAAAGAGATTCAGAAAAGGTTGCAGGATGAGATGGAAGAGATGCCTTTGAGCTGGGGTTGAGAAGAAGACAGCAAACTGTAGGGGCAGAGAGGAAGGGGTTAGTCTGGGGTGGGCCCAATGTCATGGGTTTAGAGCTGTGGCCGTGAACCTGTGGGGAGAGAACGGCTGGGGGGGCCTGGCGCGCACACCAAACGTCTGACTTAACTTCTTCAGACTTTGGTTTCCCCATGTGTAAAATGGGAAAAAGAACAGTACACACCATTTGTAGTTCATATGAAAAATGAGATAATCCATGTAAAGGACCCAATATTTTATCTATTATTAAAAAACACTATTGAAATATGGTCTGAAAGTTCACCTGTGCACAAATCCAGCTCCCTGAATAAATCATTTAATTTATACAAATAGATAATGTCATTACTGTGGACTGTTAAAAGAACAAAACAAAATCATTTAAAAGCATTAATAAATTTATAGGGACATTTTGGTTACTATGTTTGTCCTAATCAATGGATACCAAGAATTCCTGAATATATTTGAACTGCAGAAGGGATTCTGATAGTCAAAAACCTTGGAAACCAAACTGCTGGGAGGCAGGAGAGTGCTAAATTTATTCTGGGTAGAGCAGACTAACATGGCTCAATCAGAGACTTGGCTTGGTAATAGGCAGACCTGGTGAGAATCCTAACTCCACTAAGGCTATTCTTTTAAGGAATTTGGGCCCCATTCCTTTAGAATTTTGGTGTCCTCATCCTTAAAATGGGGATAACATTACCCCAGGGCTACAGGATGGGTTAAATTGGATACTGTATGTAAAAAGTTTGCACAATGCAAGGGCGCAGAATGCATAAAAATCTGTAGATAAGATGATGATGATGATAGTGATGTTTGTGAGGCCCAATTATGAAGGGCCTTGGATTTTCATCCTGTGAGGCTGCTGTTCTCCAATTTAGCATCATCGGAGAACTCCTTTGAAATGCAAATTCTCAGGACCACCCCAGACCTACTGAATCAGAAACCAGAGTTTTGACAATCCTTCCAGGTGATTCTGATGCATGCTCACACTTGAGAACACCTACTGTACGGGAGCCATTGAGAGGTTTTGGACAGCGGCGTGGGGTGAGGAAGATGACTTTTGAGCACAGACACTCAATATATTCTAGTTTTTTCTGCCTAAGTACCTGACGAGCTTCCCTGATTGCTGAAAGAAACCTGTTTGTTGAAACACGGTCTACAGTATTCAGGGCCTCCAAACACCGTTCACGCTCCCCTCCCTGGGTACCCCGAGCAGAGCTGCTTTGGCTTCTGCTAGTGAAAGTCTCCAGGGACCCGGGAGCCGAACGATGCTCAGCGAATCCCGCGACTCTACCCGCGTCACCCATTTAGCCTGGCAAGGAAGATAAAGGAAAAGAAAACCACCTAGGGGAACCGGAAATGGGGGTCTTAAAGGTAGACTGTCTGGTGGTTGGGGGTGCTGGGGAGAGACGGGGGTGAGGAGAAAGGGACGCCGCTGCTCTGCTGGGAGACACCCCCCTTTCGCAGCCGGCAGCGCCGGGCGGTTCGCACCCTCCAGCAGACAGAAGGACGGGCTGGCCCGCCTCGGGGCGTCGGGTCCAAGTTTATTTTCTTTGCTGTCCTCTCGGTTTGCGCCAGGCGGGGGCATCTGCTGACCCTTCGCACCTCCCCCAGGAAATCCCAGCCCTCGCCATCCCTCCTGCCTCGCGCCCCCACGGCTCCGTTCACCCCGGGACCCCACCCTCGGCGCCCGGCGCCTGGGCCCCGCGGCCCGCCGCGGCCCGGCCATTGTCCCGGCCCCACCCCTGCTGCATATTCACGGCCCGGCCCGCGCCTCCCCCGGCGGGGCTGCGGGGCGTGAGTGCGTTTCCGCTCGCCTTTCCTGTCGGAGGAGGCGAGGGGGAGCTGTCGGCGCTCTCCTCAGACCGTCTTGTGGCTGCCCCGTTTCTCCTCCTCCCTCTCCGCCCCCCATTCCGCCTCCGCCTCCGCCTCCCGGCTCAGCTTTGTCTCGCCGCCCCGCGCGCACCCGCTCGGCTCTCGGCGGCGCCGGGCCCCACGCTCCGGGCAGCGTCGTCCCTGCGCGCCGCGCGGGCCGCGGGCCGCCGGGGGGCCTGAGCGCCGCCCCCGCGCCATGGTGTGAGCGCCGGCCGCCGCCCGCGCACGCTCCGTCCGCCCCTCGGCGCGGCCCGCGGCCGGCAGGAGCCCCGAGCCGGGCCGAGAGCCGGGCCCAGCCCGCCGCCACCGCCGCCCGCCCACCCCGGCCCCGGCCCCGGCCGCGCGCCGAGGGCTCTCGGGCCGGCCCGGCTGCCCGCGCGAGGAGGCGCGGCCGGCCGAGCGGCCTTCGGCTGAGAGCGACCACCACCGCCCGGTATTTATTAGTGCTTGTGGGGCGACAGAAAGGGAAAATGGCGAACGACTCCCCTGCAAAAAGTCTGGTGGACATCGACCTGTCCTCCCTGAGGGTGAGTGACCTCCCGGGGGGCGCGGGCCGGGGGCGCGCGGGGGCCCGGGCGTGGCGGGCGCGGCGGCCCCTTTGTCTGCGGGGCGGCGCGTGCCGGGCGCGGGGCGCAGGCGGCCGGGGGGACCGGCCTCCCTGGAACCGCCCTTTCTCTTTCCAGCCGCCCCGCTTTGTTTCTTCATTTTTCTTTCTTTTTTTTCTGCTTTTAAACCGTAACCCCTCCCCTCCTTCCCCTCTAGGATCCTGCTGGGATTTTTGAGCTGGTGGAAGTGGTTGGCAATGGCACCTATGGACAAGTCTATAAGGTCGGTGTGGGGCGCCTTCTTTGTTTCCCGTGGCGTGCTGAAACTTCTGGTCGGGAGGCGAGGAACGGGGGGACGGCCGCTTGGCCGAAGTTACGAAGGGGGTTCTCCCGGGCGGCCTCGCAGTTTTTAAACACTGAGTTTATATTCGGGACTGGCCTCGAAAGACCTCATTTCCTGGCCTTGAGAGAAGGAAATAAACGACCCTCTTAGGCATGTACGTCTCTTCAATGGAACGGCTTTTATTTATTCCAAATCTGGCCTTTCGGGGTGGTGGGTTAATGAAACATTCAGTGTTGGCCGGCCTTGCCGACAGTTTTCTTAAACCACTGCCTTTGGTGGTGTTGAAATTTGGCATCGTGTTTGGGCGTTTGGAATGCCAGACAGCGGCCCAGGGTGCAGAGTTTGGTGTTGGCTGGGGTCACTTTCTCTATTGGCCACTGTCCTGATGGGTGCGTGTTTTGGGGAAGCGGGGAGAGGTGTGTGCTCCCGCTGCAGGAGGAGTTAGAATTACAGTGGGAAGACGATAAAATCTGAATTCCGGGAGTAACCTGTTTGACAGGTGTGCAGTTGAAACAGAAGTGAGGGAGAGTGCGGAGCGAGAAGGATACCCGGGTTTCACACCCATTCTAGGTCTTTCTCTCTCTCTCTCTCTCTCTTTTTTTTTTGACGCCGGTCCCGCCCACCCCAGCCTTAAATGAATCTAACAAATCTGTAGTCAGAATGAGTCTGTGATGAGTGGCTGCCACCAGATGTGACTAACACTGGTGTTCATTTTATCTAGTGCACATTCTAAAGATGCTGGAAGAGCTGTAGGTAATGGAGGAGCAGGGCCTTGACAGTATTCAACAGTGTTAAATTCACCCTGCCCCGATTTGCTTTTCATTACTTAACGTTTTCTAAAAGTTATCTGCACAGGGAGGGGTGTTTGGAGGGGGGGGGGGTCTAGCCATTAGAGTGGGTACAAGATTGGGCTAGAAAAAAATAACCTTATGAACAAGGGCTTTGTGATTCCCCATGAAAAATTGTCATTGTCTCATTAGAATGGGGGAAGGGGCTTGGAAGCCGACCCGGGCTCTCTTTCTCAGGCTGAATTAAGTGTGGATCCTATTGTCTCTCCTGCTTTATGAACAGGGTTTATCTATGGCTTGAAGACCTCTCACCAGCCTCCGCTTCCCTTGGCTTGGGCACTGCAAAGGCCTGTGGTCTGAACTCGAGTCAGTGTTTTTAGGTGATCCCAAGTAACTTAGCATGTGTTTTGTTGGTTGCCTGTTGGGGGTTGGGGACAGATTTTTGAATTTGAAAGGGAGCCGAGTTAACTGCAACTGTTGGGCTCAACTGAATTTGGAAGTGTTTGGGAATTTTTGGAATAGACTGTTGCAGTTCTCCCAGTGTCCTGGTAACTGGCTTAAAGACATTCTCCTTATGCCCAGTGTTTATTTAAGCGCAAGTCAGTTTTTTCTAACCCAGTTTTTCTGGCCAACTCTTAAGTGGTGAGTATAGTCCTCCAAGTGAGTTAACCACAGCTTGTTTTTGACTTGGTTACACAGTATTTGGACTGTTTGTATCTTACTCGGTTAGCGTGGATATAAAGTAAAGGGCAGTGAGGTAAGCTAGAGGGTATCAATCTGCTTTTAAACTATAAGGAAAATGAAAGAATAAACCCATGTGTCTATTAATTAGTTCTAAAAAGGGGGGGCTCTCTATGGTTCCATCTCCCTCCTCCCCAACCCTCAAGCTTTTGAAGTGGATTTGCTGAGCCCACATTTGGGAAGTATTTGGGAATTCAGCAGTGACACAGCTCTTTGACTATTAAGTCTGTACAGTTGAGGAGAAATTTTCTAATTATGCAAACCAAAGGAGTTAAATTGATGCATACGATCCTGATTAAAATATTGCTTGAGATTTTGCTTACGAGCAGTTACGTTTAAAAAAAGTATTATGAGAATTTTCAAGCATCTACAGGTACCGAGACTAGATCACCCAGTTTAACAGCAGTCAGCACATGACTAATCTGATTGCATACATATTTCTCCTCCCCTCTATTTTCTTAACATCAATTCCAGATACCGTAAATGCTTCCGAGGTATCTTTTGTTTTTTACATAATCTGTATACTGTTGTCACACCTAAAAAGTTAACTCCTTCATGTCAGATGTCCAGTGTTACCATTTTCCTGATTGTCCCAACAATGTTTTCTTACTGTCACAGGAAGTTCTTTAATGCTTACAAACTGTTAATACTGGGAACAGTTCAATCCTGGAGATTGTGAAAACAGCAGAGACAGTTAGCATCTCTGTTTTCTTCTCCTTTTAAATGTATAATTTCTAAAACCATTTACTATTGTGTGTAGGGGTTTAGTTTGGATTTCTGTTGGCATGATTTGAATATGGTGGTTTTTGGGGTTAGTTTATTAACGCTCTAGCATTTTTTTTTTTTTTTTTTTTTTGCTGCAAAACAAACTGAATAGCCTCAGAGTTTGGAACATGAGTGACTAATTTGTTATTTTTAAGGAGATTTGTTAATGTAATTTCAGGTAAAACACCTGTAACTTGAACAATCTGTAGTTCTAATTTATTCCAAAGTTAAATTTTCTACTTGTGTTTTTTCTGTGAACTTTTCATTTTTTAGGGTTAGAGGTTGCTTATTTTGAGAAGAGTATATTGATGTGAAGTAATGAGTTGAAAGTGTGTTTTCTGAGTTTTGATGAGGTCTATGACAAGGCTCCTTTTTGGATAGCTTCTACTTTTCTATATCTGACAAAGGTAAATGATTCGGTATAGTTGAACAGTACATAACATCGTCTCTTAAAAAAAGGAGTTGGAAAACGGTATATTCTGTTTAGAGAAATTTATTTTTAGCCTTAGGTTTTTGAGGGAACATAGGGAAAGGTACTAATAAATTAAAACTTAAAAAAAAATATTGTGGATTTCTGTTCATAAGGTTACGTTCAAAATAGTGTGTATTTCTATAAGAAGCACCTAGAGTGATTTTGTGTGAGTCTACTTATTGATTCTCGAGGTTGAATATAGTGAATTTTTACTTTCATCAAACAGGGGGCAGCGATTGTGTGGGAAAATCAAAACCAGAAATAATAGATCAAAGTTCATTTCTGTCTTATTTTGGATTTTATTTCTATTTTTAACACCAGCCTGGGAAGGGCAGCCTGCCCTGGAAAGGCCCTGGAGGGGCCTCAGAGTTTGGACTTCTGCAGGTGAACTGGCAGTGGAGGGACAGTAGACATGGAGGACTGCACGTCTCTGACCCTGTCCCAGGAGGAGAGGCAGACTGGAGACCTTGGAGGCTGAAAGGGAGGGGTGCTGTAGGGACCAGAGAACTCGGTGTAGGGAGAGCGGACACTGAGGGTTTGCCACCTGTCAGGCTTTGCGCGAAGTGCTCTCCCACTCATTTATTAAAGCAAAGCCAGAATTGGGGTGTGCAGGCAGGGTAGCGGAACGGCTAAGGATGTGGCCTTTGGGGGTGGCGGGAGGCCTAGGGAGTAGTGGAAATCGCAGCTGGAGCTGAGGAGGGACCCCATTATCTTTCAGGATTGGGGAACCCCTTGGAGTAGGGGACTTGATCAGATGGTGTTTCGAGAAGGAGGGGATATGGTTGACATGTGACAGTGATCCAGAAGAGAGGAGGTAAAGACCAAGATTTGCCAGTGGCAGAGGCAGTAGGGAGAAAGGTTTTGAGGTGATTCAGAAGGGCACCCAGGGATTGTGGATTCTTAAGTGCTCTTCCTTGCAGTGTTTAACCTGCTGAATTCATGTATTCTCTGCAGACTTTGTTACGGCCTTTTAAATGGGTCTACTGTTGGCCACTAGATTGGGAGGAGTTTTGGGATTAACAGGGTGAAAGTGCTAAAAAAGTACTTTCAGTTGCTCAGAGAAAAAGTGCCTTATCAATTGTTGTGCTTTTAAAAATCATTAGTCTAACATTTGGAAGCAGGCACTTAAATTTTTGTGTGGGATTCTCCAAATGTATCTTTTAAGTGTAGTTTCTCTTGTTCTTAATTTGAGGTAAAGGCATCCTGTGGGGCAAAATGAATTTTGTAGAACTAGGTGTTTTCATTAGGAGAAGCGTTATTATCAGCTGATCTGTTGTTAAGTGGCATGTACAGACTTGTTCTGAGACAGATTTCCTTCATGCTAAAAGGATTCTGGACTTGGGTAAGGTAGGAGGAAGTCTTGTTTAACAGGTCGTGGTGTATAGCTCTCATGAAAAGTCAACCCCACACTTCCAAAGGCTGTTTTACTAAATTAGGAATATCAAAAAGTCTTACAGAAAATTTAACCACCAAACAAAACCCTGCTGATTATGAATTTTTTTTTTTTTTTCAATTTTAAAATACTTTCAAGCTTGCAGGACAGTTACAAAAATAATAGAACCCCATACAGAGAACTCCATCACACCTCAGTGTATTTGGATCCACCAATTTAACATTTTGGCACCTTTGCCATATCATTCTATCTAGATAATCAGTCAGTCTATCTATCAGTCCATTTTATGAACTCTTGAATGTAGGTTGTGTACATCACGCCCCTTGAACACTTAACACTTCTATGTACGTTTCCTAAGAACAAGGATATTCACTTATGTAACTACCTTAAGTGCAGTTACCAAGTTCAAGAAATTTAGCATTGATACAAAGCATGCGGTCTCTATTCTATTTTTTCCATATGTCCTTTGAGCCTTTCTCCTCCCTTGCTAGATCCCATCCGGGATCATATATTGCATTTGGTTGTCATTGTCTCTTTAGATGATCTTTCTAAAGAGGATTGGGGGTGGGCCAGCCAGGGCACCTTGAGATCCTACCACTTAATCCCGTAACTCTTTTCTGGAGCCTTGAGAAAGATGTTTCTGCTGGTTTTTGCTGGTTATTCAAAGCTTCTGTGGGGGTGTGGAGCCCTGTGAAGCATTCAGGTCACTGTCCTGAACAGGGCGGGGCTGGTAAGGAATTTTAGTGCCTTATGGCTTGAAACTTTGTCTAACCTTCAATGTATAGTTCATTAACATAGCTACAAACTTACATTTTTCTTAACATAATCAGTATTGGGTATGTGTATATTTCCACACATTGACAAAATCCAAAAATATTTTCTAGGTACTTTGGTTTGTAGGTTTCTGTGGACTGATCCTGGAAGAGCAGAGAAACGTGTTTTTTTTTTTTGAAATAATGCATCCTTGGACACATACGCTAAGTTGTGGAATAAATCATCCAAGGCATTTCATTTCCAGGGAACTTAAAAATATTATAAACCAAGTTCATGTTACTTGTAGATAGATGTGTCGATACACAAATATCATACGTATTCTTTTATTTTGTTTTTTTTATTAGGAAGTACTTGGTCAGCAGGCTGAAGATTGCCTTCTTTTGGAGCATCCCAGGGTCCATCTCTCAGTTGTATTAAGTTCATGCTTGCATTTGTTATCGTTAGTATCAATACTTGCATTTTAAAAAGTTGTCAGACAGCAGTAAAATATTTAAATGCACAAAGGAACAGAGGTGGTGGAGGTGCTGAAGCACTGTTGACTAGAAGGCAGTGAGGAATGAGAAGCTGGGAGGCTCAGAGGTTCATGCCCCGGCTGATGCACAGGTCTACTCCGGACGACAAAGGGAAATGCGCAGGAGTGCAGACTGGGCTGTTGAGAGTCAAGGGCTGATTATTCCACAGTCAGATCTCGAAACCAGACCTCACTAATTTCAATTTGTGAGAATATTAAGGGTTGAAACAAGATTTTGGGCTGCCACCTAATCTTCTGAGAGTGTTTTAAAAACTTTGTTCCTGTCACAAGTAGATAGACAGACATTGGATTGCAGTTCATTAAACAAAGTACTTGCAAGTCAGTGCTTTGAAAATTTACTACAAATAGATTTTTCACTAATTCAGTTTGGTTTCTTGTAATGCTAGTCTTTATTACTAGTTTTAAAATCTTAAGACATATTTAATAGTTTGGGGGCAATCACTTGGTTATCATGGGTTAGAGATGGCCAAGTACTTAATTTCTAAACGGGTTGGGTACCAGTTATTTTGTATTAATAATAAATCACAAGAATTGAATCAGGTTAAATTATCAGATGTGTGGAAGTGGTGATGAATGGAGAAGAGCTAGGGGTAGTGTGTTTTCTTAGGTTTTATAATGTTATACAACTTCACCAAGCAGAATACATCTTTTGTTACAAAGCTGGCTTAGTATTAAAGTTTGCTGGCATTATTCAGAAGACAAGCTGCCTCTTGGTTTGAGTAATTTAAATAAAATGATGTGTCAGAGGCACTGATTTGGAGGGCAGTTTTTTTCTGTAAGAATTTCAGAAAGGACAGAAGGATAGTTTTAGGTCTTCCTGAATTTTAAAAACCGGGGTCTTAGAAACTCTGGCATCTATGCAGCATTATGAGGAACTTCTAAATTGGGGGGACAAGATGCAAAACAGGGGTGGTGCATGCAGCCAGTAGTGGTTGTGCTGTGACGTGTGCCTGGCCCTGTTCTGAGGGTTGGGTTTGTGGTGGTGAGCAAAGCAGGCTGCATCCATCCTCACGGACACGCGGAAAGAAGGGATGGGCACCTGAGAGAATGCCTGCTAGGTAATCGCTCTAAATCCTGCACTGGCTACATCTCCCCAGGTGCTCTACTCAGCACGCTGGCATTCAGACTTCCAGAATTTCCGACACAGTGAACCTGCCACCACATAGAAACAGCACCGATTTCAGTTTGCCCTTTTAAACCTAAGTGGATCAGCCTCAGTAGGGTGTCTCAAACCAGTGCTTTGGTAAAATACAATTAAAAAAAGGAAAATTACTAGAAAAGTGAAATGAAAACACAACATACAAAATGCACACCTACATTTTTGTATAATTAGAATCAAAAGACATGTTACCCTGTCAAATTGCTGTAGAAATTTTTACACTCTTATTCTCAGTTCTAAATTTATCTTGTTTTTGTCAGTGTGCAGACCACACTTTAGGAGCATTGAACTGGCAGGATTGATTCTGGGCAGAGCTCTGCCTGCATTTGGAAGCTGGGAGAATTTGGGGCTATTGTTTGTGACCAGCAGTTGATTCTCCCACCCTTGAGAAGTGGGAATATTTTGGAGCACATGCCAATTATAGCTTCATGCTTTATTGTTAAGTGCTTTCAATCCCTGGGGCATTGTAACTTTTTCAAATATGTCTAAATATTGATATATTACTCTAATAAGTTTAAATAATTAAAGGAATAAAAAAATTTCTTTTACATTATTACTTAATAAAAACTTAATCATATGAAAGCTAGGGCCTTAAAAAACTTACCAAAACTATGAATGAAAAAAAAAAAACCAAACTAGTGAGTGTACATAGTCAAAATCAAATGATGCTAAAATGTTTATGTCCAAGTCAGGATTTAATTTATCAATTTTAGACATTTCATTGACTTCCTGTTAGGGTAATTGAAGATTCAGGTTGTATACTTACCCATACCCTTCTCTTATCTCCATTCTCCCTTTAACAAATATATAATTTTGGGTTAACAGTGATCATTGTTTATGTTATCATGACTATGTAAAATAGCATTTCTCACTAAGCCAGTCTAATATGATTACTTTTCCTTTTTTAAAAAAAACACCTCTGCGCCTCACATTGCCTTACTTCTTCCTTTGCTTACTTTTCTATGTACCTATCATTACTTCCCCCCCAAAATGCTGTAAATGTGTATCAAGAACAAACAAACAAGGTTAAGCCTTTATCAATATTTTTGTCAAATGCGTTAACACATCAGTTTGTTTCAGTTAACCCAGTCCACGTTTGTTGTCCCTGGAGTGATCTCAGAGCAGAATGTCTTCATGTTCCAAGACAGGCAGTGAGACCGTCCCCTAGACCCCGTGCACAGTAGCTCCTCTGAAACATCCCCGTTTCCTGGATCCCGTAGTCTTTCCTGGTTTTCTGCCTTACTCTCTTGAACTACAGAGTATTTTTCTCTTCTTTTATTCTAAAGTGATTTTATGATGTACCTCAATGAGGCCTTACTGCATTCAGATCAAATCTAGTTACATTTAATACTAGTATGCTTTTTGAAAATTCTTGTTGGGAGTTTTCGTTCTTGCCTGCTTGTGATAGTGACAATACTGTTGACTACCAGAACCCTTCTTCTGCTGAGACCCTCTGTGTGTAATTGTTGTGTAGTTCTACAGTTATTCAATTTTGAGATCTGAAGTCGAAGACTGAGCATTATCTGAGTTACTCAGCTAATGTGCCATTTATGGGAATCACGGGTTAGACACTGAGCATTGCCTGAGGTTGGGATTGGTGGGCAAGTGACAGAATTCATTGAGCTGATTGATTCACCTGCTAGCATGCCTCAAATTCTGAGCCTTTCTGGTTTGAACTTGACGTTTTAGGCCCTCTTAGTTCTTTCACTGTATGCACACATGCTCTCTCTTCTTGTTGTTCCCTCCCTTAATTCCCAGAAAAAACTTAATGGATGTTCAGCTCTTTACTCGTCAGTGATATGAGGGATTAGTATCTGTTTTGTGATTTGCTGTTCACAGATATTTTGAGCTTACTCTGCTAGGCAAGATTTCATTCATTCATTTTTATTCAAGTACTTATTGCTTGCATAATATGTGCCAGGCACCATGCTAGGCTTGTTCACTGGTGACAATGAACAAGAAAGCAGTCAGCACGTGCCCCTAGGAACATATCGCCTAATGTGTAAGATGGACAATGCACAAGAATTTTTAAGAGCATGATATTGCAGATGGGGAAGAGCTGCGGCCCGTGAGAGCATATAACAGGATAGCTGATAGCTAAGCTAGATTTGATAAAGTAGATGTGATGTAATACAGAGGGTGCTTTATGATTTAAATTCAGATTACGTGGATGAGGCATGGCTGGGTGAGGAGAAATGAGCAGTCTGTTTGCAGTTAAACCAAGCCAGTGAGCCCTCTTCTTGATTAAAAGAACTTTGAATAAAGGTAGGAGGAGTGTGTTCCATTGATCATGGTAATTGCCTGCCTGCATTCAGTTTGTCTTGAGCCACCTGTCTCATGGGAGGCCTTGCCTCCTGCATCTGCTGCTGTTTTGGTGTTCATTTCTCTTCTGCATCTCCTGCATCAGTCTATCCATTTGGCACCCAGCACATCACGTGGGGAGATGGGGTGGGGTGGGGGAGCCCTCCTCAGCCCTCTCAGCGTGTCCTGTGAGCAGTCTCAGCAGTATGTGGAGTGTCTGGTGGAATGGGGGCCTGATGTGGGCCTGTTGTGGGTGGGCCCATTCTGCCCCCCAGGACACATGTGGACACAGGTTTCTTCAGGTGCTGGTCCCTGTGATCTTAGGGCTGGCAGGGGCCTCTGTAGTGGGAATAACGGTGCACAGTGTGTGGTATTCCAGTAGTTTTTAATAAGTGTTTCTGGGGTTCAGCGTATACAAGGAAATGACTTGAAAGATGAAGTTTTGCACAGCCCCCCCCCCCCCCGGCCAGGTGCTGCTTATTTGGTCTTTTGAGTATATACACAATAGAGAATTCTCATTTTCTGAGCCTACTATGTAAAATGATTTTTGTGGGCTTTTTTTTTCTTGTTTTAAAATTTAATATTGAGTGAAATATTTGTAATCTTGCTTGAATTATACTGGAGTAGAGGACTGTTTTATTGCTCTTGCATTCAAAATTTGAAATTCTTTTTGTTTTGTTTTGTTTAAACAAGGGCTTTGTCAGTCATTGGGTAGGCATTCCAAGATTGAATTAGACGTTTCATTAGTTTGCTACTCAGCTGAAAATATAAATTCTCTTCATTACTTGTTTGTTATTGAAAACGAAATAACGTGAAGTTTTCTTTGACTTTATTCTCTGATTAGTCTCTTTTTGGATTTATTGGCTGAGGCCTTATTCTCATTGATAGTCTTTTCCTCTTTTTCTGCCTTGTTTTGCATTAATTAAGTTTTTTAAAATTACTCCATTTTATCCTCTGTTGGTTTATTAGCTATAAATCCTTCTGGCCTAATTTTACAGGCTGCTTTAGGATTTAGAATACACATCTTTAACTTACCATGAGTCTACTTTCAAATTATATTTTATGCTTAATGTATAAAATAAGAAGCTTACGATAGTGTTCTTCCATTTCTTCCTACTTGGCCTTTTGATATTGTTGTCATATGTTTTAATTTATATGGGTGATAAACCCCCAAATCCATTGGAGTTATTTTTTGTTTGAACAGTAAGCTATCTTTTAAAGGGATTTAGATAATAAGGAGAAACAATCTCGTCTGTGTACCCATATGGTTAAACCTTTACTGGTGCCCTTCATTCCTTTGTGTAGAGCCACATTTCTACGTGGCATCTTCCTCCGCTCGAAGGAGTTCCTTTAACATTTCCTCTACTGCAGGTTTGCTGGTGATGAATTCTTTCAGCTTTTCTATGTCTGAAACTGTCTTTATATATCTTTATTTTGCTTTTAATTTTTTAAATTTAATTTTATTGAGTTTGTTCACATACCATACAATTATCCAAGGATCCAAAGTGCACAATTAATTGTCAACGGTACCATCATATAGCTGTGCATCCATCACCACAGTTAATTTTTTTTTCCAATTTATAAAACATTTTCATTACCCCAGAAAAGAAAGACAAAAAAGAAAACTCAATTCCTCCCATATCCCTAACCACCCCTCCTCCATTATTGGCTCATAGTATTGGCATAGTACATTTGTTACTGTTGATGAAAGAATGTTAAAATACTGTTATACTATAGTTTGCAATATGTATACTTTTTCCCTCTATACCCCTCTATTATTAGCTTCTAGTTATAGTGTCATATATTTGTTCTAGTTCATGAAAGAGATTTCTAATATTTGTACAGTTATAATATTTGTGCAATTAATTGTATATGTTGTCCACCACAAGGTTCACTGTTTTATACATTCCCATCTTTTAACCTCCAACTTTCCTTCTGGTGACCTACGTGACTACGTGACTCTCATCTTCTCCTTTCCACCACATTCACTCACCATTCAGCACTGTTAGTTATTCTCACAATGTGCTACCATCACCTCTGTCCAGTTCCAGACACTTAAGTTCAACCTAGTTGAACATTCTGCTCATAATTAGCAACCGCTCCCAATTCATTTGACTTGTTCTATATCCTGTTAACTTATATTTCATGTCTGTGTGTTTACATACTATAATTAGTTCATAACAGTGACACCATGCAATATTTGTCCTTAAGTATCTGACTTATTTCACTCAGTGTAGTGCCCTCAAGGTTTCTTCATCAACTTGTTTTTTTTTTAACACGGTTTTATTCACCCACCATACTTTCCATCCTAAGTAAACAATGGATGGCTCCCTGTATAGTTATGTATTTATGTATTCACCATGATCACTACTATCTATATAAGGACATCTCTATTTCTTCCACAAAGACGGAGGAAGAGTCAAAGAAGGTAGAGAGACAAAAGAAAAAGAAAGAAAGAAAAAAAAAGAAACGTGACAGCTAAACAGTAACGAAAGGAAAGATAGACTTAAACTGAAGTAGAATAAAAGAGTCAGACAACATCACCAATGCCAAGGGTCCCAAACCTCTCCCTTATGTCCCCCTCTTATAGGCATTTAGCTTTGGTATATTGCCTTTGTTACATTAAAGGAAGCATAATACAAATTTTCTGTTAACTATAGTCTCTAGTTTGCATTGATTGTATTTTTCCCCATACCGCCCTATTTTTAACACCTTACAAGGTTGACATTCATTTGTTCTCCCTCATGCAAAAACATATTTGTATTTTATCAAAATTGTTGAGCACTCTGGGTTTCATTGAGTTATAAAGTCCCAGTCTTTATCTTTCCTCTTTCCTTCTGGTGTCCCACGTGCTCCTAACCTTCCTCTTTCAACCATGCTCACAGTCATCTTTGTTCACTTTACTTACATTGCTGTGCTACCATCACCCAAATTGTGTTCCAAACCTCTCACTCCTGTCTTTTCCTGTCTGTCTGTAGTGCTCCCTTTAGTGTTTCCTGTAGCACAGGTATCTTGTTCACAAACTCACTCATTGTCTATCAGAGAATATTTTAAACTCTCCCTCATATTTGAAGGACAGTTTTACTGGATATAGGATTTTTGGTTGGCGGTTTTTCTCTTTCAGTATCTTAAATATGTCATCTCACTTCCTTCTCACCTCCATGGTTTCTACTGAGAAATCCGCACAGTCTTATCAAGCTTCCTTTGTATGTGATGGATCGCTTTTCTCTTGCTGCTTTCAGGATTCTCTGTGTTTCACGTTGGATAATCTGATTATTAAGTGGCTTGGCGTAGGCCTATTCAGATCTGTTCTGTTTGGGGTATGCTGTGCTGCTTGGATCTGTAATTTTATGTCTTTCATAAGATATGGGAAATTTTCATTGATTATTTTCTCTGTTATTGCTTCTGTCCCCTTTCCCTTCTCTTGTCCTTCTGGGATACCTTTGACACATACATTCATGCATTTCAAGTTATCCTTCAGTTCCCTGAGATGTTGCTCATGTTTTTCCATTCTTTTCCCTATCTGTTCTTTTGTGTGTAGGATTTCAGGTATCTTGTTCTGTAGTTCTTGAGTGTTTTCTTCTGCCTCTTGAAATCTGCTGTTGTATATCTCCATTGTGTTTTTTTTCTCTTATGTTGTGCCTTTCATATCCATAGATTCTGCCAGTTGTTTTTTCAGACTTTTGATTTCTACCTTACGTTTGCCCAGTGTTTTCTTTATAGCCTTTGTTTCTTTTGTTGTATCTTTCCTGAACTCGTTGATTTGGTTTTTTATTTCATTTAGCATATTTCTTTGAAAATCTTTAATAGATTGTTTCATTAAAGTGAAACAATGTCTCAGCTGTATCTTGATTGAAGTATAAGTTTGTTCCTTTGACTGGGCCATATCTTTGTTTTTGCTAGTGTAGATTGTAGTTTTTTGTTGTCTAGGCATCTGGTTTCCTTGGTTACCCCAGGCAGATCTTCCCAGACCAGAACGGGTTCAGGTCTCAGAATGGGGCTATATTCAGGGTATATCTTAAAGGAATGACAGACTTTTCCTGTGAGGTCTCCAGTTGCTGTGCTTTTCCTAACCTGCCAAGCAGGTGGCGCCTGTCAGCCTGTCACTCCCGACTGGTGTAAGGAGATGTGGCCTCTTCAGTTTCTGTTTTGGCTGTTTTCCCCCAGGCTCTGGGGTCTGGTTCTGAAGGGAAAGCTGGGCCCCACCTCCTTACTGTTAGGGAAGATAAACCCTCTCGGAAGTTTTCATCTACATTTAAGTTGTTGTCTCTCTGATTCTGTTCTCTCCTCCCCTCTCTGGGTCAGAGCACTGAGAAATGAAAATGGCTGTGGCTCTCTCTTCTGAGCCCCTGAGGTTGAGAGAGAGAAAAAGGGACAGAAAGCCTCCCTTTGGAGCCAGTACACGGCCCCCCAGTTTCACTTGTTGGCCAGAGGTAACACCTGGTCCTCTTGGCTCCCCCTCCCAGGTCTGACGAGTCCTCCGGTTTTCTAAGGTCGGTCATCACTAAAAGCTTCTGTCTGCTTGTTCGGGGTTTGTAGCTTGTATTCAGCAGTCCACATTTGTTAACTAGAACCTCAGTTGGAGCTCAGCTGAGCTATATTTGCTCGCTTCATTTGGAGAGGGCTGCTAGTTTCTACCACAGCAAGGTTTTGCAGCTCAGACTGCCATGGGGGAGGGGCTCTCGGTGCGGTTCTGCAGTCTTTACTTACAGATTTTATGCTGCGATCTCAGGCATTCTTCCCAATCCAGGTCGGTGTATGATGTATGGACTGTGACAGCTGTCTCTCATTAGTTATTCCAAAGTATTTTCTAGTTGTTCCTAGTTGTTTATAAGTTGTTCCAGGGGACTAACTAAATTACACTCCTTTCTATGCAGCCATCTTGCCCCTCCTCTGCTTTTAATTTTGAAAGATCCTTTTGCTGGGTATAGAATTCTTAGTTGATAATTTTTTTCTTATAGTACTTTAGAGATGTTACTTCACTGTCTTCTCATTTGCATTGTTTTGGGTGAGAAACCTGCTGTTACCCTTATTTTGTTCCACTGTACATACTGTCATTTTTTATTGCTTTTAATATTTTCCTTTTATCTTTGGTTTTGAGCAATTTGATTATGATATGTCTCAAAGAACTTTTCCCTATGTTTCCTGTGCTTGGCTTTGTGAGCTTCTCAAATATGTGGTTTTAAAAATTTCATCAAATTGGAAAATTTTCCCCTTTCCCTCTACCTTAGGCTTGGAGACTAATTACCTGTGTATTAGGAGGCCACTTGAAGTTGTCTCAGCTCACTGATGAACTGTTTTTTTTTTTTTGTTTTCTTTTTTTTTTTTTTGGTGGTTTGTATTTCGTTTTGTCTAGTTTCTATTCCTGTGCTTTCATGTTCACTAGTTTTTTCTTCTGCAGCGTTAACTCTGCCATTAACCCTACCCAGTGTATTTTTCATTTTAGGAACTGTATTTTTTTTAATCTCTAGAAGTTGGATTTGGTTTTTTCCCCCATAAATTTCCAGGTCTCTATGGAACCTTTTGAATATATGGAATATAGTTACAGTAACTTTTAATGTCCTTGTCTGTAATTCTAACATCTATGTCAGTTCTGGGCTGATTTTGATTGATGATACTCATATTTTCATGTTTTCCTGCTTCTTTGTGTGTCTGGGAATCTTTGACTGGATGCCATACATTCAATTTTACTTTACTGGGTACTGGATAATTTTGTATTCCCATAAGTACTCTTGAGCTCTGTTCCAAGATGCAGTTAAGTAACTTGGAAATAACATGATCCTTTCAAGTCTTACTTTTATGATTTGCCAGGTACGTCTGGAGCAGTGCTCAGGCAAGACCTTTTTGAGTACTCCTCCCTATTTCCCATTCTTTCTGAGTTTTTTGATCTATCTAGTGGGAAGAGACACTATTTTGTTCCCTGTGTGAGCACGAGCTCGGTTCCTTCCTATTTTTTTGAACGTTCCCTCCCAACCACCCAGCCTTGGGTAGTTTTCCTTACATGCGTATGCTCATCCACTGTGCTGAATACACAGGAGTTCCCCCTGCAGATCTCTGGAGTTCTCGCGCATTTCTTGTCTCTGGAACTCAGGCCACCTTGGTGTACACGGACGCTCAGATCCTTCTCCCTAGCTCCAGAGGCTCTTGGGCTTCTCCAAACTCCTCCTCCCTGGGCCACGGCCTCAGGTCTCTGTAAAGGTAGTAAGCCAGGGCAGCCGTCATTTCCCACATCTCAGGGATCGCTGTCCTTCATTGCCCATGTGGGCCTTTGTTGTTGTTTCAAGTGGAAAGGTAGATCGGGCTGTTACCCCAGCTTGGCTGGAAGTGGAAGTCCAGCCTGAAACAGCAGCATCATGACGAGCTGTGATAGCAGCCCTCTCCTCCATTTTTGATGGCATAGTGGGGAGTAGGAGGAGAACAACCTTTGGGTGTTAAAAGAATGTTTTTAAAAAAACAGGTTGACCATTTTTTCACCACATGATTCACTCATTTGAAATGTACATTTCGGTGGTTTTACTGTATTTACGTAGTTGTGCAAGCATAATCGTGATCTACTTTAGAACATTTTCATTACTCCCAAAAGAAACTCTGTTACTCCCAGTGCTATCATCACCCCCTCCCCAACCTCAGGCTACTGCTAGTGTACTTTCTGTCTCTATAAATTGCCTATTCTGAACATTTCCTATACGTGGAATTAAACAATATGTGATCCTTTGTGACTGTTGTCATTTATTTAGCGTAATGTTTTCCAGGTTCATCCGTGTATCAGTACTTCCTTGCTTATTGCCAAGTAATATTCCATTGTATGTATAGACCACATTTTATTTCATTCATCAGTTGATGGATATTTGGGTTATTTCCACTTTTGGGTTATTATGAATAAGGCAGTTATGAATATTTGTGTACAGGTTTTTGGGTGACTCTACGTTTCTCTGGGATATACATCAAGGAATGGAGTTGCTGGTCATATGGTTATTTGTCTCTGTCTTATTGAGTTGTAAGTGTTCTTTATTTAGCCTAGATGTAAATCCCTTGTCAGATACATGATTTGCAAATATGACCTCCTATTCTATGGGTTGGTTGCCTTTTCACCTTGTGGATAATGTAGTTCGAAGCGCAGAAGTTTTAATTTTGATGAAGTCCAGTTTATCAATTTTCCTCTTTTGTTTCTTGTGCTTTTGGTATCATGTCTAAGAAACTGTTGCCTTACCCAGTGCATGAAGATTTACTCCTATATTTTTTTCTGAGTTTTATAGTTTTAGCTCTTATATTAGGTCTTTCATCCATTTTTGTATTAATTTTTATATTGCATGGTATGTAGTAGGGGGTCAGACTTAATTATTTTGCATATGGATATCCAGTTGTCTCAGCACCACTTGTTAAAAAGTCTGTTCTTTTCCCAGTGAATTGTTTTGGTACACTTGTCAAAATCAGTTGACCATAAATGTGAGAGTTTATTTCTGGACTCTCAGTTCTATTCCATTCATCTGTATGTCTGTCCTATACTGCATCACACTGCTGTGATCACTGGGAGCACTATGCACTGAGCTTTGAAATCAGGACATGTGAGTCTCAACCTCTGTTCATCACAAAAGCCTCTTGATTTTTGCTTATCTTTTTACTCATAACTGACCCTAGCACATATTTTTGTATGTTTCGAAGTAGGTATAAACTTTGTGAATTGGGACTTCTTTCATAATTAAAACTCTTTACTATTTTGCAGACTAATTTCTAGTCATATGTATGTATGTTTCACACAGTCACCCAATGTATTTGTGAGAGCGTCTAGAGATCGTCTCTTCTTCCCCTGCAAATGCATTGAAGAATAATTTGATAATATCATTGATTCTTTCAGAATCTTAATGATTTTTGTAAATTAAGTACTGTACAGCACAGGAGAGAAAGAGGAAATAGTAAAAATCTAAGGAAAGGCAACCAGGCTAAGATATCTAGAAGTGAATTAACTCTTCCCTAGATTATTGTGTCATTTCCTATAGAAATTACTCTAGAAGATGTACAATTTACACACCCAGATATATGCCTGACATCACAAAAGCACAGAGAAATCCGTTTCCTGTGGAAGGTTAAAGATTCTCACTTGTAACTGCTAAGACTAAGTTTGCCATGAATTTCAAGGGTTGAAGAATAAAAAATTCTGTTGCACAAAATCATTCTTATGCTTAAAATAGTTTCACCTAAGAGGAAAAGTGTGCTTTGCTGTCCAGTATTCCAGTTTGACCATGATTAATGAAAAAAGTTCCGGAATCTTCCACTGTCCTAGCCCCACCAAAAGCAACAACCTGAGGAGCTTTCCAGTTTCAGTTGCCATCCTAAAACTCACCCTACCTCATGGCCAGAGCAGTGTCTTGGTCTTAGAACCTCACTCATATGAGTACAGATAAAACCTCAAATCCAACCCAGAGTGTTGCTTCGAGGAACAATGTGACTTTAAGGCACTTCGGCAATCTAATGGTTTTACATAAGTGCTAACCAATACAGTCTTGTCAGGTTTAGTTTCTCATACTCCTAAAATATAGCATTTATTCACCTTTTCCAACTGCCTGTTTATAAATATAAATATTAGCAAAAAGAGGAACTACCCAGAATGCAGATCTCTTCCAGGCATCCTGTTCATACTGAACTACAAGGTTTTGCTAAAACTCATTTCCTCTACTTCTAAAAAACTTTTGAGAAATGAACTTTGAGAAAATTATGCTATCACTATGCAGAATTTTTATACTTAAGAGACGTAATCTTAACATTTCAGAAGTGGTTCAGTCCCCATATCTGCCCCACAAAAAGAATATAAGAAATGTATTCTACAACTATTTTATATAAATGATTCAAAAGACCTCTATCTTGCTCTTTCTCAACAAGTTATGAGGAGATTCTTCTTTTTATAAACTTCAATTCTGATATCAACCAATCCTGAATAAAAACAGAACTTAAGACTTTAAAAATTTATTTGTGGAACTCATTTGATAGTCATTGAATGTTAGGGCTCAGAGGAAGCTTGGAGATTATTTAGTTCAGATGCTGAACTTTACAGATAAAAGAATGGGGATCTGAGATTGGTTCCAAAGAGGCTGCAGACTTCTTCCAGAATCAGAGTTCATTGGTCACAGAAGTGAGACTAGCACCACCTTCCTCGTTAAAAGTCAATTAAAAAATACTTGTAACTATTTATTGTATGAATCCCTCCATAATCTTCATCATTATGTGGTAAAAATAAAAACACAGAAAATAACTTTGTGCTCTGGAGTATTAATTTATTAACTAATAAATTTAGAAATTCATTTTTTAAACTAAAAATTACATATGGTCTTTCATTCATATATATAGCATGTTTGTTCAACACAGAAATACTACAAACACTCTAATAAATGATGGAGATATATAAAATTGACAAAAAGACAAAGTCCATGCTTTCATGGAGTTTAAAAAGGCAGAAAAATTTATCAGGTGGTGATAAGTGCCTGTTTCCATTGGCCTTTGCTGGATAACACACTGCTCCCAAAACTTAGTGGCTTCATTTGCTTGTGGTTCTGAGGGTCAGCAGTTTGGACGGAGGCTGGCTGTGCTGGACCACACGGGCACCTGTGGTCACCTGGCAGCGTTTGGGGGCTGGCAAACCTGTAATGCACTCTGGCATTTTCTTTAATCACTGTGTCATTACTCACAATGTTTTTCTCTCTCTATGGTCCTTCCTCTGTTTTTCATTAAGAAATATTAAAAGGTTTTGGATGTTGTGGAAGATGCCATTTTTGGGGATTGAGATAGACATGTAACGTTGACCTTTTAAAATATCTTTGTCTTATAAAAGATCCTAATTGCCATTAATTTGCGGTATTACCGAATGTCCCGTTTCATAGCCAGGAGTTAGGTTTTTTCTCCCATTTATTTGGATAGGATGATAATAGCAAAATGATAAATGTGTTGTAAACTCTGCCTTGGTTTTGGGTGCCCACGTGCCTCCACCTGTGTGTGAGCTGCCCAGGAAGTGGGGGTGGGTGTGTGAGAGAGCGTCCTGTGCAGCCACTGCCAGTGTACCAGCTTCTCCTCGCCTGTGAGGAGGGTAAATGAAGTTTATCTCCTCCTCACGAATGTAGATTGTGAAGAGGAAGTGAGATACAGCTGCAGGCACACCCACTAGATAGCATCTGCTGTCTGTGTCAGAAGGTGCAATTTGGAGATGGGTTTCAGCTCTTAGGAAGGAAACAAATGGTGGGACTTGGGTCTGAGGTTGGGGCTCTGAGATGATAACTCATTTCTTTATGTGTAGAGAAAAGAACAGCTTTTGTCTCTATTTCATGAGATATTTTTAAAACTCATGCCCTTCTCTTGGGGGAGTAGTTAGCTGGTTCCATCACGGGTGATGTTTCAGTTTCTGTGGGCCGGATGTCTGGGGAAGCCTCTGGGTTGCCACCTGGAGCACACGGGCCCTGCTCTTGATTTGGAATTGTGCAAGCCATGATTCTCGTGAGTTTGGAGGGAAGTCAGCGTGTGCTAGGCCCAGTGAGGACCCATCATCCTTTGACCAGGTGACTGCATGAGCTCTTGGACGGGGAAGGTGAAGATTGGGAGAAGAGAAATGAAGAGCTGGAACTGGGGACAGACAGACTGACTGGGGACAGACTGACTGGAGCTCGGCTGCTTTACTTGAGCTCATGAGGAGAGGGGGCTTGGACCTTGAGAATGGTCTCAAAAATAATAGCCATTTTTGAGTACCGACTCCCTCATTATCCTGTCACCACAGTCGGGGGTGTCATCCTTACTTTGTGCATGCTTGGAGAGAGGGTTAGTAACTTGCCTGCAGTGACACAGCTGGTGAGTGGTGGGGCCGCAAAGCCTTGAGACATGTCTCTCTTGGCATCTAAGGTCAGCATTTAACCATTTTGCCAGATTGCGTCTCAGAGGATGGCCAGGTGGGGTTGATGGGCAGGATGTGGCGAGGCAGAGAGCAGCTCAGAGGGCTGGGCCAGGGACGACATGTGGGCAGGAGCGAATGGGACAAGGGCTGTGTAGAGGGGGAGAGAAGATGACGGGAGGAAGGGGGTGGAGGGGCCTGCTCTGGAGGGGTCCTGTTTCTCTAGTTTTCTGTGCCCGGTCCAGTGGGCCAGTGCTTCTCCAGCTTTAATATGCATGCAGATTCTGACCAGCCAGGTCTGGGGTGGGGCCTGAGAGTCTGCATTTCTAACGGGCCCCATATGATACCAAAGCAGGTCCACGCTTTGAATAGCAAAGACCTAGGAGGGCAAAGAAGTGAAAGTAGGACGTGTTGGTGGCTAGCAGCTGACGAGGACGTTTCTTTGTAACACAGCTTTAGGTGGCTCATTTGGGCCAGGATGTGTGTCTTATCTGCGTGGTGTAAAGGGTCTTTTCTGCATGACCTTCAGACTGATGATTATGTGAACAGCCGGACAATTCGGCTGCGATTCTCATCCCTGAGACTCACAGGATGGTCTGTCCCCTAGCTTGCAGATGGCAGTGAGGGACCCTGGTGGCCGGGTGAGGGCTGGGCCACACCTGCCTGGGATGTCCTTGTGCTCTGCTGGGTCAGAGGGGCTTCAGTCAGGTCTCCCACCTACTCTCCCTAACCCGTGTGGAGTTTTGGAAATGCGAGGAGAGTTGGAATGAAAAGCCGATTATGATTCTCATGCCCTCTTTCACCTTCTAGTGCAATTCCTGGCACAAAAGTCAATGTTCGAGAGTGAGTGAATAAACGAAAGAACACCTGGACGCCAAGGGAAGGGTGGTTTCTGGGTGAGCGGCCGCGCGTGGCGTCTGTCTGGGCGGTGGGTTTCTGGTGGAAGTAGCTGGTGTCACTGGCGTGGAGGGGAGGGCTGGCAGGCTCGTGGGCAGGCAGGTGTGAAGGGGACCGGGGGTAGGTGGGGACGACTCAGGCTTTCCTGTTCCTGGCCACGTGCTCCCTCGTGCCTGGAAAACAGGCAGTAGAAAGGGCCATTGTTTGGGCTGAAAATTCAAAAGCCTGATTGTAGGAATAGAGAGGTTCCAAGTGGGGGTTGATGGATGGAAGCTAGGAAGAGGTTGGAGATTTAAACCCCAGTCTGGGCAGAGATTTGTGTAACGCGGTTGCTCTTAAGTGTGCGTGTGTCTTTTGGCGGAATGGTGGGCAAGGCCAGGAATCATAGAATAGTGTTTCTTGAAGGAACTCCCAAGAGCAGCACAGGGGCCCAGAGAGGCGGTCTCTAATGGCTGGCCTGAGATATTTGCCAGCTTCATAGTAGACTGCCAAAAGGGACATTTATATTTTAGCCTGAAATGTCTTGATGACACTCTGGCTTGCTCTCATCTTATTCATTAAAAACAAAACAAAACAAAACACTTTTTTTAGTGTATGTATGTATGTACAGGCACTGTAAATGTTCTTTTTATCATTTCCCCTTGATTTTCAGATTGTGTTTTCTGAAAATTCAGATTTGAAGTTAAGTAGATAATCTGTTGTTATGTTTTTCTTAATATGGGAATAATTACTGTCTGTCGACCTTAATTTAATTTGAAAAAACAAGCTGAATTGCTGAATTTTCTGTTTTGGCAGAGTTGCTTTTGTATTTGGCAGTTTGTTGTATCTCAGTTTTTTGAGAATAACATTTTTAGTACCCCGTTTTTCCTGAGTCACATTAGTAAAAAACATTTAAAATTGTGTCTTTTAAAAGCTATGAAGCCTATTGCCTTTAGCACTACTCATAGGGTATTTACTAGCAGTAATTCAGATGTTCTAGTTCCTTGAAAGGTACAGAAATAACATTCCCATTTTATAGTTACGCCTTTGAAGTTTAATTTTCACCGTAGAACAGTAGGCTGAGGTAGAGAGAGAAAGGGAGGGAGGGAACCACCTTGACTGATCGTAGAGATTGTTCATACTAAATGGGAGACATGGATATAACGGTAATCCCTAAAGCAGCCTTGAGAATTCAGAATCCACTTGTGGACTGGAAAGGTTCATTTCAATGGGCTTTTCCTCCCTCCCCACCCCCTTGTTTGGGCAAGTGTCAAAAACCGTTCCCGGAGAGGCGGCTGCCCAGCCTTTGTGACCTGGTGATGGGAAGTGGACAGGAGATCACCTGTATGCGGAATTTCTTCCAGTATGTTAAGGGTGGTGGCCGGTTGCTTTTGTTTTACTAAACAGCCTTCTACTCTCCCTGCTTAGAAGGAGGTGGTAATTGATAGAACACTAGAATTGTCCTAACTGGTGTGATGCTTACCTTCAGCTTTCCTTAGCAAATGTAAATATTAGGGGCAGAGCCCTTCTTCTGGCCCCTCCCCTCCCAGCAGCTGAAGTCCCCAAGGCAGTAGGCCTGCCTGCAGCTGATGACAGCTTGCCTGACTCGTTTCACTTCCTGACTCCTGCTGCACCTGATGAGCAGAGTGCCTGCTGACCCCCAAGCTCCGTGAACGGAGGTGCAGAGGTCCTCAATACTTACGCATGCTGGAATTGCCTTGGGGAGCTTTAAAGCTGTGCCCCAAACCAGTGAGTCTCACCCTCGGCTGCACACTGCAGGCACCAGGGAGTTAAAAGAAAAAACAATTCATGCTGGTGTGGCAGCCACAGAGATTCAGACTTGTTGGGTGTGGGGTGCACTGGGTGTTGGGGTGTTTGAAAGCTCCCAGGCTATTCTAATTTTCAAGTAAACTTGGACAATAACCATCTGCTGCAATCGTCCAGTTTCAGCCTTGTGGCGCTGATGGGTATTGAATTTGTAAGCCCTTTGCACCTTTTCCTAATTTTGGGACATGGCAGATTTAGTTAATTGTGAGAGTTTGCTCTTAGCTAGTTTTATATTTGGGGGAAAGAGGTAAATCAAGGTCTGCTTTTCCCTCCCCCCTTTGTTTTCCTCTCTGTTCTCAGAATGAGGAGTTCATGACTACAGCTGATTTTCTGACTGGTTTGAAGTTTTCAACTAGATATTATGTTGGAGATTTTTTTCCCTTGTGAATTTATTGTTAGTTTTCATAGTTTGTTAAGACTTGGTCTCAGAGATAAGACTTTAATGTAGCTTCCTTAGAGGACGTTTCTTAGAGGAGACCTGTACTGTTTGCAGACAGCGGCTCTTGAGGCTACGGAGTAAACGGTATCAAAATCATCTGTTTCCTGTCCATGTTCTCTGTGTTCTTCCGGATCTCACATAATTGAGCTGTTCCTGCAGATTTCAGACATGGACATGGGGGTCGGAGCACAAAGCATCGTTTTTGAGAATATTTTGTCTTTTTTTTTTTTTGCGTGTAATACAAACATTTCCTTGCACAAACTAATAAACTAGTAAAGTTTTCTTGCAAATGCTTGTAGTAAATATAGAAGAGAAGTGAAGGTGTTTATTTGTATAGCTTGTATAGTAAAGGGGAAAAGTAGACTTTGGAAGGGTGCAAAATACAGATAAAGCAGTTTATAATTTGATTTGTGCGCAACATCTGGAAAGCTGTCAGAATTACTGTTTCTGTTCTATTGGTTTGGCCTGAGAAAGCCTTTGCCCACTGCCTTGTCTTGCTGAGACTCTGGTCCAGTCGCCTGGATGAATTCTCCCATAAGGATGCATAAGGCTGTGGGTTTCATCTTTAAAAACTTAGAAATACTCTTTTGAAGATTCAAAGCATTATCTACCTATTTTTACGCCTTTTTGTTGCCAGCCTAGTTTTGTTCTCTCAACTTTGTTGAGAGAGATTGAGAAGAAATCATGAACTGTCTCAGTGGATGTCAGATTTGGATCATGCCGTCTTGGAATTGGAAAAGGAGCCTGGATTCCTGCCCCAGTTCAGGAATCCGTCCCATGGACAGCTCCTCACTCGTTGCCACGGAAGCTTTTCCCTGCAGTTTCTGCCCTAGTAAGGGAAGGTTGGTCAGGTCCTGGAGCTTGTTTCTGTGAAGTCCTGGAGCCTATTTCCCTAAGGTTCCTTAGCTTTAGACTGAGCATCCTCACTCCTTTACGGTTGTCTTTGTGTCCGACATGACACCTGAGATGTGCTCCAGTTTGATAACAACCTATATGAGAGGGTGGTGCTTGGGGATGGACCCGGTATTCCAGCTCTCCAGGTAGTGTGAGGTGCAGTGCTGCAGGCACGTGCCGTGTCCGGACACGGGAACAGCCTGAGTGGACAGGGGAGCAGGCTAGCGGGTGACAGAGCTGGCTCTTCAGGGGGCCAGGGGGAACTTCCTCTAATGCTACACTTACAAGATCCGTTATCTACAAAAGGAATGTGTGGGCCGGTATGAGCCCATTCATCTCTAAAATCTTGAGTGCTTTCCTAAGGCAGCTCTTTTTGAAACCCGTAGTTCATGGATTCATTAGGAAGCTATTAGGATTTATAGGGCACTTGGTTCCACTCACAGGCTCACCCCGGTGGTATATTTTAGGGCTTCTTTGACTTCTTGGTTTGGTATTTCTGCCATATTCTGGCACATAACTGGTACTTAACCTGTAACTTTAGTCTGATATAATAACTCATTCTTTGGCTGACCATCAATCACTCAAAAAAGGTTTATTCAGTCTGTTTTTCTGGTTGTCCTACACTGTACCTTTGCGGTGCGCCTCCAGTACCCTCCTCTAACTTCGTAAGACTCCTCATGCTGGAACTGTCGTTCTCTCTGTGGAGGGAATGAAACCTGGTCAACCTTGGGCCTAGGACTTAGGGAATAGTTCCATCTCGGCTGTGGGAGATTCACCCCGAGCGATTACAAAACACACGGAATCCAGTACTCTACCCAGACCCATGGATGAGGCCCAAAAGTCTGTATTTTTAAACAGCTCTGCACATGACTCTGCACAGCTAGGTTAGGGAGATACTAGTTTTAAAAGCATTTGCTTCTCATACACAGTGAAGTGTTTGCATATGAAGTGGTACGTGTCTGAGATTTACTCGGCGATAGCCCAGTGCAAGTGGGGGGGGAGGGGGAGGGAAGAACCGATGCATTGATAATTGTTCAGGCTGGGGATGGGTGCATGCAGGTTCTTTTACTACTCTCTCTACTTTTTGGTGTGTTTGAAGTTTCGAAGGTAAGCAAAAAAAAAAAAAAACATTTTGCCATTTTGCTTTTAGAAACCATTTACTTACTCTCTCCCCTGGTATTTATTCTGTAGTCACAGAAGGTAAGTGGTGAGGGCTGCTGCATGAGCATTGCATCTGAGAATTATTTGAATGGATCCCTTTCACTTAGCCTCTTCCTCAGCCCAGGTGCAAGTGTCCTCCAGCCGCTGGGTGTCTTAACAAATGGAACGAGGACTGAAAAACGGGCTGTTCCCGTTTCGGCTTCAGATCTGCAGGGTAACGTGGAAGGGACATTCTCTCACACAGTGCCCCTGTGCCAGAATTGGCAGCACACTTTTGGGTTGTGAAAGGGAAACTCGGGTGGGTGGCATTTGTGGTTGACTGTCTGGGGAGGAGCTAATAGTAATTAATCATCTTGGAGTTAATTGTGGGCCTCTAATGGCTGTTAGGAAAAGGTCTTCTGTTCAGCTTTCCACTCCTGCATTTGGCCTAGCTTAGCCGATCACTTTTACTTAGAACATGAGTATATCTTGGAGTTAAAAGCATCTTAGTGGGCAGGATTATGGGATTTGTTCTTTTTCTGTAGCAGTCATGGACTTTTAAGAAGTGTATTGCTGATAGACAGTTACTTATCTACCTTTTTTTTTTTTTTTGCCTCTGTTTTCATGTCATGAGTCGTTCCCCCCCCCCCCCCCTTTTTTTCTTTACTTCTATGAAACAATTTAAGTTGGCCCCACAGTCTCACACAGCCCTGGTCAGGAGCAAACACATTTAGTTATTTTTTTTCAGCTTTATGTCATACACACATTTCTTGGTCTCCAGACTTAGTAAGCTCCTTTCTTTGTTTTAAAAAGTACTTGCTAGGATCTAGGCACCCATACTGAACCCAGTAAACTTTTGGACGAATTTGGATTTGTTTTTGCAGATGATGAAGATGTAAAAAAAAAAAAAATTACGTATATTGTTTGCTTCCTGGACCTTACTCACCCCAAATTATTTGTAAAAGTTTTGTAACAAGCAGACTTCTAAAACTAAATCAGTAGCATAGCTCATTATAAATCCTGTACAAAAAAGAGCAAAATTACTTCTCTTTTGCTTGGCCTGACTATTTTGAATGAGATAGAAGACAAATTCAGTTTGGTCCTCTTGCAGCTTTCTAAGGATATGTGTTTGGATAGTCTATAGACGGTCTATAATCTAAAGTGATCTGTAGAAGAATGAACAACTAAAAATCATTTAACTTTTACTCACGTAGCATTTACTCATTTTCAAAAAGAAGAGGATTTCTGTAAAATGCAGTGGAATGTAATTTAGAAGTCCTGTGAAAATAAAAAAAAAATATATATACTATTACCTCAAAATACCCAGAAGGATAAAGAACCTTGAGTGGTCAGTTTAGGTTGTCTGATTGCAATGGCAAAACTTCTTAAAGATAAAACCAATTTTATTTATTTTCTGAAGTGGAACTATTTTTTTCAGACATTGGTTACCAAATATATGGTCTGTTTTTAGAATGTAATTTTTTTTGGCAAATACAGATTAAATAAAAGGAAGGAGAAATAGGAGGATCTTAACTGTTGATTTAGTAGTTAGCTCTTGTGTTAAAAACTGTAAGACACAAAGACAGTGGTGAGACACATTCAGGACTCTGTGCAGGAAACATGTGGAACCAAGAGCTAGGTGATTGTCAAGTTCAACCTCCTCATTAAATCAGGCAGCAGGACCCAGAGTTTCAGGTCCAGTAGGTCTGGAGTGGGACTGAGAATCTGTATTGCTAACAAGTTCTCGGAAGGTCCTGGTCTGGGGACCACACCTGGAGAACCAGTGTAGGCAATCGCTTTGCATTTTTATCACCTGGGAGCTTCCCCCCAAATCTTTTATTATGAGAAACTTCAAACCTACAGAAAATTCGATAGAATTGTATAATGAATATATATATCCATTCCTTGGTTTTACAGTTAGCATTATAATTGCTTATCATATAACAGTTTAACCAATCCATTGATTCATCAGTCCATCCAGTTTTTATTTGGTATTTCAAAGTAAGTTATAGAAATCAATACCTTTCACCCTGAAACATTTCAGTTTGTGTATTATTAAATGCAGTGCTGTATTTGTTTAGTTTTTTTTCTTTTAGGGAAAATTTACATGTAATGAAATGTGCAAATCTTAATGGGTTTTGACAAATGCTCACACCCATGTAATCCAAATACAGACCATTACTGTCACACCTGGAATTTTTAGACACTTACTGTTCCTGGGGATGGGGGCCTACTTAGTCCTGGTATTTTTAAAAATAAACCCCACAAGTGATTTTAATATACAACCTTGTTTGGATTCCACTGTTCTAGATTCTTCTATTTCCCGCAGTTTGTGAAAGAAGTTGATTTATATTTTGAAATCTGGTAAAATTAAGTAATCTGTGACACAAAGAAAAACTGGGAGTGTTGCACAAGTGTTCAGTTTTTGGGGATTTTGTGAAGATGCTAAAAATGAAACAACAGATGAAAACAGAAGCAACTTAAGAGTTATGGCTCAGAAAATGATTTGTTGATTTAGGGTGTGTGTGTATACTCCTTTTTTTTCTTCAGGGTTTTCTCTGAAGATAATCTGCCAGATGTAGTAGAAGAAGACATTGTGTTCAGAAAGAATAATTCTCTGTTTAATATTATGCTTACAACCTATTGTTCTCATTTTTTGGGGGGGCTGCTTTTCACACAATGACAGAGTAGGAGAGTGGTTTTCTGTCTGTGGGGTGCAGACCATTAGTGGGGAGTGCAGTGAGGTTAGTTGGTCAGGACTGGAATCTTTTAATTTGATAGAAAATATAATGCATCACCTTTACTAAGGGTAAGTGTTTTGTGAGATTTCTAGAAACATTTATTTTGGTTACAAATGTGTGTGTTGTGTCTGTATTGGGTGGTGATTTTAAATGTATTTTTGCCATAGGTTGTAGTCAAGATAGTTTGAAAGTTACTGTATTGGAGATGCTAGGTTCCTTTCAACAAAAATGAAGAACATATAAAATAAACTTTTGACGACTGAATAGATGTTGCTTTTGAATGAAGTCCAGCCACACTGCTCACTGCTCTCTGCAGTGTGGTCCTCTTTTTGTTTTGTTCTTGTTTGGGATAGGGCCTTCCTCTTGGCACCCACCGGAGTAATTTTCTCTTACGCACTCTTGGGTGGCTGCTGCTCCCCACCACTGAAGACCCAGTACCACCTCCTCCAGTATTTTCTCTGTCACTCCAGTCCCCAGGTCTCTTTCTTTCACGCAGTCCTGCTGCACCTCCTGCCTCCTCCATCCGACTTACTTACTCTGTATCTGTACTCAAGGTGTTTTCTGCCTTGAGGGTTATTCTGATTAACTCTTAGCATGGTGTTGGAAGGCGTGCAGGTGACAGGTGACAGGTGACGGCCACCGGAGTCCCATGCCCACGGCGGAACCTGTCCCTGCAGCTCCTCCTGCAGCTCTGCATGGCCTTTATGAATGGCCTGGAACAAGGCACAGCATCTTCCTTGGGGAGTCACAGACTGGGAGCTGGAAGGGGTCCAGGGGACCTAGGACAGGGGAAAAAGGAGGAGACTTACTTGGTTGGGATTCTGCTTCATTCATGTATGTTGTATCTGAAACACATTTTCATGTTTCTTCTTAGTCCTGTAATTTGAAATGACTGCATGGTATTCTGTTAGATCCATATACCATAAATTAAACATTACATGGTTGTGATATTATAGAACACTTTGGTAGATAAATTATGATTTCCATTCATGGCTTAAAACTACTTTTCTAGTGAGAAATTTTGTGATATTGTATTATAAATTGAGTCTGGGGTAGAGGGGAGTGTGAAGTTGAATGGTAGGCTAGCTCTGTTGCTGAAGGGCTCACCCTTGGGGACAGTTTTTCAGATGATGTGCTGTCTCACAGGGGAAGAATTTGGAAGTTGAACTCATGGCTGGTTAGTGCAGCTGCAGAGAGGCCCGAGTTCAAGCAGGTTTGCTTGGGGAAGCAGCTGCTCCAGCTCCCTTACTCTGTGATCCAGTGGGTCACTTCCCCCTCTGTGACACTGGATCCCTGGCTTGAGACTGTGGTGGGATGAATGTCTGAGGACTGAGGATGTCCCTGTCACAGCTGTCTCAGTCATCTCCCAGGCACTGAAATGGTTTTAGTATGTTGGAAGGTACTTTTTTTTTCTCTTAAAGATAGCATGAGTCTTAAAATCGAATTCATATTGATTCACTTCAAGTCAGAAATGTGCTGAATAGTGCATTTACATTGATTTGAATGGGAGATACAAGTTTTCTAAAATTGTAAACCAAAAAGCAGAAAATAATCTCTTTTAAAAATTAAATGATGTATGGAGAAAGGGGAAAAGGAAAGGATTTCTGAAAAATTGGCTGAACACTCCGTTTTTTGTTTGTTGTTCACTTGAGATCCTTTAAATGAAATAAGTTTTGGTTACTGTTGGTGGGTTTTACCTTTCTTTCCCTCTTCCAGAAAAGACAAGGAAAAGTGTAAATAGTCCCATAATTTTGTGTGAATTTAGCAATATAGTGAATCTCTCCCTTAATTTTGAGTTATTCTTCAGAATTGGGGAGGAGACGCTAATGCTATAAGTTTCTCTGGGAACATGTATAGCAAAACCAGCACTGAAGGAGCAAGTACAGGTTTTACTTTACTTTATTGTTATTTTTAAACATAGGGGAGATGAAACGGGCTCAGAGCCCACAGAAGTAGCTGGTTATAATTTACTGTGGCCCTGGGGCTGAAGTAACCCACACACCCTTCCTTCATAATCTTTCAAGAACTTACTTATTTTATGTTGCTTTTATTCTTCTGAGAACTGATTCTCCTTCAGGAGTGTAGTCAAGACAGGCTGGTGTGGGGTGTGGCTGAAAGAAAAATGGCAGCAATCATGCTCTGAAAAAGTGGTTTTCTATCTTGAGGTAAGCAGTGGAACATTATGGAATTCAGGGGAGTTTTTTTCTTCCCTTTTTCATCTCCCCTCATCCCCTTCTCCTTTTCTCCAGCTGTGTGGAAAGAAAGACAAGCAGTGCCTCTCCTTTCTGGGGTTTATACTAGGATTTAAAATAGCTGTCATCTCTCCTCTCCTAACCACATTTTTAGTGCTGGGAGCTTGGAAAGATAAAGGGGGAGCCATTGTTCTTAATGTATTTTAGATATAGTAGTTGTCCTCCTGTTTGGTGTACACCCTGAGAAGCTTCTCGGTCGGTTTTTCGGACAGTGAATTGAACCTCTGACACTTGCCACTCCGGCCACAGTGGTCTCCCAGCCTCTCGCAGGCCTCCGAAGCCTGTCGGCCGGCCTGGGAACCGTGCAAGCTGCAGCTCCCCACAGCTCCGAAGCAGGCGACCTGGACGGGAAGCATGCCCCTGAGCCCCTGTGACTGCGGAAGGAAGTGACTTGCTGGTGATGGTGCAGCGATGGTTAGGAAAGGCCTGCTCCGTGGGGGTGATGATGGGGTGATGTCAGGAGGGCAACTCTGTAAGGCCACGGTGTAATGGTCCATTAGTCTGTGGGGCCCAGCAAGAGGGTGTCGAGTTTACAATTAGAGCTTGGGTCTTGTTGAAGCTGGCACTGGGGAGAAGAGCGGTGGCCGTTAGGGGTGGCAGCAGCAGATACTCTGATGTTGTGGGAGAGGAGAGTCTGCCTTGAGGAGAGAGGAGATGGAGGGGTGTGTGTGTGTGTACGTGAGCACGCGTGTGAGAGTGAGGGGTTGGTACAGGTAGTTGGCTCTTTGGCACCTGTGGCCTTCACCATGTTAGGCCAAAGGTAATCTCTAGGGCAGTGGAAAGAAGAAGGATTTGGGAGCCAGACAGACTGACTAACTTGGAAACCTTGGACAAGTTTCATAATCTCCTTGGACTTTAATTTTCTTACCTGAAAAGTCGTGAAGCTATCACTGCCCATCGAGCTGACCTGGAAGGCGAAGAGCTCTGTCTGCAGATGGCCTGGGAAGCACCCGCCAGGGCTGGGCGATGGCACGTGGTCTCCCGGGAGGCTGTGGGGCCGCTGTGCTCTTGGAAGAGCGACTGCTATTACAGAAAGAGCAAGGATTTGAGGTTTCTGGGCCAGTTCCGGTTCTTTCCCAGATCGACTGTGTGACCTTGAAATGGCCACTTAGCCTTTGGGAGCCTGGGGTTGGACGTAATGACCCGAGAGGACGGGGAGGCCTGGGCCTTTCTGTCCCGGGTGGCGCATGGTGGGCGTTTGCCCTCTGAGAGGTCTGGAAGGGTGTCTTCACCTTCTTTCTTTCTTTCCATTATTATTGAGACTGTTGATAAAAAAGAAATCTCTTTAGTGGGTTGATTCATTATTCCTTACACAGGGAATCAAAGTGTGGTTTCTTTGATAGGAAAGCTAGAGTTTTTGAAATTACTCTTGCCTGAAAATCTGTACTAAGTCAGATATTAAGGAAAATTTAAAGAAACCAGTGACCTAGTAAAATGTTGTATCCCATTACAACATTTAATGTTGTAGTAGCTGATTGTTACATGTATACAGTTTACTATTGTAATTTAAAAAGAAAACTTAAAAAAACTCAAGAGAAATCCAAGTCACATTTAATTATATCATGGTTATTATGCTGAATGGCAACTTAGTATGAATATCAGGTAGTTTGCTTCAAAGATTGTAATTAGTCTTATTACCAACAAGGCAAACTCTCTTTTTTCTGTTTCCGTTCTTTTCATTCTGCAGTCACTAACCAGTTCAGTTGCCATTAGTTTGCCAGGCAGACTGTGTTTGTGGTTGTTGTCCATTCACCCATCCACACGTAGAATAAAGAAGGTCCTGGGTGCTGCTGGCTAGGACCCGTCTGCTGACTTCCCCCACACTCGCACCTGCTTTTGGCCGCTGGGCCCAGCTGCCTCCTCTGTCTGCCTTTCATTGCTGATGCCGTGGGAGGGAGGTAGACGCAGCTGACGGTCTGGGTCTGTGGACCGTGCCTGCTGTCCGGGGAACAGCCTGACCACCACGCTGGGTCTGGGGGACCTGAAGCCTGGGGTGTTGTGTAGGAGAGAAGGCTCCTGAGAAGATGGGCTTTGAGGTCCTTAGCCTCCAGAACTCTTAGGACAGAGTGTTGCAGATGAGAGAAGCTCAACATACATGGAACTGTAGAAAAGGGGATAGGATTCACAACGGAGTAGGCCCACTAGGTTGTTTTGACTTGTGTTTATTGGCAGGGTGTGTTGTTCAGAGTGAAAGAGAAGGCACAGGCTAAAATTAAACCATCTCCCCTCTTGCTGGCTAGAACTTCAAATTTCTTTGCCCAGCACCAAAGCCCTTCATTTTCCCGTGATAGAGAAGGCTATACATGCAACTGTACAGTGTAGTGACTGAGTTTAGTTGCTGTGTAAATGAGATGCCTGTTAGGATGGTGGGGGTCAGGGGGAAAGCAGGCAGACACCAAGGCAGGCAGGGGAGGGGAGGGCGCTGGGGCCTCACATGGAGAGCGGAGGCAGCTGTGGCACACCTCCTGGCCACATGTCTTTGCAGAGGCTAGTCCTGTCAATCTCCATCTCTGTACCAGACAGGTGCGTGTTGTCAGAGGGCACGGGTCTTTATTTTTTGGATGGTATCAGAGCAGAAGCCTTCTTGAACAGCCCAGCCAGGTACCAGCCAGGCATTATCTGCTTTGATTTCATGGTAGGGGGTCATGTTGGGACCACATGAAAACCCTGTAGATTTTAGAGTGAACACTTCTCAGAAAATCTAACTCACTCTTCCCAGTCATTGGCTGGGGTGAGGTAGGGCCAAGGCAAAAGGTAGTCAGGGAGCACATTACCCAAGGGAAGTCCCAGATGCCAAACGAAGTTGTTCAAGCTTCATCCTGAGGTTACTGGATGAAGAGTTGGAGGTGGGGAGCAGCGGGGAGGAGTATGGCAAGGCAAGGTGATCAGTTTGGATGCTGTTGGATTAGGAGCCAGAAATGGAAGTGGCCTGATCCAAGACGGTGGGCGGTTGATAGAAGGGCGTAAATTTGAGAGTTGCATGAACTAAGTGCTGGTTGACAGGTCAAATTGTGATCATGACAAAGAAGTCTCAGAACAGCTTTGAATGGTTGCTGACAGGTACACTCACTAGGAGTGATTCTTCTTCTGGAGGGGGAAGGCCACTTTCCTCAGCCTTCTGTTTACTAATGGTGCTCCAGAAGGCAGCCCTGTTATCCTATCCAGAAATCCAGTATTACATACGTTTTATTCCACCAAAAGTACGTTGACATCAGGTACTTTGAAAGCTGAAAGTCCTGAAGCTTCCAGCTTGTTTTCTCATAGCCCCCTCCAGTAGCTCTCATCCTCACTGGCCTCTCCAGGTTTGATCTGTTCCTGACAGTTCAGCTCTCGGGATGTGTTGGGAACCGGAGCCAGGTCGTGGCACCCTCCTCTGGGAGTTCCCCGTTGCGTGGATGAGAAAGGCCACGAGCCTTTTCACATACCTGTGGTCTGGGCCTCCTCTAGCACACTGCCCCCCTTAGCTTCGTGTCCCTTCCACACCGTCCTCCTGGCAGCCCCTGCTGCTCCCCGCTCCTTCCTGCCGGGCATATGAGACTGGCCTCCTCAGCGGGGTCCTGCTCACAGGTGCTGGCACTGCTGGCACCGAGACTCAGGACTCCCAGGACTCAGCACAGGTGTGTGTTTACGTTGGTTCGTGTGCCTTTGATTAACGGTAGAGCAGAATCTCTACTGAGTGCCCCCTTGCTGCGCACAGCACCTGGCACATAGCCAGCCCTTGTGTATTTTGAATGTTTTTGCTTCCCTACCTGCAGCTCTAGCCCATTATGCTAATTCATTCTGTTGCTGACCCTCAGTCATTCAGGAAAGTTATATTCAGTATGTTTTTCCAGTTGTCCTACACAAGGTAAGCCCATTGCAGCAGACCCAGTGCCCTGTTCTAACTTTGCATCACTCCTCATGCCATTATTGTTCAGCCTCCCTGCTAGAATGTAATCTCTGAACTGGCCGTGGGGCAGGTGCTCTGACACCTGCATTACTGGGCTCCTAGAGGTACTTATAAACTTACAGAAGTTTGTTGACTGAAAGAGTGTGTTAAAAAGATGGCCAAAAAAATAAAAACCAGTAAAGCCCTGGCATCAAAATCTGTCTCTTTCTCCCTCCCTGGCCTCATCTCCCTTTCCCTCCCCACTTCTCCCTCCTCCCTCCCTCCCTCCTCCTCTCTTTGGAGGACTCATTGTTACCGTCACAGTATTACTCACAGTATTACGAACGTGCTGTGCTATCATGAGCTGTCCACACACAGGAAAAAGGGGCCATCGGGCAATGCGGAGTTTTGATTATGAAAAGTTAGTCATTATGACAAATCTATGAGACACAGATGATAAAGCTGAGATTTAATAAAATTTAATCTTGTGAAATTGTCACCTGGAAGAGCTGCTGTTCTGACTTTTGGTACCTTTTCCCTTTTTAAAAATGATTTGGGTGTGTAGTGTCTCTGTTGGTTTGAAGTTGTGAAGGGAGTTCATGGTCTCCAGGTTTCTAGCTGGGGGTTCATTGCAGCAGATCCTGGCTGCTACACCTTCTTTGGTAATGAGAGCTCTGCCTTCTTTTTAATCTTTTGAGTAAATTATGCTGGTCATGTGGTTCTAAGGAACTTCTGAATGCGCATTACTGCTCTAAATTACTTAAGTAGAACTTAACCTGATGTGTGGGGTTTTTGGTTTTGTTTTGGCCATTCCTAATTGCTGTTTCATTTGATGGATTAGAGTGGCAGATTGGGAGATGTTAAGTAGTAATATACGGAAAAGAAACAGGCCTGGAGTGGTTTAGTCAGTTGGTAGGGCTGCTTGGTATTTTGTTAAATATCCTGACGAATGCACACATTAAAATTATTGTGTGTTCCTTTTTCCTTTCTTTGCCACTCCTTTTAAATTGCTCAGGGCCAGGTTTCTATGTCTGCAACAGGAGACTCAGATGAAAGAAAGTTTGAGAAGGAAAAAGCTGTCATTTGCTGGTTACTCACGATCCAAGGGTGCAGATGACGCCTCCCCCCCCCCGCCCCTTCCTCTCCCTCTTAGACCCCTAGCTCCTCTAACTTCTCCCTGCACTTTGTTTCAAGTTTGCCAGGAGTGGATGGAAGTATAAAGGAAAACCACGAAGCTGGGGTGACCCTGGGCTTTGTGGCAGGCTCTGGAGAGATTGTGAGATTCAGAGAGAGAGGTTAACTGTGTTGACATCACACAGCTTCTGGGTGGCAGGAGGTTGGTTTAAAAGTCAGTAGTGAGATTAGCTAGAGGTAAATACCTGAAACTATCAAACTGCAACCCAGTAACCTTGACTCTTGAAGACAGTTGTTTAACAATGTAGCTTACAGGATGTGACAGTGTGATTGTGAAAGCCTTGTGGATCACACTTCCTTTATCCAGTGTATGAATGGATGAGTAGAAAAATGGGGACAAAAAACTAAATGAAAAATAGGGTGGGAGGGGAGGGATGATTTGGGTGTTCTTTTTTACTTTTATTTTTTATTCTTATTTTCACTTTTTCTAGTACAAGGAAAATGTTCAAAAAATAGATTGGGCTGATGAATGCACAACTATATGATTGATGGTACTGTGAACAATTGATTGTACACTTTGAATGATTGTATGGTATGTGAATATATCTCAATAAAATTGAATTAAAAAAAAAAAGTCAACAGTGATAGCCCACAAGCTCCCTCCCTCCTTTCTCCTACCCTACCCTCCTCCCATCCCCTTAGAAAGGAAAAATGGAGAAATCCCTTTTTAACCTTTTCTTCCCTGAACTCACTAAAATACATTCCTGGGTAAAGGCTGGGATGCTGCAAACTTAAGGAGTCTTAATAAACCTGGGCCTTCTCTTAATCCATTGAATAATAGTAATTAGAAAAACCACTTCTGGCCAGAAACTGGCTTAGACACTCCATCAGACAGCAGCCAACTTCAGGGATAAAACAATCTGGGGCATGGTTTGTTGAGAAAGAAATGACTCCAGTCAGTACTAGCAGTGAGTAACTCCTACTCAGATTTTTAGAAAATTAGCAGTAGGATGTCTTCTTTTATATGGGACAATTAAAGCCACTTGATTCTGGAGATTCATGGGTTGAACAAAACTGATAGTAGTTGGCTCTGGGAGGTGAGTTAGTGCTTGGAGATTTGTGGAGTGAAAGAACGGGATAATGCTCTGCAGAAGTTTTTTTCTGCTCGATGGTTTTTAAAGCCATCTTGAACCTGCCTTCTTCCCCTCCATTCTTCTGTGCTCTTGGAATGCTGTGGGGACCTTAATTAGGTGCCGTCTTTTCCTGGTGACAGCTGATGGCCCCCTTTGCTTTCATGGCCCCTGCCTCTCTCTCTCCCTTTCATCCAGGTTCTCCTTTCCTTGGGCTGCCTCTGCAGCTTATGCTGGAAAAGACCCCTGTCTGCCTGGGCTGCCACCAAATAGGTGGTGATCTTGAGGAAGTTACTTAGCCTAAGAATCTGTTTTTTTCAGCTGTAAAATAGGACTCATTACAATAGTGTCTATTTCGTGAAGTGGTTGTGAGGATTAATTAAATGACATGGTTGCGTAAAACGCTTAAATTTACTGACACAAGTAATGGTGCAGTAAGTGTGGTTGCCGCTGGCTGTCATTATTCCTTGGTACGTCTGGTAGTGTTTGCCATATTGTTCTCCTTGGGGTTGTCTGCTGTTATGCTGTAATTTCTAGAAGGCAGAACCTGTTGCTTACATGAAGATTACCAGTGAAGCCACTCCGATGATCCCCTGACAGGCTCCACCACTTTCTCTGCAGTGACTGCAAATAAACCTGGTAGTACGTTCAGAACTGTCCTTCTTTGGATGTTCAGGAAACACACAGGTTAAATGAGGACAGTAATGCTGCCTTTAAAATATTGAGGAGGATACAGATTTCTGGTTGTACCGCAGCCTGCTGTGCAGGACTTGGTGGGTCAGCCCAAAGGCCCTTTCTTTAGCTGTATTTCCCTGTTCTGTTAGTGGGGGGATGTGCTATTTCTGTCACTCTCAGTTTACAGCTTGGGTGACCGGAAGGAAAAACACGTGAGGATGACTTTATCTTTTACATGCTAGGACCCCTAAAGTGGTTTTTCATGAAATATTATTTGATTCTAAAGCTTTTAGGGTTTTCTTTCTTTAGCTTTCAAAAGAGGACAGATAATAAATTGAAAGTTTTTTTTTTTTTTTTTCTCATTTGCTTTATAATGATCAGTTTGGCACAATTTAAGAAATATAAAGCAAGGAGTATGTCTGTGATAGTGGGTGCCCTGGGCTGTGGGTTCTTAGTGGTTGCCATTTAGGTTCCCCGGAGGTTGCCAGCTACTCTGTCTGATGTTCTGTGTGTCATGGAATTACGGCTTATCATATATATTTATTTTTCATAAACTCTGTTGCTTAAGGGTTTAAAAGAAAAAAAACAAAAAATACTCCTCTCTGAAAGTTTCCTTTAAACTTGGTAGATAGGGGACTATCCATTGAATCTCTTACACTAAACCCTGAGTGATTCAGAATTTACTCAGCTAGATTAGAGTTGTTAATCATTTCTTTGTTTGGCCAGCTTTATTTGAGGTGTCAACTGTAAGGATATTGTGGGAACTGGTTTGGGAATTATCAGAGTGGCTTCTGCTTTTCAACCCGTGAATGGAGAAGGCCGTGCGCATCTCTGTGGGCAGAGCAGTCACTGTGTCTTCATGCCTGCCTGTCCGGGGGTCCTTCCGGGCAGTGAGAGGAAGGAGTTGCTGAAGCCCGTGGGCACGTCCACCCCAGGACATCGGCCTTAGGAAGCTGAACATCGAGGATCCTGGGAAGATGACTATGCTTTCTTGCCTTCAATAAAACGTGTTGATTTCTTTGGCTTCAGAGGGGATTTATATCATCTGGATTTCCTCCCCTCCATCCAACATAATTTAAAGCCTGCTTTATTGTACTGTCCTTCTAATTTATTATATAAATTCAGAGCATCACACAAAGTCATTCACTGTCTCCAGTAGAATCAAACCTTCAGACAGTGGTTTTTGACCTCCATGACTGCAGTAACTGTTCTTTTCAAGCTTGCTGCGAAGACAGAAAGGAATGTTGACATACAAATGGGAAAGTAAATATTTGAAGATAGGTTTTGGTCTTAGTTTGCACTGTCAGCATAAGCAAAACTCTTCCCTTATTTGCTTTGAAAAGAACCTTATTTTTAGAGTAAGGGAAGGAAAACCATGTCTGTTCAAAAAACCTTGCTTAGTTCTGTGGAAATGGAAATTTGTCTTTAGTCCTTTTCTCTTTTTCTATGGCTAAGAATAACAGCAATGATTAGTCAACATTTGGGCTCCTGTTTATAAGCCAGACACTCTACCGAGTCTTTCTACCCCCAGAATGATCCCGTGAGTTGTTATTCCCATTGCTACAGATGATGAGAGTGACTCTTACAGAGGTTGTGTATCTGTCTCATCTAAGGTCTTAAAGAGAGTTTAAAAAAAAAAAAAAGGGGGAACTGATAATCAAATCCAACTGTGTGATGCTTGAGGACTCTTAACCACTACTATATTGTATACCTTATAGTTTTGACCCTCCTTCATTCTATATGATGGGGGGAGTGGGGAGGGGAAAATACATCTATTTCTCCCTTAAGGATATCACAGACTCCATGTAAATGAGGTTTCATTGCGTACTTATAGAGTTAGGTCAAGGGGTTTTTACTTTGTCTCCCCTCACACCTTTATTTTAATTTCTAATTTGGTAGATATTGATATAAACATCTAAACAAAAGCTCTTTGGGGTATTCCATTTTTATGAGTGAAGAGATCCTGAAACTAAAAAGTTTGAGAACTGCTGGCCTAGTGGTCCAAAACATTAGGCTTTGGGGTCTTCTGGCCTTGGGTTTGGGGCCCTGTTCTGGCCTTCTCTAGCTGTGGGTCCTTGTGCAAGTTATTTTTCTGAATGTCCGTATCCTTATTTGAAAAATGCGGCCAATAGTAGTAACTAATAGGGTTGTGAGGATTAGAGAAAATAGGATGTGTCAAGTGTTTATGTTATGGTTAGGCACTCAGTAAATGCTGTTCTGACTACTCTGCTAGGTAGTGGGGAGGCGAAGTAGAGTGTGAACATGGCAGTCCTCAGGGAGCTGACCGTCCTTTTGAGGGGAACTGACATGTAAACAGATGAATAGAAATAGATGCCTGTAGGTGTTACAGTGAGGTCTCTAAGCGAGAAGCGTGTACTATTTGTACTGATCTTTGGACTGGAAGAAGTTGTTGCCAAATGTATAGGAGGGGGTTATGTGAAATGGCTGCAGAACCTCAGATGCCCCAGCTGGTCTCCTGGGTAGGAGTAAGAATTACAAAGGACCCTTCAAGGACTTGCCCTCTTGGATTGAGGCTTAGCCTGCCTGACTCCAGCAGTGAATCAGCCCTCACTTCCAGTGGTCTCCTAGGCAAGGTCTGACCTTGATTAGTTTGGTAAAAGGGAAGAGGCAGCAACCCTGGGAGTGCAGCCGTGGACTGAAAACGGACTGGTGAGCCAGGGAGTGTCCTTGGGCTGATGCTCTTTTTCTTAAGCCTCTAAGATAAATAGCTTCTTTCCTATTCCTCCTTTTCCAGCGCGGTGGGGCCGCCTGCCCTCCCAGCTTTGCTTTCTTTTCGTCTTTCTCTTTCTGTATTCTCTCTCTCCCTCCTCCTTCCTTTTCCATTTCCTCTGGCCCTAGCTACTGTTCAAGGAAAAAGTCCTGCTGCTGGGTGTTCTTAAACAGCCCCAGTTGAGAGTGCTCACAGGCCTCTTCCTTGTAATGTTGGGTGTGTATGTTTTATTGTGGTTATGTATATTTAACATAAAATTTACAGTTTTAACCATTTTTAATTGAGTGGCATTAATTACTTTTACAGTGTTGTGCTACCTCACGTTCTTAAAACTTCTTCATCACCCAAACCTGCATTAGTTTTATGGTAAAGGTTTTGACTGATAGTGAGTCATTTAGGTTGAGGCAAGTAAAGGAGAGAACACTTGTTGCCTGCTTAGGACACACAGACATATCACTGTGAAATGGGTGAGGAATCGTGAATTACTGCTCTCTCCGTGAATGGCATGGTGACAACTAGTGTTTACCATTTCCCTGCCTAAGTATACAAATTCTAATTTAGAAGCCTGGAAGAACAAACTTCATTTGTTTTCAGATTTTAAATTTTAAAGTGAAATGAGAGACTTTCATTCATCTTAGTGGTCTCCTCCTTGTAAAAAGAGGTTTTATTTTCTTTAAATAGATCCTTAAAAATAGAAATTTGTTTCCATTGAGTTCTAAGCTGGCCTCCAGTTTTCTGCTTAAGGGGACTGGTGAGATTCTAGAGCAAGGTAAATTCAATTTTTCTGAAATTAGAAGGCTCATAGGGATATGTGAGAATGCTGTGTATTAACCCTGTGGTAACGTATGTTGGGGAAGGCTAGGAAGGGAAGCTGCCTTAATTTTTAGTGCTATCAGGTCAGATGCTTCTAAAAGGTCGTTACTGATTGCAGCAGATTTATGTCATTGCTCCCCTTTCCCGTTTGCTCGCTGTGCTGGTTTGAATGTATTATGTCCCCCCAAAACGCCGTTATCTTGGATGTAATCTTGTGTGGGCAGACGTATCAGTGTTAATTAGATTGTAATTCTTTGAATGTTTCCATGGAGATTTGCCCCGCCCGACTGTGGGTGATGACTCTGATTGGATAATTTCCATGGAGGTGTTACCCCACCCATTCAGTGTGGATCTAAATTAAATCACTGGAGCCACATAAATGAGCTGACAAACAGAAGGAACTGAGTGCAGCTGAGAGTGACATTTTGAAGAGGAGCTACAGCCAAGAGGGACACTTTGAAGAAAGCACAGAAGATGAGAGAGTAGCTGCAGATGAGAGTTTGAAGATGGCTGTTGAAAGCAGACTTTTGTTTTGGAGAAGCTAAGAGAGGACAAACGCCCCAAGAGCAACTAAGAGTGACATTTTTGAGGAGCTGAAGCCTAGAGAGGAACATCCTGGGAGAAAGCCATTTTGAAACCAGAACTTGGAGCAGACGCCGGCCATGTGCCTTCCCAGCTAACAGACACCATTGGCCATCTTCCAGTGAAGGTACCCCATTGTTGCTGCATTACCTTGGACACTTTATGGCCTTAAGACTGTAACTGTGTAACCAAATAAACTCCCTTTGTAAAAGCCAATCCATTTTTGGTGTTTTGTATTCCGGCAGCATTAACAAACTAGAACAGTGGCTTTTTTGGGGTTTATATTTGGTAAGCACTATTCTTAATATGGCAAAAGTAACAAACAACAAAGAGTTCTTTGTGGCAGAACTGTGAAACTTGTCTCAGTAAGTGACTTGTAATAAGGAATAGCGCTGATGTGGTCGTTTTTGGATCAAGTGTTTATTAAGGGCCCAACTCTCAACAACAATAATCTTTTCAATGTGCTAACTGTCCCCTCCCTGTGTGACAGAGCTGCATGCTGAGCTCTCCACAGGGATTTGTATTTCCCAGACAAGACGCTGTTAGAACCCTTTATCTGTATTCTCCACTCCCCTTCCCAGACATAACCATTTTTACCAAGGGGAAAAATGACTTCAATTTTAAACCACTCCCAGAAACAGAGTTATACTTGAGGGGGGAAAACGTGATGAAGGTAAAAGGGGTGCCTGTTTTCCTTATGGTGTTGCTCACACCTCTTTTCTTTGTTGCTCTACTAAGAGCTCTGAGGAATCTGCCCATTAAAGACTAACACCTGAGCTTAAAATCAGTGGCATTGTTCTAGTGGAATAAAACAAAAGAGCATCAAAATCTTGAGGAGTCTAAAGCAGCACTATCCAATAAAAATGCAACGCTAGGCACTTGAAATTTAGAATTTTCTGGTATCCATGTAAAATAAAAATGAAAGACACTGGTGAAATTTATTTTCTCATTATGTCATTATAACACACTCATTATATCCAATATATTATCACTTAAAATACAATAATGTTTTATTCATCAGGAATTCTGCTTTGTTGTTGTTACTAAGTCTTTGAAATCCAGCGTGTAGCGTACACTTCCTCCACTCTCATTTCAGAACAGCCACATTTGGCTGGTGGCTCCTGAATTGAATTGGACTGAGCATGTTTAGAGAAAATGATGTTTTTCCTACTTAATGAGATTGAGTTTAGTATCCGCGCCCCCCCTCCCACCCCCATCCCTTACTGAATTCTGGATGTTAGATTGCAGAGTCTACCTTTTGACCCGCTGGAGGGGTTCAGATGCCCCTCCTGTTTGGGAGTCTCAGCGTTGTGAGAGCAGACAGGGAGGACTGAGGTGGTCTACGGCCTCTCTCGGTGGGCGGTGGGCCGCGGGTGGACAGGAGCACATGGGGGCCGCAGCTCAGCCAGATGGGCCTGGCCGCCTCTAGGCTCATCTGAAGACGGGGTGCTGCAGACATTTTCTGGCCACCTGCTCTTTGCTCTTCTTCCTAAGAACAGAGTTGAGTGGCTTAGAACCACAGTGCAGTTAGCATATGGCTTGAACCTGTTGTTTTCAAATCTCAATTGTTGGAAAAGGGCAGGAAAGAAATTATTCTGAATAGCCCAGGTTTCCTTTGGTTTATTTGCATTGTTTTCAAAGGTGGAATACAGCACATGCACCTGTAAATGTGTGTTGTTGTAGATTAAGTTTCACAAGATTTTTTCAGTAATAACATTTTATATTACAAATAGGTTGAGTCAGAGAAGTACTGAAATAAGATGGTAAAAAGTGAAAAAAAAAACCCCACCCCCATACTCATTATTGGATTGATTGCCCTGGGATAGTTTCCCACACACAGTGCCAGGCACTGTATTTGCCACTGGGTAACAAAAAATAATGAAATTCACAACTTGTGAGTGAATCCTGAGTTTCTACTGTATTACATAGCTACCTTTGGGCCATGAATTCTGAGCTCTTTCTTATTGTAGATGTGAGTTTCTGATGTGTCTAAATTTGAAACACTACAGCCATTCACACACACGTTTTTAGGGGACATTTTAGAGCTGTGCATGAGTCTGCAGTGCCTTCTAGGTGTGCACACAGAACATGTGTGAAGACTTATCCATCCAGAACCAGCAAGTGCCTGATTGAACAGTGTGAAGAGCGCTGTGAAAGTGTGATTAAAACTACCTTTCTGGTTGTAATCTATTTCTGGAGCCATTCACTTTGAAAACAGGACTCTAGAGTCTAAATAAACCCTTTGCAAAATTTGTTGCCCATTAAAAAATTTTTTTTTCTTCTAAGTGGAGTCTCTGTCCTATTGGTCCCCACCCGGCTTCTCTGCTGTGGGTGCTGCTGGTCAGTATACATTCATACCAGATTATTTTGAAATCCTGTTTTCATGTGTCCTCTGATCCTTTTTTTTTTGGTCTAAAAGTGTATGCTGATTACTCTTGGGTCTGCTGAATGAAAATGGTTCTAATTGTTTTACAGCACCTGTTGTGAGAAGTTTAAAAAGTGGCTTTATTTGTTGCTGTACCAGAGATTATTTATTATATTTTGAGAGCTTGACTGCCTCTCACAATTAAAACATTATCTGGGAGCTGATTCCTACATCCTGACCTATAGAATTTAAATTTTTGTGGGTTTTTTTTTTTTTAATTGCAGGATGAGGTGCTATAAAAATGTTGTTTTGAGGGTTCTTGAATATTTTTGGACAATGCCTTTTATTTTTCTGCATATTTGTTTAAGGAGACTTAAGCTAACATTAAAACGAAATTGCATTTTACTTCTGAAAACAGTAGAGCCCTTTGGGTGTGGGGAAACTTTAGGCCAAATGTGGACCTGTTTCCTTATTTTTTTTTCCATCTCTTGATTTAGGGTAGGTGGTTTTGATTTTTAGATCCATCCCATCTTGGTTTTTTCTTTTCTCCAGCTCTTTATTGAAACCTAATATTTCAAGCATAGGGTATGTTGTTGTGAAAATTAGGTAATATTGAGGAACTAGCAACTGATTTAAGCAAGCAGTACCTTTTGTCCTCACCCCCAACCCCCCTTTTTTACTTCCTCTCCTGCATTTTGAGGTTTTGATTCTAAGGTAGAGTTGATTTTGAGAGTGTTTCTTCTGGGTTTGAGAAGGGGAGGGTGATGAGTCTGGTCTCCATAGCAGGGGTAACATTTTGAGTTGAGGGTGGAGTAATTAAAGGCTTCTTTAAAGGAACAGATATTTCCACCTTCTGATTAGAGAAGCTCTGCACAGCAGGTGACCACAAGTTAAAACAACTCAGTTGAGACTGAAGAAGGGTGCTGGGTTCCAGCAGCCTTGGCCATCTCTCCTTTCCAAGGGATTTTTTTTTTTCTTTCTAAGCCTTAGATAAGGTTTTAGAAAAGTTAATCTGAGGAAACCAACCAACAACAAAAAAGCCCGAAGAAGTCATGTCAATAGCAGTGGTTCCTGATTTGGTAGCAGGAACGGGCTTGGTTAATGTTTGCAGCAGCCTTTGGGTATAATTGAAGACACCGGAGGCTAGTGCTGATGCCTCCCTAAGTGGTGCTGCATCCTGGGATCTGTAAATGGCGTTGCATCCTGTGATCCCTAAATGGTGCTGTATCTTGTGATCCCTGAGTGGCGCTGCATCCCGCGATCCGTAAGTGGCACTGCATCCCGTGATCCCTAAATGGCTCTGCATCCAGTGATCCCTAAATGGAGCTGTATCCCCTGTGATCCGTAAATGGCGCTGCATCCTGTGATCCCAGTGAAGAGACTTCTTAGAGGAGCTTGAGGAATGCAGCAGTGACCAGTAGCTCCTTTGAGGTGGAGTTATTTCCTTCCGAGAAGCAGAATGACTTTTAAAAAGCAGCATGCCACCATCGCCCATATGTTGGGTATATTGTAGTGTGTTTTCCAGATAGAATGGTTCAGAGGAGCAGTCGCAGTCTGAGTCTTTATTGTAAAATAGAGCATTTCAGTATTTTGTGGGGATTTCCAGAGAAAGTTGATGAGCACTGTATTTAAATAATATACCTTGCTTTGGCTTTTGAAAAATAGCGAAGTCCACTAAGTGAAACTTAAAAGCAGGGAGGCACCATAAATAATTTCCACTTGTGTGTCTTAAAAATAAAATATGTAGTTATATGTGTGTGTGTGTGCATGCATTTGAAAGTGTAACAAATGCTTCTGGTGCTTGCTTTTTTAAAAACAAACAAGGAAACAAAACAAAAACAAAAAACAGCTTCCACTGTTCTGCTCTGGGATTGAAATCAGAGTTGTTTCCAGTAAATTCAGGTGATGAATTTATTGAAGAGCTTTCATGTGTCCACATATTTCTTATTTGCTATTTATTGACCCTGAACTTGGCTGTCTGCTTTTAGAAAAAAGTAATGAAGAGACGTACCTAGGGTCAGGAGAAGGACCTCAGAAGGAGAGTTATCAGAATTACCTATCCAGATAATGTTATCTTGTGCTCAAGTCCCTTGCCCTTGTAACTTTTACTTCCTGTTGTTTTGAGTTTGGGAGAAGCTTTGAAGGCCACGCTGACATTGCTCTGGGAGGGAAGTAGCTGTTCTTGTTTTGCTGGTGTGTGGCTTCCACCTTGCTCTTGGTGTGCTGCAAAGTATGGCATGTTCTAGAAACTTTCCAGTTCTCTGTTAGCCTTACTGTAGAGAATTCAGTGCTCCACAGTTGTATATATACACGTTTTTATCGGGTGAAGGATCCTGATGTCAACTAAAAAGGAAAAGAAGAAAACAGCCTTCAGAAGCTGGTAACCTTTGAGTGAACAATATCAGAAACGATACCAGGATTGTGGGAAATTCCCTTCTTATTTTATACAAACTGAGAGGAGAAAAGCAGGACCAGACAGGGACCCTTTCCTGCTTTCTGTTCCTGTGTCCCTTCCTGAGCCTTCACCTGCGTTCCATCATGGAAACAAATAGCTTAACCCGTAGAGTCTCATCTGCAAATCGGAGGTCCGACAGAAGGCTGGAACGTGATGCCTTAAGTCCCTTTTTCATCCAGCAGCTGTTTATTGGGCACCAACTGTGTGCAGGCACTGTGGGCTGTTTCCATTATCCAGACCCAGGTGTATACATAAATGGTCTCTGTGCTCGTGGTACAGTTAGGATGGTGGGAAAAATGGGTGCTCAAGACAGAAGCTCTGAAATGGATGGTTATGTGACAGATAAGTTAATTTTGTTAGGAGGTGCTGGCTTTCACAAAGATCAGTTTTAACCAAATTTCATTTGCTGACCGATTCGCCTTCAGATGTATGAATCTGACTGGTCTGAACAGGTGTGTCACACGCTCACTTGGCCACCTGGGTGGCGTTTCATTAGACTCTTTTGCCTCAGTGTGGTCCTGAAGGAGCTTGCACAGGACTCAGCAGCAGGGGGCAGGCTCAGCCGTTGCTCAGGTGTTTCCTTATCAGTGTTTTGTTTTGTTTTAGTTCCAGCGTTCTCACCTCAGCACAGGTGACCTGGGTGTCTGGAGAGAAAGCCGCGGGAATGTTCCCTCAGGATTCTGGAACGCAGGAATTTCCACACTTCATGGTGTTTCAGTTCCCTGTTTTCCTTCTGCTATCCTTTCTTCTAACCTCCCCTTCCTTCTAAGATTGTGAAGTGGATTAAAATTAATTTTATATTGAAATTGAAAAAATTGTGACCTGCCAAGGACAATTGAAGTCATCCCAAGATAGCAAGAACCTGCTCTGTGAATGGTTGATTACATGAAAGTCTGAAAATAAAATAGCGTAAGAATCACACTTGGCCACGCAGCTTACCCAGTTTTACATTTCTCAGGTTGCATTCACAGTATACCAGCTTGTTTTTTATTGAGCACTTTCTTTGTGATTAATGTTCTTATCTCAAAGATGGCAATGTCTCATTAGTCAGCTGCGTGTTGGTTCATTCTTGGCTCAGGAGAAAAATGCCACTCCCTATGATATGTCAACCCACTGTTCCTCATGTCCTTATTCCTATAACTCCCAGCCCGTTTTCTGATTATCACAGTTGACAAGCTCACTCCTTATACCTGAAATCACCCAGACTTAGGAAATTACAGCATAGAGAAGGAGGGAAAGGCAGATGATATTTATGATGCATTTTCTGTGAGCCAGGCACTGCTTGTGCTTTCACATGCAAGGATTAATTAGAGATAATGTACTATTTCCATTTCGTTGAAGAGAAAACTGGAGGCTTAGCAAGGCTAAGTTACATGTCTGGAGTCCTGCAGCTTAAAGGTGGTGAGCTGGAATTCGAGCCCAAATCTCAAACTCATTCCTCTAAACTGCACTGCACCGAGAGGCTTTACGAGCTACTTGCAAGTCGTCACTGTGGCCGGCTGCTGACCCATGGGCCCAGGAGACCCAGTCCTGTTTTGACCGGTGCCAGCCTCCGGCTCACATAGATGGACTCCTGGCGTTGGAGGGCAGAAGCAGACCATAGGATAATGCCAGTTGTGTGTTCGTGGCAGAGTAAATGATAATGCTAACAATAGCTAGCATTTACTGCATATTTTATGCATTCCTGGATGTGTGAGAGTGCTTGTCCACACACTATCACATTTAATCCTTCAAATTAATCCCACGAGGCAGGCACTCTTTTCTCCAGTTTTTAGATGATGAAACTGAAGCTTAGGGACGTTTGTGTAATTTACCTGAGATTGTATAGAGCTAGTCACCGCAGAGCTGTTTTGGACTTCCTTGTTACGCTAAAACTCTTTTCCAAATTTGCTTTTGATTAAGACTGTTAAAACAGTTTCTGTAGCCCCCACCCCACCCTCGCACACACTTTTTCAAAGGGAATCTTTGTTTAAAATAAGGTTTTGAAATATGCCTTTGGCATTTTGAGCATAAACATTCTCATTGTGCTCTTTTTAAGAGGCTGTGAAATTGCATTTCCGGGGGACTTAGCCATCTTTTTTTTTGTTGAGGTCCTGGAGTCCAAGAAATCAAGTAAATGGCATTCTGAGGTCCCATCTAGCTCTGATTTATGAAACAGTGATAAAAATGTCAAGAAGTCCGTGAATTCCTTTTAGAATTTTTATGTATATCCTTCCATACATTTTTGTATGCAGATATCCACTGAGTTTTCAATCCACAGGGACACCCACTAACAATATTTCCAAGCTCTAGTCTGGAAGATAATCCATGATTTCAAGCAACAGTCATTAATAACAATTGCTGACACTTTAAGGGATTTTGGTGATAATTTTGGATTTAATCTGCTATATACTTTTTAGAAAGCGACCCTAAATTTTGAGGCTTAAAGAGTTAAAATGTCTTGGTGTGAATGGCTCTTTTATGTGGGCATTTTATTTCAGCTCTTGCTCCTTGGGGCGTTCTCTGCAGCCTCCTCTCCAAAAGGGAGATCTGCCAGCCAGGGGCAGAAGGTCTTTATTGTTAGATATCGTTTCCGGTGAGAGGAAGGGGAGAGGGGGATTGCTTGACGGGTCAAGTGTGGCACTGTTTCTTTCTGTTAATTTGAAAGTTCATCAAAGAAGCACACTGCTTTTGTTTTTTGGTATTAGATTGAAGCATCGTGTGCAACTTCTGTTCGTTTATGTGGTCCTGAGTTCAAGGGGAGAAGGAAAACCCGAGGAGAACCTGCAGGGCCGTCTGACGGTCAGGGGGTCTCAGGGAGCTCCCAGGGCTGCCTCCGTGTCCTAGTGCCCACAGACCCGGGAACTCAGTTAGGACCCTGTTCTGCGGAGGAGCAGCCCGCTGTAGGAGTTCATGAATGGAGCTACCGGACACGCGGCCCAGGAGGGTGCCGGGAGCGAGTGTGCTGCCTGCTGGCTGTCAGTAACCGCAGCAGCTCTGCAGTCCCCGGCAGTCCCATGGTGGACAGGGCAAATCTAACGACTTTTTATTTTTAAGCTTTTTATCTTAAAATAATTTCACACTTTCAGGAAAGGTGCACTGACTTTTGCTTTTGAATTTTTAAAGGAGGAAAATATACGGAGATTTAAAGGGGGAATGTGGGGCAATGAGGGAAGAGGGGTTCAGAGTATTATTTTTAATAATTGCCACAAAACCCGGGTGAGTTGTATCCTGTCTCAAGACAATGACTAATGTGGTGTAGTTAAATGTATTTGTTTTTGTTTATTTATGCCTTACTCCAGAAAGAATTTAAGGTGAATATTTACTATCCAGGTTAACCTATCAAAGGAATTCAACAATTGTGGACACAGGCAGCTTCTATACTTTACATTATAGTCAAGAAAAATTAATGAGAAATCGATTTTGCTAGATCTGGGAATCATTAATGACTTTGAGTAACAAGGTTCGCCAAATGCTTTTTTAAGATTTAATTTGTTTTTGTTTTTGTTTTTTTAAGCAGAGTGGGAACATTCATATATTCTAGGCTAAAATTCTTAAAGGTTTTCTTGTGGACTTCCTAGTAAAGACCCTTTGTTACGCAGACTGAACTCGCATGACTGGTGCCCGGAAATAAATAGCTGCTCAGACATGAGCAAAGAGAAAGGCTGGCCCATTCTCTTGCTTCTTTCATACTTGTTTTTTCTCCACCCTGTGCCCCTTGCACATCTCTCCAATTATCCCCTTCCCCAAGTTAAGCTCTCCTGAAAGGAAAGCTCTGCTCAGATCAGTACGTGGTCCAGGACAGCTGTTGAAGGAACAGTATATTCCAGCAGAAGACACTTTGAGTATCATCTCTGAGTCTGCATGGAGGAAAGGCTTTTGTTCTCTTTTCTCTTCCTTTCTTTCTTTTCCTCCTTTCTTTTTTCTTCTCTCTTCTTGTTCTCTGGTTGCATTCATGTCTTCTACCCCATTTCCTTTTCATGAGTCTTCAATTTCTCCATTGAACAGATAAATTAGGCTGCTTGTTCTGTCTTTAAAATTGATAGCTGATTTAGGCCTGCCCCCTGCCCTGCTTAAGATAGTAGTGTCTCAGGTATTTTCTTTTGCTGGACAGGGCAGTTGGTACAAACAGGGTCTTGTGTTTATGGTCTGCCTTTTCTTTCACTGGATGACTTTAGCATGCATAAGAATCATGTACTTAAAATAAATAGCTTTTGTCATGTTTCTGTGCATTGCAGGGAAACTTTATTCATACTGTGAATTCTTATATTACAGTTTCTCTGTGCTGTTTTCCCTTTTTTTTAAAAATTTTATTCTGATCCCTTTATCCAGGTGGTATGTTGCTCTATAGCCAGAATTCTGGTGTCATGAATTTGCCAGGTTTACTTTCTCTGCAATTCCTTTTGTAATTATTTTTCATTTTCAGTAGTTTTAGAGAAAGTGTTATTTCTAAATAGGAAATAGATCAGTTTGCATTTTTGAGCGGGGTTTTGAAAATTTACCATGAAAACTATCTGAGAGGTCTTACAACTTAATTGTGTACCTTAGATCATAACAAATCTCTGAGTTTTGTCAGTAATCTTTGAGAATGATTTGACTGCAGCACATTCCTAATTTATGCTCCTTTTTTATAATAGGAAAGTGGTATTAAAACTCAACTCAGCCTTTTTTTGTTGGAAGGAAAACTATTTGCCATTTTGAACACTTTGGAGCTTTGACCCATAGGCACATGCATGAAATAAAACTTCTTGGCACTTTTCCTTAGTTTTTTTTTTTTTTTTTTTTTAAATGCAGTTTTATTGAGATAAAAATCACATAATATACTATCATTCAAAGTGTACAATCAGTTGTTCACAGTATCATCATATAGTTGTGCTTTCATCACCACAATCAAACTTTGAAAATTTTCATTACTCCAAAAAATAAAATAAAATTAAAATAAAAAATAACATCCCAAACATCCCATTCCCTTCCTCCCCTCATTGTTCATTTACTTTTTTAAAATACAGCTTTATTGAGATATATACACACAATCTGCAGTCATCCACAGTGTACAATCAGTTATTCACAGCATCATCATATAGTGTGTATTCATCATCAGAATCAATTTTTGAACCTTTTCCTTACTCCAAAATAAAAATAAAAGCAAAAAAGAACACCTAAATCTTTCCATCCCTTTTGGCCAAGAGGACATGCTTCTGAATCTCTTACGAGCAGGTGTATGGAGGAGGGATAGGGGCCAGAATTCCATTCCTAAGGGGAGATCCTGTTTATTTATTTATTTTATTTTTGTGTGACCATAACAAAGCCAGGTGGCAATCTTGAAAAGCTTTCGTTTGGGGAATTTTCTCATCCCAAGCCTTCTCACCCCCCATCCTGCTTTAGCTTTTATTTTTTTCCCCCCAATTTTATTGAGATATATTCACATACCATGCAGTCATACAAATCTGCTTTAGCTCTTAAGACAGAACACTTCTCTGGCTCTTTGCTGCATCTCTGAGGGATACCATCTATATCCTCCTCTCAATTTCTATGGCTGACTCAACCTTCCAGTGGTCTCTTGGATAGCTTCACATGAATTTCTCATCAGTAACAAAAATTTAACCACATTTAATTTAAAACCCTCTCCCTCTTCCCAATACCACTCTTCTTGCCATATTTACTTATGGCTTTGGCACTTCTACCCTTCCTTGTTGTCACTTGGGCTGGAAACCTCAGCCATCCTCCATTGCCTGTTCTTTCCCTTTGATCTCCATTCTCCCTTGACATCCAAATAATCATTTGCCAAGCCCTGTCCTTTCTTCTTTGAGCTTCCCTCCCAATCCAGTACCTCAGTTCTGCTCAAATTCAAGTACTTATTACCTTCCCTCTGGATTATTTCAATAGTTTCTTTTTCTTTTTTTAAAATAGTTTTTTGACATTAAATCTCCATCACATTTTCTTCGTTGTCAAGATACCGTCCTGTGACTCAGGTCAGATAGTTTTACTCACTCAAAATCTTCAAGTATCTGGATCAATTCCTGATTGTGGCTTTAAGAGCCTCCAGGGTCTAGCCCCAACCTACCTTTCCAGCTTCCTCAGCCACTGTATCCATCTCTGCCCCTACACTTAATCACACTGGACTGCTCACCCTCCCCTGAACCTGCTTTTGCTTAAGCTTTCTCCATAACCAAGGATACTTTTTCTGTTCTGTCTGTGAAGTCTTCCTCTCTTTTCCCACTCAAATCCACCTCTCCATGTAGCTTTCCCTGAAAATTCCACATGGTTGGAATTATTTCCTACTCTGTCTTTCCACAGCATTTTGCTTACTCCTCTATTTTTTTTTATCTTCATTTTATTGAGCTATATTCACATACCATGCAGTCATACAAAACAAATCGTACTTTCGATTGTTCACAGTACCATTACATAGTTGTACATTCATCACCTAAATCAATCCCTGACACCTTCATTAGCACACACACAAAAATAACAAGAATAATAATTAGAGTGAAAAAGGAGCAATTGAAGTAAAAAAGAACACTGGGTACCTTTGTCTGTTTGTTTCCTTCCCCTATTTTTCTACTCATCCATCCATAAACTAGACAAAGTGGAGTGTGGTCCTTATGGCTTTCCCAATCCCATTGTCACCCCTCATAAGCTACATTTTTATACAACTGTCTTCGAGATTCCATGGGTTCTGGGTTTGTAGTTTGATAGTTTCAGGTATCCACCACCAGCTACCCCAGTTCTTTAGAACCTAAAAAGGGTTGTCTAAAGTGTGCGTAAGAGTGCCCACCAGAGTGACCTCTCGGCTCCTTTTGGAATCTCTCTGCCACTGAAGCTTATTTCATTTCCTTTCACATCCCCCTTTTGGTCAAGAAGATGTTTCTCCGTCCCACGATGCCAGGTCTACATTCCTCCCCGGGAGTCATATTCCACGTTGCCAGGGAGATTCACTCCCCTGGGTGTCTGATCCCACGTAGGGGGGGAGGGCAGAGTGATTTCACCTTTCAAGTTGGCTTAGCCAGAGAGAGAGGGCCACATCTGGAGCAACAAAGAGGCATTCGGGAGGAGGCTCTTAGGCACAACCATAGGGAGGCCTAGCCTCTCCTTTGCAGCAACTGTCTTCCCAAGGGTAAAACCTATGGTAGAGGGCTCAACCCATCAAACCACCAGTCCCCTATGTCTGTGGTCATGTTAGCAACCATGGAGGTGGGGTAGGCGAATACCCCTGCATTCTCCACAGGCTCCTCAAGGGGGCACTACATCTTTTTTTTTTTTCCTTGTTTTTCTTTCTTTTTTTTTTTTTAACTTTCCCTTCTTTTTTAAATCAACTGTATGAAAAAAAAGTTAAAAAGAAAACAAACATACAATAAAAGAACATTTCAAAGTGACCATAACAAGGGAGTAAGAAAAAGACAACTAACCTAAGATAACTGCTTAACTTCCAACATGTTCCTACTTTACCCCAAGAAAGTTACATAATATAGCAACATTTCTGTGAACTTGTTCCTACTATACCCATCAGAAATTAACAGACCATAGTCATTCCTGGGCATCCCCAGAACGTTAAATAGCTTATCTGTTCTTCTTGGATTATTGTTCCCCCTTCCTTAATTGCTCTGTATTGCTAGTTCCCCTACATTCTACATTATAAACCATTTGTTTTACATTTTTCAAAGTTCACATTAGTGGTAGCATATAATATTTCTCTTTTTGTGCCTGGCTTATTTCGCTCAGCATTATGTCTGTTTTCCTTAGTTTTTTGCTGGAGGTAGACATGAAGCAATTCCAAATGGTATTGCATTTCTCCTTTCTTCATTGTGAAGTGATTTTAGGAGTGCACGCTCTCAGTTTCAGTGCTAGACTTACACGTTGGCTGGGGGGAGGTTACCTTCTGCTACTTGTGCTGGGCCAGGTTATGTGCCTAGATTTTCTGGACACATAAAAGTTATTTCCCAGCCTTTACTTGCCTTGGAAGTTTTTTGTTTTGCTTTTGGTGGGGACAGGGTGGGGAGAGGCAGTTTCACTGAGACTGATGAGGTTTAAAGTAGGTCAATAAAATGAATAGAGTAGAAAAGTATGTTCACTTTCAGCTGAAGTTATAAGCAGAATAAAGAATGCCACCTCTTAACTATTTCTTAGGAAGTCATGAAGACATCTTGATCTTATTGAAATTATTGGATCCCAAATGCTGCTTCTTAGTCCTACCCATTCAGTATGGGTGTTAATAAAAATCTCAGTAAGCTAAGAGGGAATCTGGAGGCTGAGTAGATTACACCTAGTCCAACCTGTTCCTATCTCGCAGTTGAGAACACTCACGTCTGCTCCTTAACAGTTGAAAAATACTGTTGGAATATTGTTGAAGTTCAGAGACACATGGTGATTGGTGACAGAACTGGAATCTTACCTGGGTCCTGGGCTTTCAGTTTGTCTTTACCATGCTGTGTTTTATTACCAGAATGGCCTCCATCACTTACAAATAAACTACCCGCCCTCTATGAGAAGGTTTCACCTGGGTATTTACTTGGGAGGTTGTGATTGGGTAGGTCACTTAGCGTTTGCTATTGCATACTTTTGGAGTTTAGTACCTCCATTTTTCCCACAAAGCATGATAGTAAGGGTTTGTTGGACTTTAAGGTCTCTTTCAACTCTTGAGAACTCTTCAAAAGTATCTGTGTAGCTTTGGGCTAGAGGATAAGAGTGAGGGGATTTTCTTTTATGTGGAAAGCTTGGGGCATAAAGAGCCTTGGGACTTTGCTTTATGCATTTACAGTGCTATTTAAAACTCATTGGAATAATTACAATTTGACAAGTGCTTTCTGAAATGAAAGACTTTCCCCTGTTGGTAACCCCAGTATATTTTGTACCAACCAGTTTTTAAAAAGTCCTATATATATTTATATTCTGTTTCTCTCTCTCTCTCTCACTGTAAAATTTGAAAACACCTTTATATTAAGTAAATAATAAAAAGAATGGATCAGATCTACAGAAAACCTATAGCTTGCGAATAGTAAAAATCAAGACTTGAACCCATTCCACTTTTTTTTTTAAGTAAACCAGATATAGAGTAGTAGAGACAGATCTGTTAATACAGATTCCATGGAAAAACGAAGATTTTAAAAACGGTCTTTATCTTGTATTCATGAATATAGTCATGGAACTCGCACTATTCTTGGAAGATGATAAATAGAGGTATCTACGTCAAAGCTGTAGTTACAAATAGCTGTTTTTTTTGTGTCCTTTGTTTTTGTTTTAAGGAGTGTGCTGTTGGAGAGGTATGGACATGTGGGCTATGTCAGCAAAGTCTTCCTCTCCATTACACAGATCAGGGGCCAAGGGCAGGAAAGTGCTTTATTACCTGAGAGTCCCCTGGACTTAAGGTTTTCCAGCCATTCTTTTTTGATAACCTTAACACCATGACTGATCCCATAGCTTGTTTTTAGATGCTCATTCTTCTAGGGGAAGCTTGTGGTCTGGAGAAAAGATAGAGAACACAAGAAATATGGCAGAGGTCAGGAATATAGGTGTTAGAGATAATCACGCACACACTTTAGCATGGGTTTTTTTTTTTTTTTTTTTTAATGCAAGGTTATTAAGATATATTCACACAGCATATATTCCATCCAAAGTATACAATCAGTGGCTCACAGTATCATCACAAAGATGTGCATTCATTGCCACAATCAGTTTCAGAACGTTTTCATTACTCCAAAATAAAAAAAAAAAGAGCACCCAAAACAGCCCATACCCATTATCTCCCCCTTCCCCCTATTATTTATATGTTGTCTTTATTTAGTTATTCATCTTCCCCTACACTGGATAAAGGGAGTGTCATTTGCAATGTTTTCACGATAACACAGTCACATTGTAAAAGCTGTATAGTTATATAATCGTCTTCAAGAATCAGGGCTACTGCATTACAGTTCAACAGATTGAGGTATCTCATTTTAGCTATTCTAATACACTAAAAACTAAAAAGGGATATCTGTATAATGGATAAGAATAACCTCCAGAATGACCTCTCAACTGCATTTGAGATCTCTCAGCCACTGAAACTTTCCTTTGTTTCATTTCTCTTCCCTCTTTGGTCAAGAAGGCTTTCTCAATCCCACGATGCCAGGGAGACTTACATCCCAGGGAGCATGTTTTTTTGTTTTTTGTTTTGTTTTTGAGGTTTAAAAAAAAAAAAAAGGATTTTTCTTGGATGTTTGACACTATGAAAAGGGATTACCATTTCAAGTTTAGATATTTAGGGTTCTTGCTTTAACTTTCTGTAGACTGTACAGGTCCACTAGATTAGAGTAGGCCTCTCTCTTTATTTGAATAAAGTTTGCTCCCCTTGGTTTCCGTGGCCATTTTTCTCCTAGAAAAAGGTCTTATCTATTTTCGTTTTCCCTACTGAGTATTGCATGACACCATCTCCTTGGCATTTCCTCACTTTGCTGTTTTGAATTCCCCAACCAAGAGAAAGGGGTTTGTTTGTGAAGGGGTGCTGTAATGTAAGAGAAAATGAGCAGAACTTTTTATTTAATTCCTCTCGTAAAAAAGTTGGACTATTTTACTTGAGCCTTTAAGATATTTCTGCATTTTATACTACCTGGGTTCTTAAGACATTATTGAGATATCTGTATACAAAGTAAATAAAATGTTCTTCTGCTTAAAAAAGTAAAAATGGTTGAGAAGCAGAGGTAAGATAACGATTTTCCAAAACCATGCGAAAGTTTTTTAGCTCAACACTGAATATTGTAGAGTCTCCCTATTTGAGTCTCTCTAAAAGTTTCATTCATTGAGTTTATTCTTCAGAAACTTAAACCCTCCAGAGACCTCCTATGCCAGCTAAGTCCCCAAACCCAGAGGCAGTAGCCTCTTTAAGAACATCAACCAGATGTGTCCCCTTTTCCCATAATGCTGACACCCCTTTGCAACATGAACAAGTTAGGGTGGGCATTTTCTAGACATCCCTGAAGATAGGGAAGGTGATTAAATTAGAGGAAGGGGTAGCAACAGACAAGATGGAATTCAACAAAGGACTATGAATACTGAATGTCTATATAATTTTCTTTCTCATAGTTGCTAGGGTACTAGACTAGCTAGAAGGAAAGAATTGAAATGGTGGAACTGTAAACCCATAGCATCCTTTGAAATTTGTTCTGTAGCTACTTGTTAAATTGTGATTTGAAAGCTGTCACCTTTTTGTTTATACGTTATACTTCATAATAAGGAAATAACTAAAACTATGGTACTGTAACTCATAACAACTTTGTGGGAATTTCCTGTATAACTACTTGTTAAATCATACTTTGAAAGATATTATGTTTTTTGTATATATGTTATATTTCACAATAGGAAAATTACTGAAACTATGGAACTGTAAAAAAAACAAAACAAAACAAATTGTTTAACACACTGGCAGTTGTTCGATAAGACTGTTGAATCCACAGAATCAGGTTCTTATCTTTGGAATTGCAAGTCTTCTGGAAACAAGGTGATGTTTAGGCAGTAATCACTAGAGTTTGGAGGAAAGCATTTGTGTTTTATGAATTTGCTGTAGAAGGTGAGGGTGTTACAGCAGTGTGTTTTCTTTGTGTTTGGTATAGATGCATTGTGTCTTTTAGGATCATGCATGCTAAGGCTTGGGGGCCGCTGCTCTCAGGCATGCTTTTTCTCTGCTTGTGGACAGGCCGCCTGAGGGTTTGCCTGGGCCCGGTCAGCCCATCACCAGGGATCCAGTGTGTCCTGGGTGTCTGGCGTCACCCTGGATGCTGGGGACATAGAAATGGGAGAGATGGCTCTCGCCCTCCGATCCTCTTGCTTCCCAGGCAGGTAGTTAAATCAGCTCCAGAATGGGAGCTGAGGGGAAGCAACACTTTAATCCCCCGTTTAATCTCATCGGCCGCCTTCACCCCGTTACTCAGCACCTGGACCAGAGTTGGGGCTTCCCGTGGGGTGCGCACAGCCCCTCTGTGGTTGGTGGGCAGCAGGCCGGTGACTTGGGCTCACTCTCGGGTCCGCGGCTCAGAAAGTCTGAGCCTGGGCAGGTAACCTCACCCCTCTGCTTTCTTGTCTGGAAATTTCAGGCCAGGAGTCCCTGTCAAGCCGGGTTGTTAGCAGATTAGAAAGTGGATGGAAGGAAGCCATGGTACTTTGAGCTCAGCGTGCAGTGAATGGAGCGTGATGCTCGGGACTGACCCTTGACTGTAGGCACTGTGTGTTCCCTGTCGAGAGGTGCTGCTTTTAAGCACCCAGAGGAGCTCCTCACCAAGAGAACCTGGAATCTGGTGAATTGGCACAGCTGACAACATGCCTAGTCGAGTCTGCTCTCACTGGAGTGGCCCCTCTGGGGTCCAGGCAGGCAGCATGGGTGGGGTGCCCCTTCCCCCCCACTCCCTCAGGCAGCGGAGGTTTTCTTGCAGTGGCTTGAACTCCTGGGTTTAGCATGCTGAAGGAGTTTTCAAAGGACGCCCTGCTGAATGGGGCCTCTGTCCGCACAGAGCCTCTCACCCCCATGCAGCGCTGAGTACAGAAGTACTTTTGATGCCATCTGCTGAGTTGTCAGCTCTTGTGGAGGTAAAACGGCTAAAGTGGCACAGGGGAAGATTATTAAGGGCATGACCATCTAAATGGGAGCCCTTTAACAAAAGTCTGGCAATAAACTGAATTTCCTCATTCAAAATTGCTGTGAAGAAAACCCCAAGCATGTGTTGCACAAAGCGTCACTGTTGTCTCCCTGGGGGCTAGCAGAGGGCTGTGAGGCTCTCTGACTTGATGAAGTCCCCTCCTCCTTGGCTTTTCAGTGCTTGGTTCTCTGTGTGGGTGTAATTGGAGCTGGGAAAAGAAAAGAGATTGTGGAAAGCAATGGTCTGCCTTCTGCTAGTTTCCAGCAGCTGTTTCGGACTGGTAGGGGGTAGGGTATCCTGTGAGTGCTGGAGAATTTGAGTAGCTGCCCCACGTGGAAAAGTGGCATCTGATCAACAATTGATAGGTGGCTGGTTGTGTTCTTCGTGCAACCTGGGGACGCGAGGCTGGAAGAGGGATAAGGGCTTAAACTCCAGAGCCCCAGAATGCCGAATGGGAGCCCACTCTGCCTCTTCCCAGCTTCAGGACCTGGGGAGCCCCTTCATTCCATGCCTTACTTTCCTGAGTTTCTCCTGGTTCTTGTAGGAGCAGTACAAATCATTCACCAGGAAGGAATTCCATATACTGAGGGGAAGAGAAGAACCAGATCGTCTCTAACTCTTATTCTTACCTAGTATTTGAGCCAGTGGATAGAGGGTTTCTTCTTAGGTTCATGGCAAAACCACTTGGCAAAGTAAAAAGTACAATCCACTTACTGGTGTTACCACTCTAAACCATGACCAGGTCGGATGACTTTGGATCCTGTATAGATGTCATATAAATGTATTTTATCAGAGAAGTTGTGGGTTTACAGAATAATCATGCATAAAACACAGGATTCCCATATCCTACCCTATTATTATACCTTACATTGGTGTGTTGCTTTTGTTAGAATTGATGAAAGCACATTTTTATAATTGTGCTATTAACTGTAGTCCATGGTTTAACTTGGGGTTCACTGTGTTGCACAGTTTCATGGATTTTTTTTAAATACATTTTTTTCCTAATACCATGTATACAACCTAACATTTCCCCTTTTTAATCACTTCATATATATATTTCAGGGCTGTCATTTTCTTTTGGGCTTTATCTTAATGGTTGTGATTTGTCTTGGTTTTGGTTGATGGGTTTATTAAGTTTTCATTCAGTTTCCTCCTGATCAGAGAATAACCTGAATTGTTATGAGAACATGTAAAAGTGTGTGCAAGTCCTCCTTTGCATCTTCTAGGAAAAGGAAGTGCAGGCAAAGTAAAATGCTTTTCAGGCGATTTTAAATCCACCAGATGTTCTGGCTGTTCTAAGGCTTTAGTGTTCATGGACTCGAGACTATATAGCAGCTTCAGTGAACTGAACTAACTTGAAAATTATCTTGTCAAAATTTCTGTGAGAAGCAAAGGAGCAGAATAAATGGACTTCTGACTTGAATGTTTCTGTGAAATAATATAACTTTTTTAATTTTGGAAATCCCCTTTAACTTAAAAAGAAATCTCCTAGTGCATTTAAAACGTAATCTGACTTAAAGAAAAAGCCGGTGTGCAGAGCTGCCAGGCCAGCGCCAGGCTGCGGGTGGCATGGAGAGAGGCTGGTGGGGGCCCAGGGTACTGGGCTGCAAACGGCATGGCCTTAACTGCTGTTTTGTGGAGCAAGTGGTCCTTGATGACAGGCTGTCACTGCTTTTATTCTTTGTCATGTGGGGCAGGCTTTCCCTACCTGGGAAGTCTGTGTGGGCTTGGTCTTCCTGAAAGAGGACTTGCCGAGCATATCTGTAAATACTGCTTACTCAAGTAAAGAAGCACTGAGATTAAAAAACAAAACAAAACAAAACTATATTGTAAATGTGTGTGTGCACCTTACATATATCAATTTGAATGTTGTTTGGATTGTACTATAGTCTACATAAACAATTGAATGTCATGTGTATTGTATACATAAATATGTTTCTGCAAAATTGGACCCACATTGAATCTTGCTGTTAAACCAGAACTGTCTTATTAGAAAGATGGTTGTACTGTCAGGTGACTTGAATTTAGTCTTAGTTTTGACACTCTGATCTTGCCTAAATCTTTGTCTTTGGACTCCAGTTCCTGTTGATAAAATGAGGATGAGAATATTCTTGCCCTGCCTTCTTCACTGGGATTATGATGTTGATTCATTGTGAAGTCATGTTTGGAAAGAATGTAATGACATAGAAGAGGGTACATCAAATGTATTGTATGTTTAAAGGTATTTTAACAGCACTTGAGGAATTATTTTTTAAAGGATATGTTTTCAATGTTATTAATCACCTAATGTATTGGTTATAAAGCTTTTAGATTTTTCTAAAGCAGATTATATCGGAATAATATAACCCCTTAGTTTCTTACCACATTTGTCACTCATCACCTGGGTTAATTTAGTTGAAATGAGCCAAGGCTCTGACCTCAGATATCTTAAACTTCTTAGCGCATTTATTTCTCGTTTTTATTAATCATTACCGTTTTCTTCCTCCCATGTTCTCCCTTATTTATAACTTGTTCTTAGGGATTTTAAGTGAAAGAAATGTCTTAGATTAAAATATTGATTTTGCAGCTTTATACAAGTGATCAAGCTTAGGATCACTAATAGTTGGATAGCCTGACGTTCTGTGCCCCCTTAGGTTGGTGTAGAAGTATAGTGTGTCTCCCATGCAATGTGCTTCTTAAAAATGTTAATGGGTATCTAATTAAGGTAAAATTGGGGATGGACGAACAAGTTAACAACAGAAAATAACACAAAGGAATGATCAGATAAATCCAAAACACATGACTGATTTCTTCAAAAAAGCCAGTGTCCTGGATGTCAAAGAGGGGCCAGGAGGCCCTCAAAGAGACAAGCAGAAGACCCAAGGGGGGCTTCGGGGAAATTTGAGTATGGGCTGGGCATTGGGTACTATGGGGATTGTTTCTCTTAGGTGTCATGGTATGTGATAATGTCAAGAGGATGCTCTTATCTGTATTTAGAAATGAGGTTTCTTGATGCCTACAACTTATTTGAAATAGTTCAGTGGGAAATTCATCTTACCGAGATGTAGATAAATATGTCAAAATGTTAAATGTTGAATTTCATATTAGGTAATGAGCTATTCATTGTATTGTGTTCCTTCATTTCTATATGTTTGAGAAATCGGACAGTTAAGAGTTGAAAAATTGTATTTCCATTTCTGGGGCCCATATTCTACAGATTATATTTTATAATGTGTGCCCTCATGAATTCCTTTAAAGGTATTTCTTTGCCATAGTGATCTTCTGCCTCTTTTTAGCTTACTTTTTAAATACTGGCTTAGACGTTTTTAAAGGGTGTGCAGCCTAATTCAAGCCTGGGGTGGTTGAAGTGCTGGTGAACTCTGACAGCCCCTGGCCTGTCTCACAGACCCGGCCTTTGCCTGCGCGGGATTGACACTGCAGTCTGTCCCGCAGGCTTCTGGAAAACTCTGCCTTGCTCGATATGTAAACTAGTATGGGCTCCTAGTCTCTACTTTATAAGGATCTTTGAAAATGAAAATATTAAACTGATTTTTCCTCCTTTTTTGCTGAAGTAGGGGCCTGGACAGGAGGGAGGCGGGCTTAGTGGGGAGGTTATCTGTGCTTTAGAATTCATGGATGGGACTGGTGAATCAGGTGAATTGATCTGATCTTTGCCACCGGTTAAGCATTGTGTTCTCAGAGGCCGGCTGCGGGAGAGGCGGTCCCTGGCCCAGAGTCTTTGGTGCTTGGCCCAGGTCTGTTTCAAGTTACTTCTGCAGAGTGCGCGCACACACACAATTTGGATTGAGTGGCCCTGATTTTGAAGGAAACACCAAGCCTCCAGTTTCTACCCACTTTCAGATGTAGAGCTTTGTCGAAGAGTTGCTGTTTGCCTTTTTTCACTTAAGGTATTTTTTTTTTTTTTTTTAAAGCGTTGGGTGTTTTTTCCTAACTTGTTTCTGGCTTCAGGATCTCTGTGCTCACTTCCCTTTGTGTTTCTGGTGCCAGGAAATAAATCTTTCAAGCACTGTCTAGTTGCACAAGTTGAGGCAGTTCCTTTCCACTGGAAAACTGTTGACAATACTAAAAAGGATAGCTGAGCTCTGAACAATGAGTAAGTGAACCCAATCTCAGTGAAAAAAAGCCACAGTGGAATATTTGGGATACTCCTTTAGGAAGAATAAAGCAAGAACCACAAATTCTTTGCAAGCATGTTACCTCACTGCAAGTGGGGTGGAGAAGACCTATAATTTAACTTGGGTTTTATTAGAATTTTTTTTATAAATTTAAAATTGTAAAGAGTTGGTCTCTTTCCCCACAAGTATGATTTTTCAGAAGCTCTTCAGTTTGGAATTCAGTTTCAGAGGGAAGCCCTTATCTTTTTTTGTTTGTTTGTATTTAAACACGAAGGCTCTCCTTGTGCCTTTGTCTTTTGATTGCTCTCTAATCTGTTATCTCCAGAATGGTCTAGTCATCTAGCTCTCAGACCTCAGGAAAGTATACCTGTGTGAATCTTTAGGTGTGAACAAATGCTTCACCTTTGTAGGAATTTTGTTTCTGACATTGTTTTATCCAAATTCAGTCTTTACTGAGCAGGGTTCTCGCTTCTGGCTACAGACTGGACTGATCTCCTCCCAGCCAAGAATGCTCCCCTCTAACTCGCACTGCACGTGGGGTTTGTGGAAGGTTGTCTTAACCTTTAATTAGTCAGGAAATTTGGTTTAATAATTGCTGTGACAGCTAGGCTTGCTAATAACTGGGTTACAATGAGCTATAATATTCTGTTGCTTTACTCAGACCTGTTATTTTTTCCTTTTTCTTATTCTACCACAAATAAAACAGCCTTTGGATCTGGTGGCTTGTTATAAAGCCATAATGTTGTTCCAATAAAAGCTTGGATTCCAGGCTTCTTGGGAGTAGATAATTGAATCACAGATTTTCTTTAGTTTTTTCTTAATTGTATACTTCCTCTTTGCACGTGGCTTATTACTACAATTACTTAAACTGCCTCTTTAAGAATATGATTATCTTGCATCATAATCACAGTAATATTTAATATCATAAGGAGTCGGGGGCACTAAAGTGAGTCTCTCTTTGCATTTCTGAACCCAGTTAGAGGATATGCTTTGTCCTTTTCAATAAGTTTTGAACTATTTCCTCTATAATTGACCAGTGGGCTTGGGAGGTTACGGAGAACACCATCAGTAATTTATATATATAGCTTTTCTTTTAATAGTAGTAACTGCTTTTACCAAATAATAAAAGTTTTGGATCAGGGAAGACAAAGTTAGCAGTGCTATCTTCAGTGTTAAGGTTTCGGCTTAAGTATTGTATGCTTTTCATTATAGTCTTCTGATATTTTAGATTTTGCATGCTTGTGTGCTTTTCGTTACAGTCCTTTTCCTTAGTGTTAGAGTCTCTACAAACCACATTCTCCTTTTTTTCCTGTGTGCACCTTGAGATAATGCAGTAACACCTGCCCCCATCATCTCCTGAATAATAGTAAATGGCAGTGAGCCAGCTTGAATGTATTTTGTCCCCCCAAACACCATTATCTTTGATGCAGTCTTGTGTGGGCAGATGTATTAGTGCTGATTAGATTGTAATTCTTTGGTTGAGTGTTTCCATGGAGATATGACCCACCCAACTGTAGGTGATAACTCTGATTGGGTGATTTCCATGGAGGTGTGGCCCCACCCATTCAGCGTGGGCCTTGATTAGTTTACTAGAGCACTATATAAGCTCAGACAGAAGGAGCAAGCTTCCTACAGCCAAGCAGCACACTTGGAAGAACGCACAGGAGCCGAGAGAGGAGCTGCAGCTTACAGAGCAACATTTTGGAGGCTGCCTTTGAAAGCAGACTTTTGTTCCAGAGAAGCTAAGAGAGGACAAACACCCCAAGAGCAACTAAGAGTGACATTTTTGAGGAGCTGCAGCCTAGAGAGGAACATCCTGGGAGAAAGCCATTTTGAAACCAGAACTCAGGAGCAGTTGCCAGCCACGTGCCTTCACAGCTAACAGAGGTTTTCCGGATGCCATTGGCCATCCTCCAGTGAAGGTACCCGATTGTTGATGGACACTTTATGGCCTTAAGACTGTAATTTTGTAACCAAATAAACCCTTTTTATAAAAGCTGATCCATTTCTGGTGTTTTGCAAAAAGGCAGCGTTAGCAAACTGGAATAGGCAGTATATGTCATTTCCCTCTTGGTGAAGTGGGTGGGAGTAGGGTTAGGTGGGCAGATGGATTTGTTCCAGAGCAAATGGTGCTTTCAGGAACACCTCTCATGTTGGTACTTGGGCAGCCTAAATCCAAGAGTTTCAGGAGCCTACTCAGCTGAGCATCTGGTTAATAAAAAAGCACCCTCTTCTGGCCTTTTAGTGCTGCTGCCGCCTAATCTTTTCAGCAGAAGACATGAGTGCCTTGTATTTGCTATGTGGTGTCAGTAGTACAGTATGTCAGTGGCCATGTTGGTATAAGCATTCTAATTAAAAACTGTAGCAGCATTTGGTTATGAAGCTTAAAAGGAGAAAGAACTCTGTGTGGGTCTTGAATTTTTTTTAATGTGCAGACTTTTTAATTTTAGATGAAAAAGAAAATCATTGCTTTTTGTTTTTGCCAAAAGCTTGTGTTCATGTTTGATGACATATGGCTTCTTCTTAGAAATAACTGCAGTTCAGTGAATTTTTAGTGTTAAGTGACAAGGCCTTTTTTGTTAATGGGAAAATTAACTTGATTACTTTAAACTCTCATTTGTTCTTGTATTGTCGTTTACAAAAGTAGAGTGAGTTTTAGCTCTTTTCAGCAGACATTTACTGAGTGTCAGCTGGGAGCTAGAGCTGTTCTGGTGAAGAACCAGCAGGAGACTGCGCTCTTGGGCGTGCAGACATGTGAATGTGTTTGATGGGGGAGGGAGGAGTGTCACCGTGGATAGAAGTTTAGGAAGTAAGGATAGGAAGTGGGAGTGGGACAGATAGGGAAGCTACTCAAGATTTTTGTGGCATATTCTCTTTTCTAGTTTACTGTAGAAGGATTGGGTTCTCTCTTATGTGTTTAGAGAGCAAACTGTAATAAAGTTGTGGTATTACGATGCTCATCAAGAGATGCCCGTGAGTTTTTGATGCTGAGCCATTTGTGGGGTTGTGTACTTAAAGGAAAGGCTGGAGGGAAATAGAAGATGACCAGCAAAAGTAATAGCTGACTCATCACTAAGATAAAATTTCCTGGCTTTTATTAATTTGTTCCCAGCAAAATTGTATTTTATAAACAAAGTTACTAGGAGAATCAATTCGCTTCATTCACATCTCTTCAATTATTTGTCATATTCTCCTTCAACAGATGAGAGAGGCTGGTTTTTTTTTTTTTTTTTTTCCATAATGACATGATGTTAATATATATGTAGTTTGAGTCCTCAAAACTGTCATTTACAATTAAATTTTAGGTTTAAATTCACAATACATTATATTTTTGTTCGTTCCAATTTTTATAGACTAAAGTCTCTGGTAAATGCAAATTTCAGTTTCATATGATTGCCAGTGGCTTCTGTTTTCCCCCAGCCACACTTTTTTTTTTTCAATTCATTTTACTGAGATATATTCACATACCATGCAGTCATACAAAACAAAGCGTACATCCAGTTGTTTACAGTACCATTATATAGTTGTGCATTCATCACCAAAATTAATTTTTAACATTTTCATTACCACACACACAAAAATAATAAGAATAAAAATTAAAGTGAAAAAGAGCAATTAAAGTAAAAAAGAACACTGGGTGCATTTTGTTTTGTTTTTCCTTCCCCTGTTTTTCTAGTCATCCATCCATAAACTAGACAAAGGGGAGTGTGGTCCATATGGCTTTCCCAATCACATTGTCACCCCTCATAAACTACATTTTTATGCAGTTGTCTTCAAGATTCATGGGTTCTGGGTTGTAGTTTGATAGTTTCAGGTATTTACTGCTAGCTATTCCAATTCATTAGAACCTAAAAAGGGTTGTCTATATTGTGCATAAGAGTGCCCATTAGAGTGACCCCTCGGCTCCTTTTGGAATCTCTCTGCTACTGAAGCTTATTTCATTTCCTTTCACCTCCCCCTTTTGGTCAAGAAGATGTTCTCCATCCCATGATGCCAGGTCTAGATTCCTCCCTGGGAGTCATATTCCACATTGCCGGGGAGATTCACTCCCCTGGGTGTCAGATCCCATGTAGCAGAGAGGGCAGTGATTTCACCCACCAAGGTGGCTGAGTTGGAGAGAGAGGGCCACATCTGAGCGACAAAGAGCCAGCCATGCTTCTTAAGCGGGTGGTGTTCACGTCCCCAGCATTCTCCTCACCTGACCCCGTGGGTTAGACTGAGAAAACTAACCTGGGACTCTGGGCATTACTGCTGCTTCTCATGGTGCTGCCGGACCTAGACCTGACCAGTGGAGGGGGCAGCTGCTACAAGGTGGCACCAGCTGTGGCCAGAGTGCAGATGGATTGGATGGTACAGGAATCGCCTGGAGTGTCCCGCCTGCCTGCCAGCTGCATCCTCGCACTCACCGACCATCTCCATAGAGAGTGACGCTGCAACTTAGAAGATGGAATATTCTGGACCCCACGAAACAGCATCATGGCAGGGCTTTGCTGTTACTTGTTGTTCCAGTTTGCTAGTGTGCTGTTATGCAAAAGAACAGAAATGGATTGGCTTTTATAAAGGGGATTTATTAAGTTACACATTTAGTTCTAAGGCCATCAAAGTGGTCAAACTAAGGCATCAACAAGAGGATACCTTCACTGAAGAATGGCTGATGGCATCCACCTCTGTCAGCTGGGAAGGCACATGGCTGGTGTCTGCTGGTCCTTTGCTCCCGGGTTGTGTTTCAAAATGGCTTTCTCCAAAATGTCTCTCTCAGCTGCTCTGACCTCCTCCTGTCTGTGAGCTCTATTATAGGACTCCAGTGATTTAATTAAGACCTGCCCTGAATGGACAGGGTTCACATCTCCATGGAAATAATCTAATCAAAAGTATCACCTACAGCTGAGTGAATCACACCTTCATGGAAACACTCAAATCAAAGGTTTAATGTCTCACAAGATTGCGTGAAAGAACGTAGCTTTTGGGGGACATGATATATCTAAACTGGCACACTTACTAAGCGACTAATAAAAGTATACTTTTTAAAAAGTAAGAAAATAGTAGCTGGATATGTCACCATGTTCAGATTAGCAATATGTCTTAATCTTGTCTTGCTGAGCTTTCGAAGCTGATTTTCTCTTTGGTATGTTTAAGACCCAAAGATCTGAACCTATCCCAAGCTAGGGGTGTGGCAGAGGTGCCATTTCCAGTACCCAGGAAGCCTTGACTTCTGGTAGGGATGAGATGTTGGTACTAATTGGATGAGCAGAATGGGGGAAGGAAAAAATGCAAATAAATGCTTTTGCACCTTTCTGGAGTCATGTTAATTGGGTGGGGAGAAGTTTTCTTAGACCACCAGGATCTAAAGTGAGACAACAAGATGGCTTTGGACCTGTGTCATTTTAGTAAGTTGCATTGTGTCATTGTGTCTCTTACACTTAGGCCTGAGTTTTCTTTGGTATGCCAGGCCCTCCCCTTTTGTTCCTCCCAGTTTGTAAGCCTGTTCCTGGTGCCACGTGAAGGAGGAGCATTTGCCCCTGACATTGTTCCTGCCCTTGACCTCCCTGGTTGCATCTCAGTGTAGATGGCTGTCCGAAAGTGTAGGTGGGCAGCGGCTCCTTGAATTAATGAGGGCAGACCCCCTTTGCTGTTCCTTCATTCACATGAAGATTTCAGATGCACAGCGATCCGGGATGGACACGATGATTTGAAGAATTGGAAACCATAATGAGAAGACTCCTTTCTCACTGTGGTACTTTACACAGAGGCAAAGTGCCTGTGCAATTTACCAGAGTGCTGAGAGCGAAACTTGATAGCTAGGCGCCTAGTGATGGAAGGTTTGGAAATTTGTTTGCTGATGATCCTAATATGCAGGCCCACAGTGGGGCTGCAGAGCTCCTTCGTGGGCCTCTCATGTTTCCCCCAGCAAGGCAGGGCAAGGCCTGAGACAAGACTCACCTGCAGCTGTGGGCTGTGGGATTGCCCCGCGGAGGTGCAAATTCTGCTAGCCAAGATGCTGCTCAAATGAGCATTGCTTTCCTTGGCCTCTACTTCGGTGTAATCCCTGATGGGGAGGACTAGGGAATAGAGTCACAGGTTTGTACTCTGTATGTCACTGACCTGAAAATTAGTCTGAAACGAATTTCTCTTTTCAGTCCCTGAAAGAGCAACTTGTCTCTCCAAGGTGCATAGTGCAGTGTCCTCCATTTTAAACACTCCATCTGAATCTGCAGCTCACACATCTATAAAGGGGTGTCAAATAAAATTTATTTTTAAATTTGTTGAATTTTAGTTGAATGTTAGGAAAAAAATCTTTGGTCTAAGTTCTAGCTTCAGAAACATATTTACTGATTGAAAGGCATAGCTATATATTCACATACCACGCAGTCATACAAAACAAATTGTATATTCGATTGTTCGCAGTACCATTACATAGTTGTACATTCATCACCTAAATCAATCCCTGACACCTTCGTTAGCACACACACAAAAATAACAAGAATAATAATTAAAGTGGAAAAGAGCAACTGAAGTAAAATAGAACACTGGGTACCTTTGTCTGTTTGTTTGTTTGTTTCCTTCCCCTATTTTTCTACTCATCCATCCATAAACTAGGCAAAGGGGAGTGTGGTCCTTATGGCTTTCCCAATCCCATTGTCACCCCTCATAAGCTACATTTTTATACAGTTGTCTTCGAGATTCATGGGTTCTGGGGTCGTAGTTTGATAGTTCCAGGTATCCACCACCAGCTACCCCAATTCTTTAGAACCTAGAAAGGGTTGTCTAAATTGTACGTAAGAGTGCCCACCAGAGTGACTCCTCAGCTCCTTTTGGAATCTCTCTGCCACTGAAGCTTATTTCATTTCCTTTCACAACCCCCTTTTGGTCAAGAAGATGTTCTCCATCCCATGATGCCAGGTCTACATTCCTCCCCGGGAGTCGTATTCCACGTTGCCAGGGAGATTCACTTCCCTGGGTGTCTGATCCCATGTAGGGGGGAGGGCAGTGATTTCACCTTTCAAGTTGGCTTAGCTAGAGAGACAGGGCCACATCTGAGCAACAAAGAGGCATTCGGGAGGAGGCTCTTAGGCACAATTATAGGGAGGCCTAGCCTCTCCTTTGCAGCAACAGTCTTCCCAAGAGTAAATCCTGTGGTAGAGGGCTCAACCCATCAAACCACCAGTCCCCTATGTCTGTGGTCATGTAAGCAACCATTGAGGTGCGGTAGGCCAGTACCCCTGCATTCTCCACAGGCTCCTAAAGGGGGCTCTACATATTTTTTTTCTTTGTTTTTTTTTTTTTTAACTTTTTTTTTTTTAATCAACTGTATGAAAAATAAAAAAAATTTTAAAAAAAATTAAAAAAATACAATAAAAGAATATTTCAAAGAGACCATAACAAGGGAGTAAGAAAAAGACAACTAACCTAAGATAACTACTTTACTTCCAACATGTTCCTACTCTACCCCAAGAAAGTTACCTAATATAGCAACATTTCTGTGAACTTGTTCCTACTATATCCATCAGAAATTAACAGACCATAGTCATTCCTGGGCATCCCCAGAACGTTAAAGTTACCCATGATAGCTTATCTGTTCTTCTTGGATTATTGTTCCCCCTTCCTTAATTGCTCTCTATTGCTAGTTCACCTACATTCTACGTTATAAACCATTTGTTTTACATTTTTCAAAGTTCACATTAGTGGTAGCATATAATATTTCTCTTTTTGTGCCTGGCTTATTTCGCTCAGCATTATGTCTTCAAGGTTCATCCATGTTGTCATATGTTTCACGAGATCGTTCCTTCTTACTGCCGTGTAGTATTCCATCGTGTATATATGCCACATTTTCTTTATCCACTCATCTGTTGAAGGACGTTTGGGTTGTTTCCATCTCTTGGCAATTGTGAATAATGCTGCTATGAACATTGGCGTGCAGATATCTGTTCGTGTCACTGCTTTCCGATCTTCCGGGTATATACCGAGAAGTGCAATCGCTGGATGGAATGGTAACTCTATATCTAGTTTTCTAAGGAACTGCCAGACTGACTTCCAGAGTGGCTGAACCATTATACAGTCCCACCAACAATGAATAAGAGTTCCAATTTCTCCACATCTCCTCCAGCATTTGTAGTTTCCTGTTTGTTTAATGGCAGCCATTCTAATCGGTGTTAGATGGTATCTCATTGTGGTCTTAATTTGCATCTCTCTAATAGCTAGTGAAGCTGAACATTTTTTCATGTGTTTCTTGGCCATTTGTATTTCCTCTTCAGAGAACTGTCTTTTCATGTCTTTTGCCCATTTTGTAATTGGCCTGTCTGTACTATTGTCATTGAGTTGTAGGATTTCTTTATATATGCAAGATACCAGTCTTTTGTCAGATACATGGTTTCCAAAAATTTTTTCCCATTGAGTTGGCTGCCTCTTTACCTTTTTGAGAAATTCCTTTGAGGTGCAGGTTGTTGGAATTTTGATTGGGATTGCATTGAATCTGTAGATGAGTTTGGGTAGAATTGACATCTTAATGACATTTAGTCTTCCTATCCATGAACATGGAATATTTTTCCATCTTTTAAGGTCCCCTTCTATTTCTTTTAGTAGAGTTATGTAGTTTTCTTTGTATAGGTCTTTTACATCTTGGGTTAAGCTTATTCCTAGGTACTTGATTTTTTTAGTTGCTATTGAAAATGGTATCTTTTTCTTGAGTGTCTCTTCAGTTTGTTCATTTCTAGCATATAGAAACATTACTGACTTATGTGCATTAATCTTGTATCCCGCTACTTTGCTAAATTTGTTTATTAGCTCTAGTAGCTGTATCGTCGATTTCTCAGGGTTTTCCAGATATAAGATCATATCACCTGCAAACAATGACAGTTTTACTTCTTCTTTTCCAATTTGGATGCCTTTTATTTCTTTGTCTTGCCGGATTGCCCTGGCTAGCACTTCCAGCACAATGTTGAATAACAGTGGTGACAGCGGGCATCCTTGTCTTGTTCCTGATCTTAGAGGGAAGGCTTTCAGTCTCTCACCATTGAGTACTATGCTGGCTGTGGCTTTTTCATATATGCTCTTTATCATATTGAGGAAGTTTCCTTCAATTCCTACCTTTTGAAGTGTTTTTATCAAAAACGGATGTTGGATTTTGTTAGATGCTTTTTCAACATCTGTTGAGATGATCATTTGATTTTTCCCTTTCGAATTTTTAATGTGTTGTAATACATTGATTGGTTTTCTTATGTTGTACCATCCTTACATGCCTGGAATGAACCCCACTTGGTCATGGTGTATGATTTTTTTTAATGTGTCTTTGGATTCGATTTGCAAGTATTTTGTTGAGGATTTTTGCATCTATATTCATTAGGGAGATTGGCCGGTAGTTTTCCTTTTTTGTAGCATCTTTGCCTGGTTTTGGTATTAGATTGATGATAGCTTCATAAAATGAGTTAGGTAGTGTTCCATTTTCTTCAATGTTTTGAAAGAGTTTGAGTAAGATTGGTGTCAGTTCTTTCTGGAAAGTTGGGTAGAATTCCCCTGTGAAGCCATCTGGCCCTGGGCATTTATTTGTGGGAAGATTTTTGATGACTGATTGGATCCCTTTGCTTGTGATGGGTTGGTTGAGGTCTTCTATTTCTTCTCTGGTCAGTCTAGGTTGTTCATATGTTTCCAGGAAATTGTCCATTTCCTCTACATTATCCAGTTTGTTGCCATACAGTTGTTCATAGTATCCTCTTATAATTTTTTTAATTTCTTCAGGATCTGCAGTTATGTCACCTTTTTCATTCATTATTTTGTTTATATGGGTCTTCTCTCTTTTTGATTTTGTCAGTCTAGCTAGGGGCTTGTCAATCTTGTTGATCTTCTCAAAGAACCAACTTTTGGTGATATTTATCCTCTCTATTGTTTTTTTGTTCTCTATGTCATTTATTTCTGCTTTAATCTTTGTTATTTCTTTTCTTCTACTTGGTTTCGGATTGGTTTGCTGTTCATTTTCTAGCTTCTTCAGTTGATCCATTAGTTGTTTGATTTTGGCTCTTTCTTCCTTTTTAATATATGTGTTTAGTGCTATAAATTTCCCCCTCAGCACTGCTTTTGCTGCATCCCATAGGTTTTGTATGTTGTGTTCTCATTTTCATTCGTCTCTATATATTTAGCAATTTCTCTTGCTATTTCTTCTTTAACCCACTGATTGTTTAGGAGTGTGTTGTTTAACCTCCAGGTATTTGTGAATTTTCTAAGTCTCTGATGGTTATTGACTTCTAATTGTATTCCATTGTGGTCAGAGAATGTGCTTTGAATAATTTCAATCTTTTTAAATTTATTGAGGCTTGTTTTATGTCCCAGCATATGATCTGTTCTGGAGAAAGTTCCGTGAGCACTAGAAAATTATGTGTATCCTGGTGATTTGGGATGTAATGTTCTGTATATGTCTGTTAAATCTAATTCATTTATCAGATTGTTTAGGTTTTCAGTTTCCTTATTGGTCTTCTGTCTGGTTGATCTATCTATAGGAGAGAGTGATGTGTTGAAGTCTCCCACAATTATTGTGGAAACATCAATTGCTTCCTTTAGTTTTGCCAGTGTTTCTCTCATGTATTTTGTGGCACCTTGATTGGGTGCATAGACATTTATGATTGTTATTTCTTCTTGTTGAATTGCCCCTTTTATGAGTATGTAGTGGGCTTCTTTGTCTCTCAAAACATCCCTGCATTTAAAGTCTATTTCATCTGGGATTAATATTGCTACACCTGCTTTCTTTTGGCTGTAGATTGCATGAAATATTTTTTTCCATCCTTTCACTTTCAATTTCTTTGTGTCCCTGTGTCTTAAGATGACTCTCTTGTATGCAACATATTGATGGTTCATTTTTTTTGATCCATTCTGCGAATCTATATCTTTTAATTGAGGAGTTTAATCCATTTACGTTCAACGTTATAACCATGAAGGCATTTCTTGAATCAGCCATCTTATCCTTTGGTTTATGTTTGTCATGTATATTTTTCCCCTCTCTCTTTTAATATCCTTTATTGTACCCATACCGAATCTCTTTAGTACTGAACCTTTCTCCAAGTCTCTCTGTCCTTTCTTGTTTCTCTGTCTGTAGGGCTCCCTTTAGTATCTCCAGTAGGGCAGATCTCTTGTTAGCAAATTCTCTCAGCATTTGTTTGTCTGTGAAAAATTTAAGCTCTCCCTCAAATTTGAAGGAGAGCTTTGCTGGATAAAGTATTCTTGGTTGGAAATTTTTCTCACTCAGAATTTTAAATATATCGTGCCACTGCCTTCTCGCCTCCATTGTGGCTGCTGAGTAGTCACTACTTAGTCTTATGCTGTTTCCTTTGTATGTGGTGAGTTGCTTTTCAATTGCTGCTTTCAGAACTTGCTCCTTCTCTTCCGTGTTTGACAGTGTGATCAGAATATATCTCGGAGTGGGTTTATTTGGATTTATTCTATTTGGAGTTCGCTGAGCATTTATGATTTGTGTATTTATGTTGTTTAGAAGATTTGGGAAGTTTTCCCCAACGATTTCTTTGAATACTCTTCCTAGACCTTTACCCTTTTCTTTCCCTTCTGGAACACCAATGAGTCTTATATTCGGACGTTTTATATGATCTATCATATCTCTGAGGTCCCTTTCGATTTTTTAAATTTTTTTCCCCATTCTTTCTTTTATTCTTTCATTTTCCATTCTGTCATCTTCGAGGTCACTGATTCGTTGTTCAACTTCCTCTAGTCTTGTACTATGAGTGTCCAGAATCTTTTTAATTTGGTCAACAGTTTCTTTAATTTCCATAAGATCATCTGTTTTTTTATTTAGTCTTGCAATGTCTTCTTTATGCTCTTCTAGGATCTTCTTGATATCCTTTGTATCCTGTACTATGGTCTCATTGTTCATCTTTAGTTCTTTGAGTAACTGCTCTAGGTGCTGTGTCTCTTCTGATCTTCTGATTTGGGTGTTTGGGCTTGGGTTATCCATATTGTCTGGTTTTTTCATATGCTTTGTAATTTTCTGTTGTTTTTGGCCTCTTGGCATTTGCTGAACTTGATAGGGTTCTTTTAGGATTTGTAGACCAATTGAAGTCCTTATCTCTGATTTATCAGATCTACAGCTTCGTGGAGTACACTTTCTCTAACTAACCAGCAGGTGGCGTCCACGAGCCACCTGTTCTCCACAAGCCAGTTCTCCCCTGCTTTGCCTTTGTGGTGAGTGGGGGAGTGAGTCTTGTGGGGTCCAATTGGTGTACCAAGCTTGCGTGTATAGTTGGTGTTGCCCGCCCTGTATATGGGGCGTGTTTCTGGGCAGTCAGGGAGGGGGGGCGGCTCTAACAATCAAATCTCCCTGGTGATCCTGGAGTTTTAAAGCTGCTGCAATAGTCTAATCCTTCAGTTCAGTCCTGCCACAGTTTGTCTCTGCCACTGACCCACAAGTCCTTGGTATTGGCGTATGGCTCCTGAGACTTGCAAGTGGGCCCCTCTTCCAGGCTGTGCACCCCAAGTCCTCTGTTGAGGGATGACTGTGCTATGTCACAGGTGAGTGCCATCCCCCCAGGGCAGTTCTTGGCTGCTGGGCTTTGTTAATTCACACTGCTCCACCTTCCCAACTCTGGGACAATCAGCTGAGGTTGCAGGGAAGGCTAATGTCCACGCCAGTTCCGTGGTGTGTGCCTGTTATTTGAAGCATTTCCATCACACTGGGTTGTCTGGGGCAGCTCTGGGCTATGGGGCTGGCGATGGGCAGGAGTGTTTCCTGTCCACCAGGATGATGGCTGTGAGCAGACACCCCCCTTTTCTTGGGAAGTTGTGGTGTTCAGTGAATTTTCTCAGCCACTGGATTATTGCCTTTTGTCTCAGAGCTCTCTTAGTTCTGCTCTTGTCTTGACCTGCCCAAATTGCAAGTCTTTGAGGCTTTCTGTATTGGGCTTCTTAGAGTAATTGTTTTAGAAACAGGAAAAAAAAAAAAAAAAAAAAAGCCCTCCTGGCAGATCTAATGGGTTATTGAAATGCTAAGAGACAAAGCAATTAGGGCCATTAAGGAAAGATCCAGGGGGCAGAGAGATCAGTTTTTCTTCGGGATTTGCGTAGGAGCCTCAGGGCCTGAGCTCTGCCCTTCCCCTTTCTAAGTTCACCAGAACTCCAAAAATCCTCCGCTTTTATTTTGGAGTGTTTCATGTTGTTTTTTTTCTCTATGCCTGTGTCCTCTCTGCTGGGCTGGCTGCTCTCAGATTCTCTGGTGTCTGGTCTCAGTCTGTCTATGGTTGGAGTTTGGATCAGTAGAATGAGTTTCCGATAAGGGCTGCCACTGCAGTTCTCCCTTCTCCTTCCCAGCGCTGACGGCCCGTTCTCCCACGGGACTGAGCCTGGAAGGGAGGGGCGCGGGTCCCCTGGGCGCAAAAACTTACAGATTTCGCTGATCTCAGCAGTTCCACGTTTTCATGAGTGTTGTATGAAGTATGCCCAAAGTCAGATTGCTGTGTGGTGTCCAGTCCACGCAGTTCCTGGCTTTCTCAGAAATATTTATTTCTACAAAAATTTTATTCCTTTTAATTGTAGACTATTGTGAGTCCCTCTCCGAAGACCCAGATGAGACTGTTTTTTGTGTCTCTCCAGTCCAGAAAGGCTGAATCAGGGACGTTGCTGCTGAACTTTCTCAGTTATCCCCCTAGTCTCCAGTAATGGTATACTTCACTTTCCACAGTTGATGGGGAAAGTAGTGCATAAATCATAATTTTATGAAGTCCTCCTTGAAATTCAGGTTGCAAAGCGTTTGGTCAATTTCATAGAATGTAAAAAATGGTTTTTGCAGTTAGCTCAATTTGTGTTTCTTTGTCTTGGCATGAGCCAGGCCCCGGGCCGGGCTTTATACACATCTTCTTGGGTCCTCAATTTACCCTGAGGTGCAGGAGTAGACGAGGGCCCCTGAAGTTATCACTGCCCAGGCCTCTCAGCTGGGGGCCTGGGACCTTGTTCCGAGCCCAGGCTGTTACTGTGGCGTCTCCTGGGGACTCTACCCTCACAAGTCTGGGTTGGCAAGGTTCTATGCATTGGGTTGCTGGGAAGTGGAGTGCGCCTTCACCATCGTGCAGGGCAGTGGCTGATCCCAAATCTCCTTCTTGTGTTACCTGGTGCCCTCATGGACCCTTGAGTGTAGCACCTGAGGCAGGAGTTACATCTGTCCTGTCTTTTCTCTTCTCCCTACTGGAGACCCTGAGTAGCAACTTCATTGCATGAGAATGCAGCAAGGGAAAGAGAGGGCAGCAAGGGGGGAAAACTGTGCCAGAAAGCAAAATCCTAAGCAGATGGAGCTGCCTGAGTGCGAGGCCCCTTGCTGAGCAAACAAGCAGAAAGGTCAGAGGTCCTGGAGTCATCCTGGAGTTTGAATCATTGCCCCTTTCCCTGTCCCTGTCCCTCTCCCTTTTCCTTTCCCTTTCCCTTCCCCTCTCCCTCTCCCTTTCACCTCTTTCTTTTCCCTTGTCTTTCATTTTAAGAAATTGAAAAGAAACATTGACTTCTGTTTTCTTTTGGCATACATCTTTGACTTTTAGCACATGTATGTATTTGTTTAATCACCACCTCAGTAAGGGTACAGAACACTTCCTTCACCCAAAACTCCGTCATGCTCTTCCTTTCGGTTCATATTTTGAAGGAAGCTCTAAGTGCCCTTAGGAGTACCTTCTTCCTGCGCAGGGCCTTTTGGTGGGACTCAGGAAGGGGGAGTGCAGGGGGGTGAAGGGGCGGCTGACCATGTCCTGTATCAGTGGGGTTTATTCTTAGGCAGGCTTGAGGCCATTCGGGGAGATACTGGCCCTCGTGTCCATTTGAGGTCTCATTGCTTGTTTTATCACCCTTTGAGTTTTGCTTGGCGAGGAAGAACTGGGAATTCCTCTTTTTTTTAGTGGGCTGAGTGATGTTTACAGACATTTGCAGGTTTTATAGTAGCATTTCAGGACTCGCCCATCATTCTTTACTTCACACTCCCTTGCTGTTGAGTAGCTTTCCAGGGCCATTATTGGGTACGGTTTAGGAGGGTGACTTCCTGGGGTCTGTCAGGAACAATATGGGAGCCTGGTCTGGGAAAAGGAAAAGCCCTGTCACCCCAGAGACAGGCGAGGTCATATTTGGCCACCTCTGATTGACTGTGTTTCCTGTGCAGAATATGGATCTCCCTGAGTTTGTTCTTGGGTGGTCTGTCGAAGGGGGGACCTTCTGGTGTGTTTGCCAGGAAACCTGAGGAGATGTCAGCTGAGACGTCTGAAGGTTGTGCCTCCTGTTTGACAGCGATTAAAAAAGTCTGTGTTTACAAATTGCTGAGAAGTTGCATTACCCAAGCACCTACTGTGCATACTCAGCCTTCCTTGGTATCCTGATCACACTCAGAACAGTCTTTTACCAAGGCCTGCCGGGTGCTGGGCACTGCTGGGCACTGGGGACGCACTTTTGCTGTCTGAGAGAACATAGTATCTAATGATCAGTGACTTGTCATCTGCTTTTTTCCTCTCCTTGAAAAAAAAAAGAGTTCTTGAAGCACAGGGGAGGGAGGGGAAGGCAGCCTGGCTCATGGCTGTTGTGCTTATTTCTAGCACCCTCTTCACTCTCGAGCGTCCTGTTTGGAGAGTAAATTAATGCAGTCGCCCTAGTGAGGGAGAAATGGAGATGGGGCATTTGTTGGTTGCTTAACAGTCAGTGTTTTTCTTGGAGGTTTAGGTGGCACCTGCTACTTGGGCTCCTCCCATGCCACCAGGGCACACCTGTTTGTTTTACAAGTCTAGAAGATAACAGCTCTTCAGTTTATTAGCCACAGTAGGATACTTGTGCTCCATGGTGGTGGTGTTTGAGGAGAAGGCTCAATTCTTTAATTGAGAATGTGGGTTTTGGTAGTATGTTCTGTATTCTTGCTGGCATTATTCTCCATAGAGCCATGGTTGAGTTATTATCCAGGGGAGATTAGAAAATACAGATGCTCAGGCCCCACTCCTGGGGATTTTGATCGATAGATCTGGGTGAGCCCCAGTGTGTGTAATTAAGAACCAAACAAAAACACCCAGCAACAAAACAGAACTCTCTCCCAGTGACTGTCGGCCGGGGTTAAGAGGGAGGCTGTTGGAGACTCTGGCCCAGGACACTTGGCCCATGCCATGTGGGTGCGTCTGTGTGGGCTGTGACTTGTGAAGATTAGTGAATTGCTGGGGACTCTTTCTAGCCTAAGGGGCAATGTGCACCCAGCTTTAGCCATTGTCACCTTGCAGAGATAATAGACAAGTCTATTTTCCAACATTTTACTAGTGAAATCTGGATTTTTTTAAATTGAAAGCATCCAGTTTTTTAAATATTTAAAAAAAGGCAAAAAGCAAACAAACTACCACCCCCCCCCAAGAAAAAACATGAAAACAAACCCAAAACTACTATGTGAAATGGGATGTCTTATTTAATCAGTGAATTACGGGAGAGAATAACTTGCTATTAGCCTCTAGATAGCGGTTTCTGGCCCTAGAACTCACAGCAAGTGCCTTAACAAGATGCCAGAGTAATCTGAAATGGGAGAAGTGCACCCATGACAAGAGGCTGTTTTTAGTACGGCTTTGTTAATTGGCTTTTGCTAATGTTTTGGAGTGCTTGATGGTGTCCCACAGGTCTCTTAGGTTATTTTCATGTTTTCTAATTTCTTTCTTTCTGCTCCTTAGCCTGACTCATTTCAGTTGTCTTGTCTTCGAGCTCATCAATTCTTTCTTCTGCCAGCTCCAGTCCACTGTTGAAACTCTCTAGGGAATTTTTCATTTCCATTACTGTGATCTTCAACTCCGGTAGTTCTGTTTGGTTCCTTTTTACACTTTATTGAGAGTCTTATTTTTATTCGTTCATTGTTTTCCTAATATCCTTTAGGTCTTTCTCTGTTTTTCCTCATCTTCTTGAGCATATTGAGGATCACTTAAAAAAAAAGTTTGGATGGCCACAGTTATTCATAGATTTTTTTTTTCTGGATTTTTGTCTTGTTCCTTTGGGTTGGTCATCATTTCCTGTTTGTTTGTTTTGCAGTCTTTTTTGCACACTGTACATTTTGATATTTTAAAGTGTTGACTCTGGGATTTAGTCCCCATGCTGTCTGTTTCTGGAGTTTGTATCCAGTTAGTGATATGATCAGTTTCCTTGAGGGCCAGGGGCAAACAAAACCAAACAAACCAATGCAAAAAACCCTTTCACAGTCTTTGCAAATTGACTTTGCATTGGCAGGTGCCGTCTTTTAGAGTTGGGCCCTCCTATCAAGAAGGCTCAAGGGGAGTGCAGTGTGCAGGGTCTTCCCTGTGTTTTCTGAGCCTGGGTCTTGTTCTTGGTTTGTGTTTGCTAGTGGTCTTAGGAGTTGTGTAGATAGGCATTTGAATGCACCTTCTACTCCCTAAGAAACAGTCTCTCCCTCCCAGATGCTCCACCGCAGGATGTAAAGCACTAGGCCACTTTTAGTTAATTGTTCTACTGCTTTAGCTGTTCCTTGCTGCTTTTGCCTGGAGGACAAATTCTGTGGGCTGGGCAAGCCCTGAGAGGAGATTCCCAGGTCAGTGTTTCCCAGCCTGTCCCGGCTGGAGAGGCCGGGGACCCACAGTGGGAGCCCAGGCTGGCTCCCTGCTAACCTGGGGAGAGGATGGGGGAGGGGGCGGCAAGGGTGCCAGGAGCTTTTCCTACGTCTTTTTGCAGATATGTTTTCTTGATGTGGCACTTACCCAGTAAATGCAGCCCTTCAGCTGTTTTCTGTGGTTTTGAGGATGGTTCTGGCTCTCCTCCTTTGGCCAGAGGCCGATTGGAACAATGGCCCTTGACCTCAGGCTCCCAGAGATTGAAGTAGCTGTTCAGAAGCAGCGATCAGCAATTGGACTGCACAGCCGTGGTTTTGGGAACACACAGCCCGGGTCTTGGGAAACTAGGACTTTTTATCCCATCCTGGCACCAGCAACCTGCACCAGGAGCCATGTTTGAGGACCCGATTGCTGCCTACCACAACACTGGAGGGGTGGGCGATGGTAGCTGCTGCAAAGAGATTAAAATTTGCTGGCATTTACTGCAGTTTATCAGCTGCCTCTTCCCACTTTTCTGGATGTTTATACAACATTCTGCTAGACCTTGGAGTTTCAAAATAGTTGATTCAGATACTTCTTGCCATTGAATTGTTATTCTGGTGGAAGGACTGGTTCCTGGAGCTTCCTCCTCTACTGTCGTTCCCTCCTGTTCTGCCACAGATGTTTCTTACTCACCAGGTTCTACATCCTGTCTCCACCACAGTCTATCAGGTACTGGAATGCAGGCTTTGGCTTAAAATTGCCGTGACCTATAAGGAAATGTGCTGACTGAATCAGGGATTCAGTTACCTGGAGCTTTGGAGCCAGGCACTCCTGAGTTGTGCCTTGCCCTCTTGCTAGCCATGTGACTGGGGGCTGGTTTTCTAATGTCATGGAACCTCTGCTTCCTTTCTGTCAAGTAGGGATGATTTTCTTTGTAAATTTGTTGTGAGGAATCCATATATTATGCATTAAAATGTTTATACGCTTTTATGTGCCAGGCACAATAAATGAATGATATTTACTACAGTTGGTCCCTGCTTTTGTGGGTTGGGTTTATTGGTAGGAAGGAGGAGAAGACAGAAAAATAGAGGGAAGTATACATTTCATTGAAATTTTACTTTGCCTGTTCATTTAATTAAATCATGAGATTATTGCATGACCTCATATAAAATGATTGGTAAACCACGAAGTTTACTGAAGTCTTAGTAAAGTTATAAAACAGCTCTTTGATTTTATTGTTCACAAAGTCTATCTTGTTCTGATAAAGTGAAAATGGGTATATAGAAATCCAAAAGTAAAGGCTATATAAAACAGAGGAAAACTTACCTGTTTTCATAATATGGTTCTTTGTAGTTGATTGTGATTTTAACAAAAGATGCTCTAAGGAGGGAGTTTTCATTTTCAGTTGTTGATATGAGAACCCTTCCTATTTTCCATGTAAATATCTTTTAAGACAGCAATTTTCCCTTTTTTTTTTTTGACTGTGTTACAGTTTAGATGGACATTGTATGGGTTTGTATAAAGGTGCTTTGACTTTGATAACTTGAGTTGATAGGATGGGTTCATTACTGCTGTTAGGGGTTACTAACAAAGGGTACCTCAGGGGACAACTCTCCAGGTGGGTTTTCCCTTACAGGAAGAATGGTAGAATTATGAGCTATGAATGGATTACTTTATGAGCATTCAGCACAGACAAATTGAGTTGTATACAGACTTCAAATAGCAGAAAGAAAAGAAATACTCCATTAATTTTAGGTGCAGGGAAGGAGTGTGTCCTCTCCAGCGTGCTGGTGCCCACTCAGCGGCAGCAGTAGCGTAGGTCTAGAAACCAGTTTACACTTGTATTTAGAAGTAGATCAGAGTGACATAAAGCTGCAGATGGCTTGGCTTTGTATGAGTAGTGTAATACACCCAGGTTCAAGGGCAGTGTTGGTTTAGAGTCGGCTTCTTCCTGTGCTGAGAAGGAAGTAAGGGACAGTGTGGAAACCTTAGATGAAGGTTGGGTTGGTGGTGGTTGGAAGGGACCATGGGTGGATGAGGAGCCCAGAACAGAATCGGAATCCGTTTCATCTCTTGATCTCTTGCCTTTCGATTGTGTCTGAAACTGAACTTTTTTTCCTGAGCCAATGAGAAGAGTTCAGTTTGAGTACTCTAGTGATGCTTGAAATGATAGTTCAGTATTGAGCTTAAGCTGTGGATATAATTCTAAACTGAGGTACATGCAGGTGTCACATGGGAGATGAAATGTAGGGAAATGTAGGGGTTAGTAGTTGGAGGAGGAGGGAGGGAACCCACAGAATCATATATGTTGTCTTTTGGTTTGGGAAAATGGTTAGCCCTGATAATAAACATGCTTTTTAATTAGCATTCACTAGTCATTTTATTTTGTTTATGGTGCCTCTAGCCTGGGGTGATCCAGAATTACAGGCCTAGTTCTCGGCTGCTCCTGTATCGTCTGCTACAGCTTCACTTCTGCCACGGCTTCACGACGGTCCCTGTAGTTTAGCCCGTCTGTTTCTTTGATGATGTCACACTGGGTTCCCTGGAAGTCCCCTCCAGGTCTATTGCTGCTCAGTAACACTTTTCTTAGTTTTCTTACCAGGTTCTTTCTTACCTCCTCATTTGAGAAACTCTGGAGTTGTAACCATATATATATAAAAATAAATGCCATTCCTAGCTCCAGGCACTTGAATCCGTGATTGAATCAGCACATTTGCTATAGGTCACAGCAATTTTAAGCCAAAGGCCTGCATTGCAGTACCTGATAGACTGTGGTGGAGACAGGATGTAGAACCTGGTGAGTAAGAACCATTTGTGGCAGAACTGGAGGGAACGACAGTGGAGGAGGAAGCTCCAGGAACCAGTCCCTCCACCAGAACAACAATGCAATGGCAAGAAGTGTCCGAATCGACTATTTTGAAACTCCAAGGTCTAGCAGAATGCTGTATAAACATCCAGGGAAGAGTGGGAGGAAGAGGCTGATAAACTGCAGTAAATGCCAGCAAATTTCAGTCTCTTTGCAACACCTAGGGGTATTTGTTCACCCTGTGTCAAGTGCTTGCAAAGGGAAGGTTGAAGAGCGAGGAGTTCAGATTGAGAATTATGTATTATAGATGAATGTGAGTTATTAATTTTGTAATGATTAAAATAAAATCATTTAGCATATGACTTGGTTTTAAGCGAGTCAAGAAATGTACTAGAATGTAATAGTAGTTTCAGGGACTATTCATTAATATTGGGTACCAAGAGAAAGATTCCGGTTATCTATTTTTGAAATCTGAGTGGGCAGACATCCACTATTTTCTGCTAAAGCTTGTGTAACTAGGAGGATTCTCCCCCTCCCTCCACTGAAGATATTTCAGTTGGAGGGAAACACTTATGGACCCCTGGGAATTTTGAACTTTGAGAGGTTTAAAACAGGTTTCCTGTTTAAAAGCTGATCTCTCAGATACCATGATAAGTTACACTAACTGCCTTCTGCTCTTATGCTCCTGCACTACCACCGCTACCAACCCCCAGTGTTGTCTGTGGTACTAGGACTGCTACTTCAGGGTTTGTTTTTACAGTTAGCAGGACCTACACGGGTTGTTGTCACCGATTCACACAGGTCCAGAAAAGGCCTGAGCTCCCACCTCATGTGTGGTTCACTTGAGCTTCTAATCCAGTGCTCTCTGAGTCCATTTCCCCTTTGGTTACTGTTATGCAGCATTTAAATATCTTAAGGAACAATGAAGGGAGTCAAGGACAAAAATTAAAGTTTCTTGTATTTTTTCCTTTTCATATCAATAGAATTTTAATCAAAAAATATTGATGGTACAGAAAAGTAGAGAAAGAAAAGGTAAACTAGTTTGAGGATTTTCAGTTAACAGGAAAATTTTTTTATGTGCGGTCTTGCTGTGAGAGCACTCGCTGCACAGGGATTTTGTGTTTTATGGGTCATGTGTGTCCCCCATTATTCAGTTATCCTTGTTCCAGTGCAGAATTACCTTACTTTCAGGAGTGTAGTGTTTATTCTTAATGCGTCTTGATGGATTCATGTGACTGAGTTGCAGGCCTAGCATTACCAGTTTGATGAATTACTTAACTGTTGAATGTGATTTCCTGTTGTCTGTCTTGATACATTTGTACTGCCTTTGGAATGAGTCATGTTACTAAACTTTCTTTTGTTATTTTAAACTAAAATTGCTGAATCTGAAGTTTAGTTGGATTTTTCAAAGTGAGTAGAGGAAAAGGCACTTGCAAACGTGTAATAAATTAACATGATAGCTGCTTGCAGAGGCTGAAATCTGTATTGTTTTAGATGTTTTGATATGAAGACTTGTCAGTGCCTTTTAATATTAGTGGAAGAATGATATACTAATTCTTTGTCCTTCCTTGTAACAGTTTCTGGACCTTTGCTTCTGGTGCTCTATAACTTGTCAGTCTCCCTCTTCAAACCTCAGACTTGATATTGTAGCCCAGACACTGGCTCGCTGTTACTGCCCTTGGAAGGGGGCATGGTGCTTATGTTAACATAGTTTCATCTTTACAAAGCAGTTACCTTTTCCCCCACCTGCCCTACTGTCTAGCCAAGTCTCCCCCCCCACTTTTAAAATTCAGTTTTATTGCGATATATTCACATACCATACAGTCATCTACGGTGTACAGTAAATTGTTCACAGTACAGTTACATAGTTGTGCATTCATCACCACAATCGATTTTTGAACATTTTCATTACCACATAGAAAAAAGAATAAGAATAAAACTTAAAGTAAAGAAGAACACCCAAACACATCCCATCATGCCATCCCTCCCTGTTATTCATTTACTTTTTGTCCTTATTTTCCTATTCGTCTGTCCATACACTGGATAAAGGAAGTGGGAGCCACGAGGTTTTCACAGTCACACGTCATGCAGTGTAAGCTACATAGTTATACAATCTTCTTCAAGAATAAGGGCTACTGGGTTGCAGTTCCACAGTTTCAGGTATTTCCTTCTAGCTATTCCAATACACTAAAAACTAAAAAGGGATATCTATATAATGCATAAGAGTGACCTCTTGACTCCATTTGAAATCTCTCAGCCACTGAAACTTTATTTCGTTTCATTTCACATCCCCCTTTTGGTCCAAGAAGGTTTTCTCAATCCCATGATGCCGGGTCCAGACTCATCCCCGGGAGTCATGTCCCTTGTTGCCAGGGAGATTTCCACCCCTGGGAGTCAGGTCCTACGTTCCCCTCTCCCCCTGTAAAGAGTTGGTCACCCACACACTCTCACGACAGTGTTTCTTCTCTTGCCCCCCTTTCACCGTCTGTCCTTCCAGGTTGCTTGCACCTCTCCGGCATAGGCAGCTCACCTGACTGGAACCTAGACGTCTGCCTGACCCCCACCCCACCCCCATGCCCTCCCATCTTTTTGAGAAAACAGCTGGAAATGACAGTACAGGAATGCAGAATCCCTGATGACTGGGTCTTTCTGGGTAGAGTCAGAATATTACTGGGGCCTCGTGTTCCCCGAGGCTGTCACTTAATTGCAGGGTCTGAATGGTACTTGATGTTCATGGTGACTTCCCCAAGCCACCAGGAACAGTGGCTTTAAGGTACTCAGGTTTTCTGGATTCAGGCAGACTTCCATCCAAATTGGTCTCTTAAAGGACAATAATGTGGTGCAGAAATTATTTTACTTTCAGTTATCTGCTAACTCAGCTGTGCAGAATGACTCATTTATTGTGGCTGTGTGGGGGGTGGGGGGCATTAGGTGACTGAGGTCTTACAATATTGTCTGTTTTGACTGTTTCATTCTTAGTAGAGGTTAAGTCTACACATTCCCTGCCATTTAGGCATAATTTTCTTTTAAGTGATGCTATTCCACATAAGGTAACTGTACCGAGGCCTCTAATTTTAAACTCTTTAGGGAGGAGAAGGCACTGTGTTCTTATTATATCACTTGACGTGTCTCCGAATGCTTACATATTACTGTGCTTTTTCCGTCTTCCAGCCCACCCATAGCCCATAGGTCACTTGTGGCATAACCTGCTGTCTGTCACAGACAAGAGGCCCTGCTGGAATGTGAGAGGGAGGGAGAAGTGGACAGGCAGAGTCTACTGTACTAAGATAGAGGGACGTACTTAGAAGGATGAGATGTGCAAAAGAAGGAGCCTGCTCCCCACTCACTTGGTTTGGGCTTTGGAGGAGTGTGGTGTATGGATGCACATGTGTCCATTAATGCACACGTGCATGTCACGGCACGTGCATCTGTGGGATCCTGTTGCCATTGTTCCTGTTCTGCTGTAGGGGTGTTTAGAAGACTGTGGGGTTTCGTGCCACTCTCTGAGCACTCTCTCTTCCAAGTTAATTATGTGGTTAGTTGTTGTAGATGGCTCAAGCATTGCTGTGTGTATAGTATGGCCTCTCCCTTTGGTTGATTTTTGGACAGACCCTGCCTGGGAGAGAGCACTCAAGAGTGAGGCCTGTGGTTTTGGGGTTTGCAGTGCAGAACCGGTTAAGCAGCCTTCGCCCTTGGGATGAATGGGTGTAGAACATTAGAAGGCCGTGGTCAGTGGACTGCTCGGTGCTGATCTCATGCCATTTACCATATGTCATATAGGTTTCATGTTTTCTAGTAAAAATAAGGAAATTTGAAAAGGGAGATATGGATTGGAATAAAGTTGAACTACAAGTGGTATGGGTGAAGCATCCAAGGAGAGAATTGACAAACCAGGCTTGGCTTAGTGTCTAGGTGTGTGTTCATCTAGCTCTCGGGGCTTTAGTCTCTCCTTCTGAAACCAACTATTTTATTGAACTAGGCTTTCCTATCTTTTGAGCTCCTCAACATTTCAGTTTCTATGAAAAGCACAAATTGATGTTTGTTAGAATTTACTTGTTACACATCTAACCTTCACATACCAAAAGACCAGCTATGACAATGAGTGTGTATGTTGTTGTAATAAAAACTGTATATTCAGAAAGGGATGAACGAGCTTGAGTTTGGGCCTTTTTGTTCTTACGGACTTCAGAGTGCATAAGAATCACCAGAGAGGCTATTCTGTTCCCCACTTATAGAATTCTCGTGTTTGGGTCTCTCATGGAGCCTGGTTGTTTGCACATCACCAGTGAAAGTGAGTGATTTTTGTAACTGAACTTAAACTTGTTTAGTAGTAAAACTTAACATGCTCCAGTAGACCACTTAAATCTAAAATAATAACACCTATAAACCCACAAAACACCACTATGAAATCATCAACAAGGAATGAAGCGTCCAGATTGGATGCGAATGGAGAAGCAGCTAGTCCCTTCCCTTCTGCAGCAGTAATACCCCCGTCACAGCACGATGCAGTGCACTTCTGCTTGCTCCTGCTGGATGAAGGAGACTCTGTCTTCTGGGCCGAGTATGGTATGTCACAAGCCACTCTTGCCCTTGTCTGTCTGGAAAGAGGTGACAGGGTTTTGCGACCCAGCTCCTAGTCCTGGTGAGTCACTGCATGGCCTCTTCTGTCCTCCAGGCCTGTTGCCGCCGGCATGCCTGTCCCCTCTGGGGCTGGTGAGGGTTATTTGCAGGGCTCCCAGCTTTGGGGATCCATGTGGGCTTCAAGGCCATCAAGGCAGTCCTCAAGGGCCCAGCTGCCATCTCTGTGGCAGGTCCACACCATAACCCCAGCGTGGTCTGCCTTACCCTCTCCTTTTGCACTTCATATCAGAGCACAGCAGCTCATTTCATGCTGCCCTGTCTCCTGCATTTCTGCTGTGGAGTACAATGCTTCTCCGTCACCGTGTAATGCCCTTCTTGTGACTTGCTTTTTGTTTTGTAATTAAGAGCTCCTTGTTTTATCCTTTTTGCTGTGCAGGGCATGTTGTGGGCACTGGTTAAATGTCAGCCTTCAGCTTACTGAGATGTGCTTTCATGGGCTTTGTAAGGCACTTAGCCAATGTTGAGGCACTTAATCTCTAAAGTTTTTGTTTCAGTTTTAAACTCAGCATAAAGAAGCAATTTGATCCCCAGTACTTATTGAAAGAAAATTTATGATAATATAAAAGAAGTAACAAAAGCCCATGCACCAGTTCTCTGAAAGCCAGGTGCAAGTGCTTCTGAATGTCCCCAAACATACCTTCTAGTTTCCCCAGAGAATTCCTTCGGAATGGCTGGATCCTGATAAAGACGTTCTTTCATTGACCTTTTCTGATATATCATAAGAAGGAAAAGGCTGGGGATTAAAAATCAGTTTTTATTATCAGTTATTCTACTGCCATGTTTGGTTCTAACCATTTAGCATATTGATGCTGTAGAAGAACTCTTGGCACTTCATTGTAAGTTGGTTAAATAGGACATTTATGGTCATTTCTGTTTTCAAGTTCACAGCCTGGTGTAGGGAACACATCTAGGTATGAATCTTGTGCCAGTTAGCCTGACCCTCTCCAGGCTCACTTTCTCCATCTGTAGAATGGTGGCAGTGCTCCTTGTGTTGGGTTGTGTGTGGAGTAGATGAGAAGCATTTAAAGTGCTTGCTCACTAAACGTTCCTGGAGTGGGGCAGTCCTGTGCCTTGCAGTGTTGTCACAGCCCATCTCCAGGAATATAAAGCACTCCATTGTGAGGTGCTGGGCTGCTGTGCCTGTGCACCCCCCTGGACTAGGAAGAGAAGAAAGCGTCTGTTATCCTAAAAATTGTGTGTTTACTTACCTTACTTAGTGTCATAAACTTTTAATAGAATTTCCTTCTCTGATATTCTCTCTACTCGCAAGCTGAATGTCTACAAAAACCTTTATGATTATGTAAAGAAAGAGACTTAAGTAGAAAGCACTATGAACAGAAAAAGTGCTTTTGAGTTGCAGCACCTGTTCTTGTTAAGGTTTGAGGTGGTGGTACCTTCTAATAGCAAGGATACCTGAATGAAGGTGAGAAGAGGGGTGGTAGAGAGTTTCGATAGAGTAGTTGGCATTGGACAATGTCCCTTAGCCTTGGAGTCTTGGGTTAAGGGGTCTTTCCATCTCTCTCATTCATTTGCACCACCTCCAGCTTTCCTCTCGTGGGCATACTTTGATCATCAAATGTATTTTAATGGACTTATTGGAGTCTAGGTAGAAAATATGCAACTTGAGTTAGCTAGCTAGTTTTCGGTGGTAGTAGAAAATTTAGGAATTTAGGAATATTTTAGTTGTCATCTTATTATCTTGGAAATTTAAAGCTTTTCTAGAATGCCATTCCTTCTACCATTAGATTCCTCTTTGTGGATTTGAAACAGACTTTATTGGAGGCAGACAGACAGGCTGCCACATTGCTCTGTGTTTTAAAACCAAGTGGCCTTTGTGAAAGCCTTGTGGATCACACTCCCTTTATCCAGTGTATGGATGGATGAGTAGAAAAATGGGAACAAAAACTAAATGAAAAATAGGGTGGGGGGGGATTTGGGTGTTCTTTTTTATTTTTATTTTTTATTCTTATTTTTACTTTTTCTGGTATAAGGAAAATGTTCAAAAAAATAGATTGGGGTAATGAATGCACAACTGTATGATGGTACTGTGAACAGTCGATTGTACACCACGGATGATTGTACGATATGTGAATAAATCTCAATAAAACTGAATTAAGAGAAAATGGGGAAAATAAAACAAAAACCAAGCGGCTTGAATTTTCCTGGAACATGTGTTATAAATGAATTACATATTTGCAAGTGCAAGGTGTCATTTTGCCGAGGTTAGAAACATGAAGTAGAGTTACAAATCAGGGCATGTCCCTTAGCTTGGACCTCTGCCAAGAATAGGTTGCGTTTTCCTTTAAAAAAAGAAAAGAAAAGAAAGCTGTAACCGGCCCCCCCTCCCCCCATTTTAAGCTTAAAAACAAATTAAATGCCACGATAGTTACCCTTCTGAAGGGGACAGTTCTAGTTAGTGTGAGCCAGGCAAATGTTGCTGCTAGTTCGCTTTTCAGGAAGTAATACTGATGTTAATTCTAAATCTTGCTGTGCCTGCTAACCCAACTCGTTGAGAGCATAGAGGAAAAATAATTTAAACTCTTTTTACAAAAACAAACAAAAAAGCCCAGAACGTCTCCATAGCAGGAAGTTGACAAGTTGGTAGAAACAGTAGGAGTTAATCTCTTGAATTTTATATTATCATTGTGGAAAGGGCATATAATTTAGTAATAAAATTCAATTAAAGTTCCTCATCTGTACAATAGAATAATGGCTTGTTTTGTTGCCCTCACATTGTTTTTCAGGAGATACTGAGAAAACAGATGTGAATGGTATTTAGGGACTTTTTGTCATTAAATGTCACATAGTCCATTAATGTTTTTTTACATAGTGCTGCATATAGACAGCAAGCCATGGCCGTTGAATCTCTGCCTTTTGGCATTTTATGATCCTGGACGGGACACCAAGCCCAAGAAATGTGGATAATAGGACAAAAGTAAAGTTCATAAATGGAGGTTAATGTATGTATATTAAATATTCTGACCAAGTAATTAGTAAATCAGTGTATTTTAAGAACGGATGATAAAGGGAAAGAAGAGTCCTATTAATATAAGTTCAAAACACAGCCTTAGTTTTCCACGCAGAGGCTAGATGTTTCGGGGCCAGGATGCCAGATGTCCAGCTGCAAGACGCATGCTGCAGGAAACAGCTGGTGAGAAACGTTGCGTGGGTCCACATGGCATGAAAGAACTACTGGATGGACCCACGTTTCAGTGAGGAATGCCTTCTCCTGTGTCCTTCTGTTGCCAGCACGGGGCAGCCAGCTTATAGCACGTGTGTTTTCTCTTCCCACACTTCTTAAACAGAGGAAAGGAGGGCCGTGGGGTGCTGCTTGCGATGCCAGGAGAGCCCTGTGGGCTGCCCCAGCGGTCGGGTCTCCATCCCGGGGTGGGGGCACCAGACTTGCTCAGACCTGAGTCATTTATGCATTCTCTTACAAACACAGTTTTACCCTTTTTATAGCTCTCGACACAGCCTCTTTTAGCACCCGATTACATGCATGTTAAATTTCAGTACATTTATCTTTGGGTTCTCCGTTCACATGATTTTGCTGGTCTTTTTGTATACTTGACCTCAGCAATCTCAGCAGATCTGTCATTATTTGTTAGCTTCAAATTTAGAGGTTGGCAATTTAAAAAAAGACAGGGAAGTACATTATTTTCCTCTGCCCTGCTGCCTTCCCCCATATTGGCCATCCCTTTCGAACAAGAAATGGGTCTAAATTGACTACAGCTGAGCTAGGGAGAAAGGGCAGGACCAGTGTGGGGTTCCAGTGGGGGCGGGGAGAGGAGGAAGTGGAGCTCATGCTGGATGGGAGCCACCTTACATGCTTTGCATTTCACTTCTAGCCTGCCTAACTGGAGAAAGGGGTTAAGGCAGCCTAACGCTGGTTTCCCTTGCAGCTTTCCCAGGGAAACGTGGTGGGGCGGTAGCGGAGGGGGTTGTCCAGGGCTCCCCAACTCCCAGGTGCATTTCTTCCAGGATACTGGAAACTGTTTCTTAGAAAACAGGGAGGCAGAATTCTTAGATAATTTCCTGATTTAAATTTAAATTTAAAATGGGGCAAATTTGGGACTAGTGCCTTTTGTCCTTTGCGACTAATGATTTGTGCTTTGTTACAAAAATAATTGATTGATTGTTAGGTCCTGGTTCTGAAATCCCTTAGTAAGGGCAACTCATATTCCAGACAAAGCAAGAGCTGAATGAATTCACAAATCTCAGCTTTTATGCCACTGTCAAGCTGCTAAGTCTTGAGGATGTACATTTGTGGTCTTGAGTTCTCGCACAGAGGGAAGCGTGGATCATTTTCTGGTTCTTTAGTCATGATAAACATGTCTAGTTCAAGAAATTTAACTTTGATGTAAAGCATACAGTCTATATTCCAGTTTTTCCATATGCCCCAATAATGTCTCTCTGAGCCTTTTCTCCTTTCTTGTTGGATCCCATCCAGGATCATGCATTGCGATTTATTTGTCATTGTCTCTTTAGTTGTATGTGCACATGCTCCCCCCCCCCCCCCCATATACAACATAAACTTTCCCATTCAGCCATTCCCAAGCATGCCATTCAGTGGGATTATTCACATTTAACAATATTGTGGTGTTCTCACACCTTCCATTACTATACCTTTCCTATCTCCTGAACTCGACACCCACTATGCATTAACTGTCCTTGCCTCCTGCCCCTGGCAGCCTATACTCTTAATTTCTGTCTTTGTGAACTTGCATATTTTCCAGTATTTTCTTTGTAGTTACCATGAGGCTAAAATTTAACATCCTAAATCTATAACAATCTTGTTTGCTTTGATACCAAGTACAGGAGTATATTCCTATATTGTACCAAGTACCAGGAGTATATTCCTATACTCCTGTAGATCTTGACTCATGTTACATGTTTATACATTAGGAGCACATGGCATCACTTTTGAGGAGTAGGAGGTCTTCTAGGATGGAGACATGATGTGTCTGTAGGCAAGGTGAAAGTTAGAATGAGATTCTTGGCTTGTGGCTCTTACTTGTCATGGTTTACAGTGTGTTAAGTCGTCATGCAGTGCCTGCTGGTGAACTGTGAGGCTGTGCTGGTGGTGTCCTTCCCGCTATCCCACATATAATTGAGTCATAGTTGTCATGTGGTTTCATTTTCATGGAGTTGCTTTGTCGTAGTTGTAACTTGAGTTCTTGCTTTAGCTCTCCAGAATAAATGGATAGCTTTCCTAAAAGATTGAAGTTCTAAAGTTCGCAACTCTTGTTCATTGTGAGAGCGTCAGAGGGAGGCTCTTGGAAAATAGGAGAATGTTCTTTCTGTTTTACATGTGTTACAGAAGGGCTGGTTCCCACAAAGTCTTTAAGCAGATCATGCTCAGGACATCTGGGTGGCTGTTTGTTACTGGTCTAAGAAAGGACCAGCAGGGCCATGTGAAGAGTGGATGGAGAGAAATGGGCTGCTGACAGTTCATCCCAGACTCCTCATTTGGGCCAAAGGAGGAGGACGTCAGATTTGTTTGAAATGCCTGCAGATCTACCTGTATTAAAAAATTTTAGGTCCTAGGTCAGGAATTATAATGTATCTGTGAGAAAGCTGTCACCCCTCCTCCATTTCTCATTGTATCCCCCCTGTTTCCTGGGTAATTTTTCTTGCTCCTCCCTGCATTGGGATTGCAAGAAAGCGCCAAGGAAGTAATGGTGCTTGTAGTGTTGGGGGAGGGGAGAAGTGATGGGATTACTGTGACCCATTTTTGAAAATAAAAATAAATACCCAGAGGCTTTTTTGTGGGGTTATGTTCTTCATGTGGAATGTTAAGAAGGACAAGATGATTAATCTAATGTGTAGAAGAAAACATTATTTGTTTGGATTGAGAGACAAAAATAGGTAAATTAAATACACAAAAGAAAGAGGGAATTGATGCTTAATCAAAACTCATTTATTCTACTAATTTTTCTGTTTGGTGCCAATTGATTTTTCTTTTCTCTTTTTTTTTCAGGGTCGACATGTTAAAACTGGTCAGCTGGCAGCGATCAAAGTTATGGATGTTACTGAGGTAAGGTGGGGTCATATATGTTTTTAAATAAATCATTAGATTAAAAAAAAGCAAAACAAAGATCTGCCCTCAGAGTGTTGTTCTGTTTGGAGAAGCTCATAATTTGAATAAATTCCCTCATGTGACATTATGGATTCATAAGGTCCGAGAAACTAGTTGGTTTAAATTTTTGCGGATGGTCCCCAAGTAATGAAGAGGCAGACACCATTTCTTAAAAAAACAAAAAACATGTCTGAGTGATGTCATCCTTAGCATCATAATGGACCATAATTGGAAACATTTTCTGTAATGGAAAAAGAGAATTGAGAAGGGTCACGTGAATTAGAGAGATTGAGGGTTTGGGGGTGGGGAAGGCGTCTCTAGGGTATTAGGCCACATTTGTGTCATTTCTTTTATTTTTAATGTGGGGAAAGAAAACAGATCCAGTGAAGTTCCCAGAGGTTTGAAAACAGGAACATCTGCTAGAATGCTGAGCAGATTGTTGGCAAAATTTAGTAGTAAAAAATAGTTTTTGAAATGGTTACATGAGGATTTACTGTGTAGCTTTAGATGGGAAAGAGAACTTAACCCAGGCAGAAGGTGTGTGTGTATCTGCATGTGTGCGTGTACGTGTATGCATGAGTCCTTATTTAAGTTTTTTAGTCATAGATTACTATTTTAAATCATATTTTAAATCATATTTTTAAATCATATTTATCTGAAATTTTACTGTATGCTCTCATATTTGCTTCTAATGTGCCCAGTTATGAATAGGATTCAACGTCACATTTCACAGAGGCCCTGGAGATTGGGGATATCTTAAATCAAACCACAGTTTCCCCAAATCTGAGGTCTGTGAAAGAGACAGTGGCTCTCAGATGTACAGCTAAGAGAGTGGGGTCTCTAACAATGTATCATCTCCACTTTGCATGTTCAATTCCATAATGTGTGTATATTCCGTGGTATGTAAGAAAGAATTAGAGAACATTGTAGTCTCCAGACTATGGGACACCACACAGAGCTTTATACACAGATACTGAAGCTATGACGTTTTAGGAGGTGAGTGCTCTCTTTTCTCTGTCACATAAAGGTAGGCTTTATAAAAAAAAAAAAACAACCATCATTTGGCTCAATGTTCAGAAGATTTTGATAGGAACAGTTCTGTTACATTATAGTGTTACTATCTTGGTATATAGCTGAGTGTAAAAAAAATTGGATGCTTTCTAGTGAAATATTATATTTAAAATTATTTTAAAGAGTGATGAAAGAGCAAATTTCAACTTACTGTGATTTAAATAGTTGAATTCGGTGAATTTATGGAAGTATTGCCTCTTATTGAATTGATTAATAACACCTTCATACCAATGTCTCCGTCACACGGCTGTGCCTGTTGTCAGTTCTTCATTGGGAAATGGTTGTCAAAAAAAAAAAAGTACAGTACAGTGAAGTCCCGCAGGCCCTTCAACCAGTTCCTCCAGTGGTAACATCTTGAATAACTGCAGTACAGAATCACAACCAGGAAATTGACATTGTTACTCTCCACAGAGGCTATTCAGTTCCCACCAGCGTAATATTGAGGGTTGCTTGAAATGGTAGTTTGAACTTTTGACAGACCCTTCAATCCTTGTGTCTTCATGTCAGGTTTTTATTACTGCTTTTGTACGTAAGGGCCTGGTAATTTCGTTTATTGCAGTTTTGGAATATACCATTATTTTGAGTTGACACTCTAGAGGGTAAAAAAATGAATAAAATTAGATCAGTGATTGTAAATTTTAGGATTCATGAACTCCCTGAGCAAGGTTTGTCTCTGAGAACTAAATTTTACATTTCCGTTTCAATAATTTTCCCCAGATTTTTTAAAAAATAAATCTTTTCATTTAGAAATAATGTTATAGTTAGAGAAAATTTGCAAAAATAATAGTAAAAAGATCCAGTGGTATCAACATTGGTACAAAGAACATCCATGTATTCTGACCCCAATTCACCCTTTTAAAAAAAATACATATTAGAGAAGTGGGTTTACAAAACAATCATGCATAAAATACAGGATTCCCATATACCACCCTATCATTAACACATCTCATTGGTATGGTCTATTTGTTACAATTGCTGAAAGCACCTTTTTATAATTGCACTATTAACTGTTGTCCTTGGTTAATTTAGAGGGTAAAAAGATGAATAAACTTAGATCAGTGATTTTTAATTTTGGGATTCATGAACTCCCTGAGCAAGGTTTGTCTCTGAGAACTAAATTTTACATTTTCATTTCAATAATTTCCCTCAACTTTTTTTAAAAATAAATCTTTTCATTTAGAAATAATGTTATACTGTGTAGTACAGTTCCGTGGATTTTTTTATTTTTATTTTTAAATTTTTATTCTCTTACCATCCACATTCAGATATAAATTTCAATGCTGTTAATTACATTCATGATGTTGTGCTACTATTACCACTATCTATTACCAAAACATTCCTATGGTTCCAAATAGGAACTCTGTAACATTTTTAGTCTTAACTTCCATTCCTTATCCCCACCTCATCTCCTGGTGACCTATATTCTAGGTTCAGGCTTTATGAGTTTGCTTATTCTAATTATTTCAAATTGGTGACCTCATGCAATATTTGTCCTTTTGTGTCTGGCCTATTTCATTCACCATGATGTCTTCAGGGTTCATCCATGTTGTCGCATGTATCAGAACTTTGTTCTGTATGTAGTATCCCCTTCCACCCCCCCAGTTTTTAATGTGAAAATGTTCATAGGTACAGAACTGTTGCAGAATGAACACTCTGTACCCTTCGCCTAGACTCAACAGTTGTTCACGTTTGGCTGGTCTGTGAATCGTTGCTGAGAGGAATTTATAGGTACCTCCAGGTTGCTTCACCTGTAAATACCTCCACATGATTCTCTTATGTGTAGAGGCAGTCTTTTGCATAATCATGTGACCACCTCAGAGAATTAATAAGGGGCAGAGGAGGACTAAACATTTCTTTGGCTAATGCAGAAAGAACAGAGGCAAAGTTAATGTCTAGTATATCGTGTCAACTGGGGATGAAATGGTGCTCTGTGAGGGCTGCTTCGTCGCAGCTCACCAGGATGTGGATTGGGGGAGCTGCACCAGGCCAGTGCTGTATCCCCGCTCGGCCTTCCTGGTGCAGGATGGCCTCAGCATGGTGGGTTCTCGGAGTGCGGTCCCTGGACCGGCAGCATCAGTACCTGGACCTGTTAGAAATGTAGAGCCTCCAGTTCTGTCCCAGACCAGTGCCCCTGAAACTCTCTGTAGGGCCCAGTGTACTTAGTGTGCTTTTGGTGAGAGTGTTTGCCATTCCAAACACGGGGCTCTAAGCAGATTTGTTGAGAACTGATTTGATCTGGACCTTAAACGATGGATGGAACTTGGCTGTCTTGCTTTTAGCAGTCCAGTAAGTGAAGACTTCACTTTAGTCTTAAGACTAAACTCTGGCATATTCTTTGGAGGACACAAAGCTGTTGGTCACTTTGAGATGTAGGGAGCCAGTCAGCTTTTATTGAGTACCCACCGTATCCCTAGCCCTGTGCTCTGTGGAGATACAGGATAAAAGCCGAGTAAAAACCTGGCCTCTGCCTAAAACAGCCAAGGAAAAAGCCAGCTTCTGCCTGTTATCAAATCAGAGAGGGAGGAGGCTCAAGAGGCCGAATCTAAGCAGTGTGTATCACCTGGAAGACCCCTATTTGAGGCCTGCCGATGTGGGCCAGCTGATGAGGGCATCTTCCTTGTGCTCAGGAAGTTCTTGCTCCGGCAGGAGGGACCGGATGACAAAGGAAGGCCCTGTACTGGGGCCTCCGAGGCCTACTGATTTTACCACTTTACAGCTGGAGGGCAGCACAGCAGAATGAACAGGCTGTTCTTGTCTAGACTGAAAAGAACAAAAGGAAGGGAGGGAGAGAGCTCCACGGGCTGAGAGAGCTGTTGTTCCCCCTTGTCATTTCTAGGTGGCCAGGAAGTGCTGCAGGCATTAGGACGGGGTTCTGGTTTCTTAGATGCAGGTGCCTGGTGGCACTTTCTCTGCCACCACTCCTGTTCCTGGTTCTGCCAGGCCCCCCAGATCATCACGAGGTTGTCAGGATGAGCGCAAACACATCACAGAGACCATGTGCCAGCCGGCACTTTCCCCCTGTATTCTCTCCTGCCTAATAATCTTTCACTTTTTACCTTTAGCTTCCTTTCTTCCACTTAACTAACTACCTTCTCTCCCTTAGCTGCGGAAAGAGAAATTGATGTGCCAAGTTTTGAGATTGCTAGATTTCTTTATCTGGCATTTTCTTACCTTAGATAACTTATATGCGGATTTAAATGCTGTTGATCTTAAGATTTCAACTTCCCAGTTTTGCTTATTTCCCTTACTCAGCCTTTCTGTGGATTGAGAAAAGACCACACATTGTATTTTGGGGGGGGGGGGAGTTTTGGTATAAGACACATTTTTGAAGAAAAGCACTTAAAATCAGTTAGAAACTAAATTTTTTTATATCTTATTTAAAAATTATAATAATTATTGTGGCAACTAATAGTTCTAAGTCCTCAGAATACAACAGTATTTCTCAACTCCTTTTTCATGATCACTTCTCTTAAGAGTTTTTTGTTTTTTTTTTTTAAAGACATTTTTTCCCCATTCACTTCTGATTAAATTTGAATACCAATATACTATATGTCTGTTAATGTATGGTGTGTGTCTCTGTTTTATAAATAAAAATAGTTAAAGTTTTTATTCCACCTCCAAGAACCACTTTTCATCTCTTTGGGGTGACATCACTCCGATTGAGAACATGCTGAATAGAGTACTGTAAACACACAGAGTGTTATAAAGGAGCCAGAGTAAGCTCTGTACTCTTCATAAGTTTCTTTTCCTTTTTGTTTTTTTATTCACTAGATATTAGAATTAATCTTCAGTGATAGAGAAGATAAATCGGCTGGGAAAGTGTAGGTTGGGTGAACGTGAACTAAAGACACTTTCAGTAGCCCGGGTGCCAGGCATCATGTCGGGTACTTGAAGCCGTTGAGACAGCTGTCACCTTCCCCTCCGTCTAGGTGCGAGAACAAAGACTGGTCTCCAGCCCAAGCTTTTCTGATTGTGCAATCCAGGCCTCTTCCTTCTGAATTCCTCAGTTCTTCTCTCCCCATATGAAATAGAAAATTAATTTAGGTTTAAGACTGAACTGCTCATTCCAGTGTTTTAAAAATATAGCTCTGCTTTCTGGGTTATGAAATGTTTCAGTAAAATATTGTTTACTGACTTTTTCAAAAAAAATAAATAGCTCTGCTGGTGATGATGTGATATTAAAATTATGAAAAGGATTAGGTTTATTTTTTTGGAAGAGATAGAATATGTTTTTATTTTGAATTAATTCATTATAATTACAAAATATGAAAAGTCCCCTTTTTTATTCTTGTCTGATTTATTTATTTATGCATTCATTCCTTCACACATTTTAAATTTTTATTGTTGTAACATACATACAAGTCAAAATTTTCCATTTTAACCTCTATCATGTACAATTCACTGATATTAATTACATTCACAATATTGTGCTACTGACACCACCATTCATTACCAAAACTTTTTCTTCACCCCAAACAGAAATTCTGCATCTGTTATGTATTAACTCCCCATTATACCACCCCACCCCTGCCCCTGGTAATATGTAATCCATCTCTATGCTTATTCCAGGTATTTCATACAAAAGAAGTTATATACTATTTGTCATTTTGTAACTGGCTTACTGCATTCAGCATGATGCCTTTAAGGGTTCATCCATGTAGCATGTATCAGAACTTCTTTCCTTTTTTACAACTAAATAGTATCCTGTTGTATGTATGTGTCACATTCTGTTTAAATGTTTATCTGTTGCTACTAGACACTTGGATTGCTTCCACCTTTTGGCTATTGTGGAAAATATTGCTATGAACATTGGTATATAAGTATCTGTTCAAGTCCCTGCTTTCAGTTCTCTTGGTTATATACCTACAAGTGAAATTGCCATGTCCTATGATAATTATATGTTTAACTTTGTGAGGAACTGCCAAAGAATTTTCCACAGGAGCTGCACCATTTTACATTCCCACCAGCAATGCACAAAGGTTCCTATTTCTCCACATCCTCTTCAACATTTGCTATTTTTTGTTTTATTAGTTATAACTGTCCTACTGGACGTGAAGTGGTATGTCATTATGGTTTTGATTCACATTTTCCTAATGGCCAATGACATTGTGCATCTTTCATGAGCTTATTGGCCCATTTTAAAATCAGGTTGTCTTTTTGTTGTTGAGTTGTAGTTTTTTTTTTTTACATAGTCCGGATAGTAAATCTTTAGCAGATAAATGATTTGCAAATATTTTCTCCCATTCTGTAGATTTATTTTCACTTTATTGATAATGTCCTTTGATGCACAAAAATTTCTAATTATGAAAATCCCATTTATCTATTTTTTTCCTTTGTTGCTCATGCTTTTTTGGTGTCATAACTAAGAATCCATTGCCTAATACAAGGCCCTGATGATATTCCCCTGTTTTCTTCTAAGAGTTTTATGGTTATTGTACCTACATTTACTTCATTGATCCATTTTCAGTAAAATTTTTATATGGTATAAAGTGTAGGGGTACCATCTCATTCTTTTGCCTGTGGAAATCCAGTTCTCCCAGCACCATTTGTTGAAGAGACTATTCTTTCCCCTCTGAGTGGTCTTGACACCCTTGTCAAAAATAAGTTGGCCATAGACGTGAGGGTTGATTTCTGGACCCTCAATTAATTCCCGTTGGTTTGTTTATCCTTACATCAGTACCACACTGTTTTGATTACTGTA